>NC_090329.1:43516947-43827971 GCF_035084215.1 Heptranchias perlo | reverse complement strand
AAATGTAAATTAGATAGATTTCTTTCAGAAAATAAGAACATAAGAAATAGGAGCAGGAGTAGGCCATACAGCCCCTCGAGCCTACTCTGCCATTCAAACAAATCATGGCTGATCTTCAACCTCAATTCCACTTTCCTGCCTGATCCCCATATGCCTTGATTCCCCTAGAGTACAAAAATTTATCTATCTCACACTTGAATATACTCAACGACTGAGCATTCATAGCCCTCTGGGGTAGAGAATTCCAAAGATTCGCAACCCTCTGAGTGAAGAAATGCCTCCTCATCTCAATCTTAAATGGCCAACCCCTTATCCTGCAACGATGCCCTCTAGTTCTAGACTCTCCAGCCAGGGGAAACAACCTCTCAGCCTCTACCCTGTCAAGCCCCCTCACAATCTTATATGTTTCAATGAGATCACTTCTCATTCTTCTAAACTCGAGAGTATAGGCCCATTCTACTCAACCTCTCCTCAAAGGACAACCCTCTCATCCCAGGATTTAATCTAGTGAAGCTTCATTTCACCGCCTCTAAGGCAAGTATATCCTTCCTTAGATAAGGAGACCAAAACTGTACACAGAGCTCCAGGTGAGATCTCACCAAAGCCCTGTACAAATATAGTAAGACTTCCTTACTCTTGCACTCCAACCCCCTTGCAATAAAGGACAACATGCCTTTTGCATTCCTAATTGCTTGCTGTACCTACATGCTAACTTTTTGTGTTTCTTGTACCAGGACTCCAAGTCTATCTGGACACCAACATTTAATAGTTTCTTACTATTTAAAAAATATTCTGTTTTTCTACTCTTCCTACCAAAGTGAATAACCTCACATTTCCTCACATTATACTCCATCTGCCACCTTCTTGCCCACTAGCTTAATCTGTCTATATCCCTTTGCAGTGTTCTCCTCACAGCTTGCTTTCCCACCTAGCTTTGTATTGTCAGCAAACTTGGATACACCACACTCGGTCCCTTCATCCAAGTCATTAACATAGATTGTAAATAGCTGAGGCCCAAGCACTGATCCTTGCGGCACCGCACTAGTTACAGCCTGCCAACCTGAAAATGACCCGTTTATCCCTATTCTCTGTTTTCTGTCCGTTAACCAATTTTCTATCCATACTAATATGTTACCCCTAACCACATGAGCCCTTATCTTGCGTAATAACCTTTTATGTTGCACTTTATCAAATGCCTTTTGAAAATCCAAATATACTTCATCCACTGGTTCCCCTTTATCTATCCTGTTAGTTACAGCCTCAAAAAACTCTAATAAATTTGTCAAACACAATTTCCTTTTCATAAATCCATGTTGACTCTGCCCAATCATGTTATGATGTTCTCAGTGCCCTGTTACCACTTCCTTAATAATGGATTCCAGCATTTTCCCAACGACTGATGTCAAGTTAACTGGCCTGAAGTTCCCTGTTTTCTCTCTCCCTCCCTTCTTGAATAGCAGGGTTACATTTGTTACCTTTTCAATCCGCTGGGACCGTTCTAGAATCCAGGGAATTTTGGAAGATCATAACCAATGCATCCACTATCTCTGCAGCCATCTCTTTTATAACCCGTGGATGTAGGCCATCAGATCAAGGGGATTTATTGACTTTTAGTCCCATTAGTTTCTCAAGTACTTTTCCTCTACTGATAATAATTACTTTAAGTTCCTCACTCTCATTAGCCCCTTGGTTCCCCATTATTTCTGGTATGCTTTTTATGTCTTCTACTCTGAAGACAAATACAAAATATTTGTTTAACCCATCTGCCATTTCCTGATTCCCCATTATAATTTCTCCTGTCTCAGCCTCTAAGGGACCCACGTTTACTTTTGCTACTCTCCTTTTTTACATACTTGTAGAAGCTCTTACAATCTGTTTTTATATTTCTTGCTAGTTTACTTTCATATTCTACTTTCTCACTTTTTATCAATTTTTTGGTCGTCCTTTGCTGGTTTCTAAAATTCTCCCAATCCTCAGGCTTACTACTCTTCTTGGCAAAATTATAGGCCTTTTCTTTTAATCTAATACTATCCTTAACTTCTTTATGATGTGGAGATGCCGGTGATGGACTGGGGTTGACAATTGTAAACAATTTTACAACACCAAGTTATAGTCCAGCAATTTAAAATAAAATTGCTGGACTATAACTTGGTGTTGTAAAATTGTTTACAATTCTTAACTTCTTTAGTTAGCCATGGGTGAATCACTTTTCCCACGGAGTTTTTATGTCTCAATGGAATGTATATTTGTTGAGAATATTGAAATATTTCTTTAAATGTTTGCCATTGCTTTTCAACGATCATACCCTTTAATCTAATTTCCCAATCTACCTTAGCCAACTCATCCTTCATACCTATGAAATTGGCTTTATTTAAGTTTAAGACTGTAGTTTCAGACTTAAGTACGTCACTCTCAAACTCAATGTGAAATTCTATATTATGATCACTCTTCCCCAGAGGATCCTTTACTGTGAGATTACTAATTAACCCTGTCTCATTATACAAGGCAAGATCTAAAATAGCCTGTTCCCTATTGCTCTAGGAAACCGTCTCAAATGCATTCCATGAACTCATCCTCCAAACTACTTTTGCCAATTTGATTTGCCCAGTCGATATGAAGATTAAAGTCCCCCATGATTACTGCATTACCTTTGTTACAAGCTCCTCTTATTTCATGATTAATACTTTGTCCAATGGTATAGCGGCTATTAGGGGGGCTATAAACTACTCCCACCAGTGTTTTCTGCCCCTTGTTATTTCTTATTTTCACCCATACTGATTCTACTTCCTGATCTTCCGAGCCAAGATCCTTTCTCACTACTGTCCTTATGTCATTCTTTATTATTAGGGCTACACGCCTCCTTTTCCATTCTGCCTGTCTTTTCTAAACGTCATATACCCTGGAATATTTAGTTCCCAATCTTGGTCACTTTGCAACATTTTGGGATACAGCATATGAGTAATTTGAGACATGACATGTCGTAAGTGTAGCTTGCTTAGGAGGAACAGATAACTTTGGACCTATGGTTCCCAAAGCTTTCTACCACTGGGTTTTCTTCATGTTATGCCTGGGTCTGTTGTAGACTAATTATAGAGATTGATCGCTATGATTAGACAACAACTACATTAGCATTGTATCATGTGACTATCAGGATGGTAGAAGACGAACTAGATGATCTTATTCGTCTAGCAAGTCCTATGTTCTTAAAATGTCATGGGTACAAACTTAACTGTGGTAATCAGGGAATAGATATTATCAGACCTGGTTAAATGAAACTCAGAATGGCATAATCTCTATTAAATGACTAAGATGACTAAGTTAACAGTCTGACTAGTCATTCATCTCATTGCTGTATGTGGAATCTCACTGCATGTACAATAGCTGCCACATTCACTTAAATAACAGTCACTGCACTTCTAAGTAATTCACTGTATGTGAAAAACTCTAAGACCTGTTTGAGAGATGTGATATGTTGCTATATAAATGCAAGTTTTCTTTATGAAACTGCATGATTAGATAGCTCATTATAATTACAAGGAGTGAGAATTTGATTGACTTTGGGAAATTTCAGCCCCTTTGTTGCTTCCCAAATTCAATCAAATTCTCTCTCCTTGTAATAATAATGAGGTGGTTGATCATGGTTTTGTTAATTTCAGTGATCCCCTTTATGGCCTCCGATCCTTCACCCTTCACAAACTCCAACTTGTCCAAAACTCTGACGTTCATTTCCTCCCCCATCACTCAGTCCCTGCTGATCTACAGTGACCCTCTGTCCCCAGTGTATCAAATTTGAACTCCTTGTCCTCAACTTCAAATACCCCCATGGTCTTTCCCCACTTTATCTCAGCAACCTCCTCCAGCCTTATATCACCCCTACTGCCTCATTCGGTCCTATAGGAACAAGAGTAGGCCATTCAGCCCCTTGAGCCTGCTCTGCTATTCAATTAGATCATGGCTGATCTGCACCTCGACTCCATTTACCCACCTTAGCTCCATTTCCCTTGATAGCCTTACCTAACAAAAATGACTCTGGTCTTTTGTGAACCCCTCTCGCCCTTCGTTCGGTCATTGGTGGCTGAGCCTTCAGGCAACTTGGCCTCATCCTCTGGAAACACCTCTCCCTCTCCACTTCTCTCTCCGCCTTTAAAAGTCTTCTCAAAATCCATCTTATCAACCAGTCTTCCAGTCCCCTCTCCCACTTCTAATCTCTCCCTCCATGTTTTGGTCATCATTTCCCTGTCTATATCATTGTGGAGTGCTTTGGGACATTTTTTAAGTTAAAGGAACAATATTGTAAAATTTCCTTTTGGAACACTACAGGGGTCGATCAACCTGACAGAGAAATTGTAGGGAAATACAAAGTCAGCAATCAGTTGGTGGTTTTTAATGTGTTGAAAGTAATTAGCTGATTGGGCAAAATTTAGCTTTATGAATTTGTAAAAGCCTAACTTGAACAGCCTTATTCCCTTCCACTATTGGGTGAAGAAAGGGCTGTATTGTCACTGCTATTGTTAAATACTCTCCTTAAACATTGGATCCAGTAGTAGCAGAGACTTAAGTGGACAGTATTAGAGCTCACACACTAGTTAGAAGCTACTTCCTCTGATTATGTCTGTATGTATTTTACACTGAAAAAAATTGTTACTAATCTGGGCTTTCTACAGTGTTCAAGATGTGACATTTCAAAAAATGGGATTTTTAATTTTAATTTTGACATTTTCTGCTAAAAACAAGGGAAAATAAGTCTAATAGACAGCAATACCATCTCTCAAGAAAGATATAACAATCCACTGAGCAAAAGTTACAGCATTATAAATTTCCTTAACTGGATGATAAAAATTGAAAGACATCAAATGGGTAGGGGGGCAGGTACTGGACAGAGGATTCCCCCCAAATAGTGATTATTAATCTCATTGTTTTGGGGATCTTCTCCATCCCAAGTTTCAGGATCAGTTTGCGCCTTGACCACCAAAGGTTCAACAGTCAGAACCATCAGAAGCAGACCCACTGTGGAAAGATAAAGGGACAACAGTGTTAAAGTATTGCAAATGCCCAGAGTCCAGGATAAAGTGTGCACACTCATCCTGGCATTCCTCCCCAAATTCAGTGCTCTCTGTATAGTATAAACACTTTTTTATCAAGTCAATGGGAGAATGAACTCGCCACAAAACAAGATGATCCTCAAAATATCTCCTCATAGCATACAAAAAATTTCAAAAAGCAGCTTGATTTAAATTAATCAGAGAGAGCAGAACCTCCCCCAGGGTAAGTAAACAAAACCAAACCTTGACCAGACCACCACAATTCAAATTTGTACCAGGAATAGTATTGAGCAAACTTGGGGTGTGCCTCCCTGGGGGGGGGGCAGCAGCGGTTATCAGGGAGCCACAAGGAGGACACGCTGACCAAGAATGAGAGCTACCGAATCAGCCTCAAAGAGCCGGAGGAGGTGCAATATGGGGCAATTTCAGCACAGCACAGCACGTTTGAATCCCCACTGATTTCTAGAAGTGGACATTGGACCTATCAGAGCTGCTTTTGGATACAGCCTCCTCTGGCTATGTGAGGCTGCATCAGTTAAAGTGAAAGATGTTTCTGTGGCATCTCCTGATTGCTGCATGAAAGTAGAGATCCTTGAAGTAGTTGGCTGTTTGAGGCACACAATCCCTACGTGTCTGAAGGCAGGGTGAGCATTTGGAACTTCCCTCAATTTTTCCCCCCTGGTTTTGAACTCAATAAGATTGAACTCTGCCATCTTCTTGGGGACTACAAAATACAATTTCTTAGAAGAGAGAATGGGACATATGGGAATAACTAGGGCGGTAGATAGGGCTTTAAACTAAAAAGGGGGGGAGGGTTCAGGTAAGGGTAAATTTATAAATCTAAAGAGAAAAGTCAAGTCAAAGCAGTGTAGCGATTTGAGTAAAGATAAGTAGAGTGTGTTATGAAGGGACAGAGAGTTTAATGGTTACAGTACATTAGTGAATAAGGTCCAATCAGGGAAAAATAACAAAAAGTTAAAATTAAAACTGCTTTATCTGAATGCACAAAGCATTCGTAACAAGATAGACCAATTAATGGCACAAATAGAGATAAATGGGTTTGATCTAGTAGCCATTACTGAGACATGGTTGCAAGGTGACCAAGGTTGGGAACTAAATATCCCAGGGTATGTGACTTTTCAAAGAGAGAGACAAAATGGAAAAGGAGTGGGAGTAGCCCTGATAATAAAGGATGAGATAAAGGCAGTAGTGAGAAAGGATCTTGGCTCAGAAGATCATGAAGTAGAATCAGTATGGGTGAAGGTAAGAAATAACAAGGGACAGAAAACACTGGTGGGAGTAGTTTATAGGCCCCCTAACAATAGTTATACTGTTGGACAAAGTATTAATCAAGAAACAAGAGGAGCATGTAACAAAGGTAATGCAATAATCATGGGGGACTTTAATCTTCATATCGACTGAGCAAATCAAATTGTCAAAAGTAGTTTGGAGGACGAGTTCATGGAATGCATTCAGCACAGTTTCCTAGAACAATACATCATGGAACCAACCAGCGAACAGGCTATTTTAGATCTTGTCTTGTGTAATGAGACAGGGTTAATTAGTAATCTCATAGTAGGGGTCCTCTGGGGTAGAGTGATTATAATATGATAGAATTCACATTGAGTTCGAGAGTGACATACCTAAGTCTGAAACTAGAGTCATAAACTTAAACAAAGCCAATTACAATGGTATGAGGGGCAAGTTGGCTAAGGTTGATTATGAAATTAGGTTAAAAGATATGACAGTAGATAAGCAATGGCGAACATTTAAAGAAATATTTCATATTTCTCAACGAATACACATTTCATTGAGGAATGAAAACGCCACGGGAAAAGTGATCCACCCGTGGCTAGCTAAAGAAGTTAAGAATAGTATTAGATTAAAGGAAGAGGCTTTAAATGTTGCCAAGAAGAGTAGCAAGCCTGAGGATTGGGAGAGTTTTACAAATCAGCAAAGGATGACCAAAAAACTGATAAAGAGGGAGAAAATAGAATATGAGAGTAAACTAGCAAGTAATATAAAAACAGATTGTAAGAGCTTCTACAAATATGTAAAAAGGAAGAGAGTAGCAAAAGTAAACGTGGGTCCCTTAGAGGCTGAGACAGGAGAAATTATAATGGGGAATCAGGAAATGGCAGATGGGTTAAACAAATATTTTGTATTTATCTTCACAGTAGAAGACACAAAAAACACACCAGAAATAACGGGGAACCAAGGGTCTGATGAGAGTGAGGAACTTAATGTATTTAATATTAATAAAGAAAAAGTACTGGAGAAATTATTGGGAGTAAAAGCCAACAAATCCCCTGGACCTGATGGTCTGCATCCGAGGGTTCTAAAAAAGGTGGCTGCAGAGATAATGGATGCATTGGTTGGGATCTTCCAAAATTCCCTAGATTCTAGAATGTTCCCAGTGGATTGGAAGATAGCAAATGTAACCCTGCTATTCAAGAAAGGAGGGAGAGGGTACTACCGGCCAGTTAGACTGACATCAATCGTCGGGAAAATGCTGGAATCCATTATTAAGGATGTGGAAACTGGGCACTCAGGAAATCATAGTATGATTAGGCAGAGTCAACATGGTTTTATGAAAGGGAAATCATGTTTGACAAATCTATTAGAGTTTTTTGAGGATGTAACTAGCAGGGTAGATAAAGGGGAAGCAGTGGATGTAGTATATTTGGATTTTCAAAAGGCATTTGATAAGGTGCCACACAAAAGGTTGTTACACAAGATAAAGGCTCACGGAGTTGGGGGTAATATATTAGCATGGATTGAGGATTGGTTAATGGACAGAAAACAGAGAGTAGGAATAAACAGGTCATTTTCAGGTTTGCAGGCTGTAACTAGTGGGGTGCCGCAAGGATTAGTGCTTTGTCCTCAACTATTTATAATCTATATAATGATTTAGATGAAGGGACCGAATGTTGCTGATGATACAAAGCTAGGTGGGAAAGTAAGCTGTGAGGAGGACACAAAGAGTCTGAAAAAGGATATAAACAGGTTGAGTGAGTGGGCAGGAAGGTGGCAGATGGAGTTAATGTGGGGAAATGTGAGGTTATTCACTTTGGTAAGAAGAATAGAAAAACAGAA
The DNA here is from genome assembly GCF_035084215.1 of Heptranchias perlo. Lineage (NCBI taxonomy): Eukaryota > Metazoa > Chordata > Chondrichthyes > Hexanchiformes > Hexanchidae > Heptranchias > Heptranchias perlo. The sequence goes on along the minus strand of NC_090329.1, from coordinate 43,819,833 downwards.
TATTTTTTAAATGGTGAGAAACTATTAAATGTTGATGTTCAGGGGGATTTGGGTGTCCGTGTACACGAATCACAAAAAGTTAATATGCAGTTACAGCAAGCAATTAGGAAGGAAAATGGTATGTTTTCATTTATTGCAAGGGGGTTGGAGTACAAGAGTAAGGAAGTCTTGCTGCAATTGTAGATTGCTTTGGTGAGACCGCACCTGGAGTACTGTGTACAGTTTTGGTCACCTTACCTAAGGAAGGATATACTTGCCTTAGAGGCGGTGCAATGAAGGTTCACTAGATTGATTCCTGGGATGAGAGACTTGTCCTATGAGGAGAGATTGAGTAGAACGGGCCTATACTCTCTGGAGTTTAGAAGAATGAGAGGTGGTCTCACTGAAATATATAAGATTCTGAGAGGACTTGACAGGGTAGATGCTGAGAGGCTGTTTCCCCTGGCTGGAGAGTCTAGAACTAGAGGTTATAGTCTCAGGATAAGGGGTCGGCTATTTCGAACTGAGATGAGGAGAAATTTCTTCACTCAGAGCAATGTGAATCTTTGGAATTCTGTACCCCAGAGGGCTGTGGATGCTCAGTCATTGAGTATATTCAAAACTGAGATCGATAGATTTTTCGACTCTAAGGGAATCAAGGGATATGGGGATCAGGCGGAAAGTGGAGTTGAGGTTGAAGATCAGCCATGATCTGATTGAACGGCGGAGCAGGCTGAAGCGGCCGTATGGCCTACTCCTGCTCCTCCTTCTTATGTTCTTATATTTTTATGACATGAATTTCCGATGTGGGGGGCTCCGCAAAGAGAGTGTGAGAGCCTCCATATTTTTCCTCGTTGTTTTCAAGGCTTGTTGTTCCTCTTGAAATTACAAGGTCGATGAAGCTCAGTATACTCAGGAATGCAGGAATTTTAACTAGCTGTGAGTGGAAAATGTTAATGGTTTAAGGGCCAGCTACCCCTTATCAGGAATCAGATAATTTTGTGCTATAACGGATTTTCTAAGGTTTAAAACTTATTTTGGCTCCTTGCATTGATTTTAACAGGGATATAAGCAGAAATCCAAACCCATCCCAGATTAACTGCATTGCCCAAGATGGTATTGGAATTCCTTACAGAATGGTAAAATTCTCCATTGTAAGACTAAATCTGAAAACGATAGCTTGGAATTGAGCCAAATCCATAACGTATTAGCTTGGGATCAGTAATCGGACTGATTCAGTTGTGCTCCAAGTTGCAGGGACTTGGATTCTCACAGGTTCATCTAAATCAGATATTAAACTCAGCTCCTCATCTTAAAGGTCTTTTTTTTAGCTGTTACTGTGCGGGTAGTCTTGGTGTGTCAGGCCACTGGAAATATTACAGCCTGATTCAGACTAAAGGCTGCTATAAAGCAGTTTGTTTTTTTTGTGTGTATTTACACAAGAGATCAGTAAGCAGGTTTTAACATACCTACCTTTCTAAGTAGCATCTGTTAACAGCCTTACCAACAAACCCTGTACAGTATCCTTACTATTCAGGTTTTTTTTGCAACAAGGCCCAACAGTCTCTTGTAAGGACCAAACTGCACAGAGGTTGGAAAAGCCAGTCGAGTGTGCTGCCCAAATAGAAGGCCTTAATGATTGAGTTCACTGGAATGCAGTGGACTTCGTGGCTGGGAAATGCCTCGGAATTTCGCTGGAAGTAAACAAGCTTTCCGCCGCACTTCCGGTGAAGTAAGGCCGGAGGAGCGGGAGCTGCTCTGAGGAATTTCCAAGTCCATATTTCATTTCCTAGCTAATGACAGGGTGGCAAACATGGACAGTATTCGTGCCAAATTCTTAAAGGATGCTCAGGCAGTTGTTGGGGAGGTTGGGGGGGTTGGGGGAATGGCAGTGATCTTGAGACCACTGCCAGGAGCCACAAACTCACCATGTAACTGCCCTTCTGAGAGAGGTGAATTGGATTCTGTTTGAGGCATGCATATCCTTGGTGTTTCAGAGTGCAATAAGGGAAATCCTATTGAGAGTGTAAATTAATGAGGAAGCTCCTGATATCAGTCACTCTTGAGATGATTCTTTGGGTTGTCCCAGTATGTATATCTTTTTTTTTATTCGTTCACGGGATGTGGGCGTCGCTGGCGAGGCCAGCAATTATTGCCCATCCCTAATTGCCCTCGAGAAGGTGGTGGTGAGCCGCCTTCTTGAACCGCTGCAGTCCGTGTGGTGACGGTTCTCCCACAGTGCTGTTAGGAAGGGAGTTCCAGGATTTTGACCCAGCGACAATGAAGGAACGGCGATATATTTCCAAGTCAGGATGGTGTGTGACTTGGAGGGGAACGTGCAGGTGGTGTTGTTCCCATGTGCCTGCTGCTCTTGTCCTTCTAGGTGGTAGAGGTCGCGGGTTTGGGAGGTGCTGTCGAAGAAGCCTTGGTGAGTTGTTGCAGTGCATCCTGTGGATGGTACACACTGCAGCCACAGTGCGCCGGTGGTGAAGGGAGTGAATGTTTAGGGTGGTGGATGGGGTGCCAATCAAGCGGGCTGCTTTATCTTGGATGGTGTCGAGCTTCTTGAGTGTTGTTGGAGCTGCACTCATCCAAGCAAGTGGAGAGTATTCCATCACACTCCTGACTTGTGCCTTGTAGATGGTGGAAAGGCTTTGGGGAGTCAGGAGGTGAGTCACTCGCCGCAGAATACCCAGACTCTGACCTGCTCTCGTAGCCACAGTATTTATATGGCTGGTCCAGTTAAGTTTCTGGTCAATGGTGACCCCCAGGATGTCGATGGTGGGGGATTCGGTGATGGTAATGCCGTTGAATGTCAAGGGGAGGTGGTTAGACTCTCTCTTGTTGGAGATGGTCATTGCCTGGCACTTATCTGGCGCGAATGTTACTTGCCACTTATGAGCCCAAGCCTGGATGTTGTCCAGGTCTTGCTGCATGCGGGCTCGGACTGCTTCATTATTTGAGAGGTTGCGAATGGAACTGAACACTGTGCAGTCATCAGCGAACATCCCCATTTCTGACCTTATGATGGAGGGAAGGTCATTGATGAAGCAGCTGAAGATGGTTGGGCCTAGGACACTATATCAGACGCTTTGGAGGCCTATAGAAAAATTAGAAAGGAACAGGCTGGATTTTGCTATGTGAGGGATATTTAAGGCAGGTTGTCATACTGTTATACTGGGAAAACAACTTTCAGTAAGAAAAAAAATGTTTTCTCTCCTGAGGGATTAGAAAAGTTACCCTGTAACAGTAATTAATGCCTCTAGGATTGATTAGCATTGTCTCCTCTGTGTTGAGGCCTTCACTAAGTCCAGAATGGACTATGCCAGTTTTTAATAGACATAGGTTCCATTCGGCCTATCACATGGCTAGCCCGGAAACACCCCAGGCACACTCCAAACAGCTGGCTCAATGTAACTGGGGCAAGCAGAAGCACCTGGCCCCAGGATCAGGATCTCTTGCACAGTGTTAACAAGGTGGGAGTCTGAGCAGATCCGCTTTCGGCCCTAAATTAAGACTCACCCGCCATAGCCTGCAAGAATTCCCCTCACACCCAATACCGCACCCTTCCCCCCCCCCCCCGCCCCCCTTCCCGTCATCTTCCCCACCCTTCAAGGCTTGCTCTCAAAGATGTTGATTGCAAGATGCAAGTGAAATTTGTCCAAAAGATAGCTGAAGTTCCTGTTGGATGCTAATTTTAGTCTGGGCCAAATTGCCTTTCACCTTTCTTCAGGACCATATTTAAGAAAGGTGAAGGGCAATATGCTCTTTCTTGTCTTTCTTCAGTGACAACAACATTCTAAAAGCCAGTTCAGCTTATAGCACATGTGTCCAAAAAGTTCTCCTTTATGGTTCAGAATTCATAGGCATGCAATGGAAGGACTTCCTCAGGCACATGTGTGAGCTCTAAGATCAAACTGTGAGGTGGGAGTTCCAGGATTATGACCCAGCGACGATGAAGGAACGGCGATATATTTCCAAGTCGGGATGGTGTGTGACTTGGAGGGGAACGTGTAGATGATGTTGTTCCCATGTGCCTGCTGCCCTTGTCCTTCTAGGTGGTAGAGGTCACGAGTTTGGGAGGTGCTGTCGAAGAAGCCTTGGCGAGTTGCTGCAGTGCATCCTGTGGATGGTACACACTGCAGCCACGGTGCGCCAGTGGTGAAGGGAGTGAATGTTTAGGGTGGTGGATGGGGTGCCAATCAAGTGGGCTGCTTTGTCCTGGATGGTGTCGAGCTTCTTGAGTGTCATTGGAGCTGCACTCATCCAGGCAAGTGGAGAGTATTCCATCACACTCCTGACTTGTGCCTTGTAGATGGTGGAAAGGTTTTGGAGAGTCAGGAGGTGAGTCACTCGCCGCAGAATACCCAGCCTCTGACCTGCTCTTGTAGCCACAGTATTTATATGGCTGGTCCAGTTAAGTTTCTGGTCAATGGTGACCCCCAGGATGTTGATGGTGGGGGATTTGGCGATGGTAATGCCGTTGAATGTCAAGGGGAGGTGGTTAGACTCTCTCTTGTTGGAGATGGTCATTGCCTGGCACTTGTCTGGCGCGAATGTTACTTGCCACTTATCAGCCCAAGCCTGGATGTTGTCCAGGTCTTGCTGCATGCGGGCTCGGACTGCTTCATTATCTGAGAGGTTGCGAATGGAACTGAACACTGTGCAATCATCAGCGAACATCCCCATTTCTGACCTGATGATGGAGGGAAGGTCATTGATGAAGCAGCTGAAGACAGTTGGGCCTAGGACACTGCCTTGAGGAACTCCTGCAGCAAGATCTTAATGGAACCTGGATGGGTAGACCTATAATTGGAAATGGGATTTTTCCCAATTGCTCTTAATAATCCTGCAAGCCAATGCCTAATGGGTAAGTGTTTGGGAGCTATGTTGTCAACTTCCGCAAATATGATAATGACACCAAGCTCTATGTCTCTGTCTCCTCCATCAATACAAAGGTTGTTGCTACATTCTCTAACTGCCAGCTGAGCCAGAATTTCCTCCAGCTCAACGTCAGAAAACCAAAGCAGTGTAACGCTGGCCAATTTGCCTGCCTCAACCTTCCACAAATTATAACTCATCCAAAATGCTACAGCCCACAACCCATCCTCCATAGAGTCACATTCTCTCATTAGCCTTGTAATCTTCTAGCTTCACTTTAGTGATCCCCTCCCATGCTTACATGAATTCTCTGCTCTTCTGGTGCCAGGTTAGTTTTCATGCCCCACTTCCTATTCTCCACCATCAGTGGCAGTTTGTTCAGCCACCATACTCCTGTTGAACTCCATCTGTAGTTCAGTCCTCATTGCCATCTCTCTTCCTGCTTTTAAAGGGCTATTCAAAACCTTTGTCTTTGACCACGACTTTGCCCTGGTCCTCATTCTAACCATCTCTATTTCCCCTTTTCCCTGTTGCTCAGTATCCAATATTTCTCTTTCTTAACTTAAAGACCTCCTGTACGTGAGGTGTGCTACAGAATAGGGAAGTTGTAGTTGTTTGTTGTCTTGCGGGACAAGCAACAAGAGGCTCACAGGTGCTCTGCTGGTAGACTGTGTGGGTAAACTCCAGGGGGCCAAAAATCCATAGGCGGGTACATCCTGATGTAAATGCCGGAATGTACCCCCCTGGAATCTTCACTGCACACCCTGCCTATATGTGCAGGACCAGAGGAAGGTCCCTTAATTTCAATGACAATGGTGGATGCCCATGCCACTAGATGCTCATCTCACTCAACAAACTATCAAAATGACTGTTTTTTTATTTGTTCATGGGATGTGGGTGTCGCTGGCTACTATGGCGTACTGTACTTGGCCTGGACACGGCATGTCAGGGCCCACCCCCAAAAAGGCTAAATTAGTGCCCCCGTGGCCCCTTTTGTAAGGGGATAGTTTTAAAAATAATAAAATTTTACCTGCCTGGAAATCTTTGGAGGCCAAGGCCACTATCCTTGTCCTGGACCCTCAGATGGGACCCACAACTGCTAATAGTTGGTCGGTATACGGCCACCAATGTTGCACTGGGTCTCTGTGAGGCTGGCGGATGTAGGAACACCCACTGATCAATCTCTTTCATGCCACTGGCCCTGTCAGGCCCCTTAAAAGGCCCCACAGAATCCCTGACAGAAAGGTCAGGGCAAAGGGCATCCAGGTCCCGGCTTAATTTATTGGCCATTGTGGTACACTGCCACTGATGTTACAGCGGGAGTGCGTTGGAGGGGTCATGGATTTTTGGCTCCTAATCTTTCCTCTGCACTCTCTTGACTGAGATGGGGTGTCAGGGAGCATGGTCCCTGTAGGGAAAGAATGTGGATTTTTCAGCAACATTATGATGGGTTTCTGTGTGCATCAGATACCCAGCTGACCAAATAAAAATTGCAAATACTTCTGCAGGATAAAATTTTAAATAAAACCTGGAAATTACGCAATGATACAATTTGAAAATTGCATTGCGTCATAAACTCAGAGCAATTTTACTGTTCACGATTAAAGTAGTCAGCATGTCAGAAATCAGATTTGTTTAAATTGAAAGATTCCAATTTTTCAATTGGAGATGGATACCTCATACACGTGCATGTCATGCATTTGTGTTTGCAAGTTTGGGTGACCTCATCGTTGTGATGATGGTTGTGCTGAGGGAGTTGGGAATTAGCAACACAAGATTAAGGTCGCAGTAACTTGTAAACAGAGATGTATAAAAAGATATCAAGCTAGAATTTGAAAACAAGAATGAAATGTCTTTAAATTATATATAGGGCCCGATGTTAGCAGGGCTGCGGGTTCTCGGCGGGGGGGGCTATCGGGCGCGTGGGTAACGCGCCCGGTGAAATTAGTGAGTTTACCGCGCGATCGTAGGATCCAATCCACTAATTGGAGCCACTTACCTGCTCCTCCGAGTTCCCCACTGCTGATCTGTGCGTCGGGCGGACTGCGCATGCGCAGTAAGATCTGTCAGCTGGAGGCGCTCTATTTAAAGGGGCAGTCCTCCACTGACAGATGCTGCAACAAATAGCTAAAATTACAGCATGGCGCAGCCCAGGGGGAAGGCTGCTCCCAGTTTAATGATGCCTCACTCCAGGTATCAATACATGGGGTGAGGAGGAGGGGGAGGACAGAGATCTTCCCCCCGGCGGGCGGGAGGAAGTGGCCCACCTCTGCCACCAGGAAGGCCTGGCTCGAGGTGGCACAGGAGGTCACCAGCGCAACCAACATATCGCCCACCTGCATACAGTGCAGGAGGCGCTCCAATGACCTCAGTAGGTCAGCCAAAGTGAGTACACGTAATCTTTCCCCTACACTCCGTCTGCCACATCACTGCCTCCACCCCACATCTCCTTCAGCACTGCCAACACAACTCTGTCACATCACCCCTCATACCCACTCAAACCTCATCCTCATCTTACCTGCACCTACTCACCTCGCCAGTACTCATCCCGCCACTACCACTCAACCCAATCCTCATAAAATCTCATGGCTCTCTCTCATACTCACCCTCTCGTGCATCTCTTTCATGGCCAGCCTCACTCAACCTGCCACTACCTGTGCTGCAGCCACAGGGCATGCATCACATATGTGCAGTAGGCAGCGTAAGGCAAACGTGTCGTGAGCATGAAGGGGATGCACAAGGGTGTTTGAGGGTTTGTCATGGGTGTTACTTATATTGAATTTCTGACCAACTCACATTACATATTATATTGGCACCACTGCTGCCATGTCTTCGCGAATCCTGTCTGGTTTGTGCAATAATGCCCGCTCCTGAGGATCACTATGAGGACCCATAACTGATGCCACCCATTGTGTCACTGCAGAGTGGGTGTAGGTGTATTTGCAGGGCTCTTTTGCGCAGACGACTGAGAGACATCGGCGATGTCCCCAGTTGCACCCTGGAAGGATGCGGAGGAGAAGTTGTTGAGGGCATTGGTGACTTTGACAGCGACAGGTAAGAAGATGGTGCTCGGGCCAGCCAGGAGCAGCTCGGCATGAAAGAGGCTGCAGATGCCCACGACTACATGTCGAGTGACTCTGAGCCTCCGTGTGCACTGCTGCTCAGAGAGGTCCAGGAAGCTGAGCCTCGGTCTGTGGACCCTGTGGCAAGGGTAGTGCCTTCTGCGACGCATCTCTCTCTGCGGTAGCCCTCCCTCCTGCTGTACAGGTGGATGTGTCACAGCACTCTGTTGTGGAGCTCCACGTGTCAGAGGTGGATGGCGTGGATGGCGAGGCTGGTGAGGCTGGTGATGCTGTTCTCCCTCCGAGGAGGTCATGACTGCAGCTACGGCGGCCCCCATCCGGAAGATATACATCTGAGGGGGTCCACAAGGTAGGTACATGTGTCTGGACCCCGGGGTAAGTGTGCAGGTTGGTGACTTTGATTGTCAGGAGGAGGGTAGTGGAGGCCAAACTTTGTCCCAAGTGACAGAGTGGCCTCCTGCAATGGGCGAGAGTCTCCCCCCACCCCCACCTGTCAAATGGACCTTTGCAGCTGCCACAGGCTGACAGCTGCAACACGTCCATTTGACCTGGGAGTGTTTCCCCCAGTGTGGGAAACAGTCCCAGTTTGCTCTAAAATCCCACATAATCCCTTAATCAGGTCAGTTAACGACCTGAAATACCTAAAAAAATAACTTCAAGTGGAACCCCGCTGGCTTTAATTGCCTGCGGGATTCCCACCAGCGGGGGCTGCGCGCGCACGCCGGCGCGTCAGCTGGGAACCCGGAAGTGCGCAGGTTCGGGGCGGGCTCCGGTACCGCGCCGGGATTCTCCGATTTTCGGAGCCCCCCCGCCAGGAACGCACCCGATAGCGGGTGCTAATGTCAAATCCACTAAACATGATTACTTTTTTCTTCTGTATATCTGCTAGAAAGAAAACACATACTTCTAGTAACACCCGACTGCAGCAAATAACCTAGGCTGACACTCTGTTGCAGTACTGAGGGATTCCTGCATTGTCAGAGGTGCGTCCTTAGATGAGATGTTACTTTGGAGTCCCATCTGATTTAGGATGGGATCAACATCGGGTGAAAGTGGCGGGGTGGATGTTATATCCTGCTGCAGGTCTGGTGGTGACACTGCATTGCCGGAATTTTTACAACAATAATAACAACTTGTATTTATATAGCACCTTTACCATAGTAAAACGTCCCAAGGTGCTTCACAGGAGTGTAATCAGACAAAAGTTGATACCAAGTCAAAGAAGGGGACTTCAGGAGAGATGACCAAGGAGGTAGGTTTTAAGGAGCATCTTAAAGGTGGAGAGGTGGAAAGATGAAGATGTTCAGGGAGGGAATACCAGAGCTTCGGGCCTAGAGGGCTGAAGGCACGACCACCAATGGTTGGGCAAAAGAAGTGGGGGATGCACAAGAGGCCAGAGTTGGAGGAATACAGAGTTCTCAGAGGGTTGTAGGGCTGGAGGAGGATACACAGATAGGGAGGGACAAGGCCATGGAGGGATTTGAACATGAGGATGAGAATTTTAAAATCAAGGGGGTTGGTGGACCGGGAGCCAAGGTAGGTCAGTGAGCACATGGGTGATGGGTGAACGGGACTTGGTGCGAATTAGGATCGGGGGGCAGAGTTTTGGATAAGCTCAAGTTTATGGGGGGTGGAAGATGGGAGCTCGTCCAGAAGAGCATTGGAACAGACGAGTTTGGAGGTAACAAAAGCATGGATGATGGTTTCAGCAGCAGATGGGCTGAGGAAGGGGCCAAGACAGGCGATATTACAGAGGTGTAATTATGCTTTGTGATGAGTGGATATGTGATCAGAAGTTCAGCTCAGATAGGATGCTGAGGTTGTGAACAGTCTACTTCAGCCTGAGACAGTGGCCAGGGAGAGGGATGGAATCAGTGGCTAGGGAATGGAGTTTGTGGTGGGGACCGAAGACATTGGCTTCAGTCTTCCCAGTGTTTACGTTCTGATGTCTCAATATACCTTCAACAAGTAAAATGGTACAATATTAAATTAGTCCTTCTATAATCAATAACCCAGAGTTTCCATTTGTGCATATCATTATTGGAGTTGGCTGAAACAGTAAGGAGGATTTTCCTTTTGAATTACAACAGCATTCATGTACAACGTCGGAGGGCAGGGGCAGATATTTGGGCAGGGACCTGTTCTGCTGGGTCTCTGCCCGTTACTGGCTCGATAGTGGCCTTCCGACATCACTTCCGCTAGATACCAGAAGCACCTGCCCAAAAAGAGGCATGTCTAATCAAATAAGGTGATATTGATGGAGTAACATTATACATCACATTTTCTGCCATTACTGCCATAGCAACATTGGACGCCAGAATGTTACTTGCATCCAGTGTTGTTAGGCCCAGCTGAGGCCTTTTAAAAATTAAATGGCCTACCCCGGGGGAGTGCAAATGATTGTAGAGTGATTGATTTGTATTCCTATCTTGTCACTTCATGTTGAATTTAGCAGAGGTTCCCCAGCCTGAGGAGGAATGGTCCCTTTAAGGTGCTGCCCGCTGGGAGCCCTCCAAAAAATATTTAAATTAGGCCACCCCCCAAGAAATACTCTGGGGCAACAGTGTGATTGATAGGAGGGCGAAATTCTTTCCCTTACCAGCGGCACAACAGCCGAAAAGGAAAATCTAGACCAGTAGTCGTGCAGGTTGACTCTGCCATTAGCCTGACAGTGGCACTGACGTAACCAGCCACATTCATGCAGCTCAGATGTTGTCAGTCAGATCTCCTTTCTGGGGTTGTTTTGAGTGGTACAGTGCTGACCTCACAGACAGTGGAGAGAGGAGGCAGCTCACCAGTTCATGTTATAATCAAACATAAATCCTAGAATTAGAAGGGTTGTGTGCTAAGCCATTATGTCAACCAAGTCCATGAGGCGAAAGAGTTAAATAAAATCCCAGAAATATGGATTAGGTAGCTAGGTGTTAATGTATTTTTTTCAAATTAAATACCATTTGCATTGTCTGTAAATATCTGTGATTAAATAAATAAGTAACACATTTCATTGTGATGTGGTTAGTTGTGGAGTCACTGTTCAATTCTAAAAGTGTGTAGTTAAATAAATGATGCACCTTATTGTAATATTGGGACTGCTGTTTCACTTTAATGTGACAAATGTTACTAATTTGCCAAGTGCGTATATTTTCTGAACTACTTACAAGTACAATTAAAATATATTTAGGCAAAGGAGCACTGTTTTGGTAAAGGTGTTTAGCAAATCTTACATGGTGAATTGCATGCATTAGTAAATAGTAGGTGACGTCATTAATAATGCTCTTCTGACCCTTTTCCAATTTCAATAAATAAGACAGTGCTCCTGTCCCCTGGGAGGTGATAGTTCGGGAGGTGAGCATTCCCCTGCCAGGGGCCCCCTTTTCATATTGGTGAGCTGAAGGAGCATTGACTGCAAGCTCCACCTGGGTAAAATCTGGTTCCACTTCCCGAACAGCATGTAGTGCATAGACATAATAGACTCACTAATATGTTGATCACTGTACCTGACCAGAAAGGCAGTGCTGAGGATGAAAGGACCAGCTGGGCTGAGGATGCCACAGCCTGAACCTAAACCTTTTTCAAAATTCTGTAATTAAAAAAAAATCCTCAGGAAGAATCAGGACAACTAAATCTTTCTACATAATATATGTTTAGAATGAGAGCACGTTTACTTTAACTACTGTGAGACTCTGTAAATGTTTTAACCGATGAGTACTGTAAACCCTCTTCAGTCTTCAAAACACATACAAATTTTCTGTTGTATAATATCTCCAAAATTAACTGTGATTTGCAGCTTCCACCAGAGTTCCTAGTGCCATGGGTCTAGTTTCATTATTACCATGGATACCTAAGTATTCCCATGGAGACAATCTAGGTTCCAAATTAACATTTTTTAAGAAGGTGCACTATCCACAGCCTTTCTGTTGTAATGACTGGCTGCAATAATCTTATATATATATAATTTTATAACATTATGGGAGCGAGGTATTGAGCGGAATTTTGTTATTCAGTGGTTTCTTAATTTGCATATTTTTTTCCTTTACAGGGAATTGAGATTTTCCTTAACTCTGTTCAGTCCTCAGATAATCCTTAGTCACTGACCTGAAAACAGTACTATTACATGATTTGGCATTGAGTCAGTGCAGAGGACTGTGCACAACATGTAGCAAAATTATAAAAAACAATTTTATAATTTTGCTACACATGGGCCCAGATATTAACTTGGAGCCGGGAAGAGAGCAGGGGAGGGTTGGCGGCGGGGGGGAGGTTGCAGACAGGAAACCTGAAAGTAAGGGTTTTCCGCAGGTCCTGTTGAATTTAACGGGAGGACCCGCTTTATCATTTTTCAAAAGCTTTCCCGCCCAATAACCAGCTTGATTGACAGACTGGCTGCCTGTCGGGCTGGAAAGCAGCCGGGAAGTGGATGGAAGGTAATTCGGAGTTTGGATGGCGGGGGGGGGGGGGGAGTTCGGAAAGAGATTGGGATCTTTGGGGTTTGGACGGGGGGGGGGTCGGGAAGAGATTGGGATCTTTGGGGTTTGGACGGGGGGGTCGGGAAGAGATTGGGATCTTTGGGGGTTGGATGGGGTCGGGGACCGATCACGGCGGGAGTGGTGGGGGAAGTCAGAGATCATTGGGGAGGTGAACGGTCTGAGATTGTTGGGGAGGTGAGCAGTCGGAGATTGTTGGGGAGGTGAGCAGTCGGAGATTGTTGGGGAGGTGAGCAGTCGGAGATTGTTGGGAAGGTGAACAGTCTGAGATTGTTGGGGAGGTGAACAGTCAGAGATCGTTGGGAAGGTGAACAGTCTGAGATTGTTGGGGAGGTGAGCAGTCTGAGATTGTTGGGGAGGTGAGCAGTCGGAGATTGTTGGGGAGGTGAACAGTCAGAGATTGTTGGGGAGGTGAACAGTCAGAGATTGTTGGGGAGGTGAGCAGTCGGAGATTGTTGGGGAGGTGAGCAGTCGGAGATTGTTGGGAAGGTGAACAGTCTGAGATTGTTGGGGAGGTGAGCAGTCTGAGATTGTTGGGGAGGTGAGCAGTCTGAGATTGTTGGGGAGGTGAGCAGTCTGAGATTGTTGGGAAGGTGAGCAGTCGGAGATTGTTGGGGAGGTGAGCAGTCGGAGATTGTTGGGGAGGTGAGCAGTCGGAGATTGTTGGGGAGGTGAGCAGTCGGAGATTGTTGGGGAGGTGAACAGTCTGAGATTGTTGGGGAGGTGAGCAGTCTGAGATTGTTGGGGAGGTGAGCAGTCTGAGATTGTTGGGAAGGTGAGCAGTCTGAGATTGTTGGGAAGGTGAGCAGTCGGAGATTGTTGGGAAGGTGAGCAGTCTGAGATTGTTGGGAAGGTGAGCAGTCGGAGATTGTTGGGGAGGTGAACAGTCTGAGATTGTTGGGGAGGTGAGCAGTCTGAGATTGTTGGGGAGGTGAGCAGTCTGAGATTGTTGGGGAGGTGAGCAGTCTGAGATTGTTGGGAAGGTGAGCAGTCTGAGATTGTTGGGAAGGTGAGCAGTCTGAGATTGTTGGGAAGGTGAGCAGTCGGAGATTGTTGGGGAGGTGAACAGTCTGAGATTGTTGGGGAGGTGAGCAGTCTGAGATTGTTGGGGAGGTGAGCAGTCTGAGATTGTTGGGAAGGTGAGCAGTCGGAGATTGTTGGGGAGGTGAGCAGTCGGAGATTGTTGGGAAGGTGAACAGTCTGAGATTGTTGGGGAGGTGAGCAGTCTGAGATTGTTGGGAAGGTGAGCAGTCGGAGATTGTTGGGAAGGTGAACAGTCGGAGATTGTTGGGGAGGTGAGCAGTCTGAGATTGTTGAGGAGGTGAGCAGTCGGAGATTGTTGGGGAGGTGAGCAGTCAGAGATTGTTGGGGAGGTGAGCAGTCTGAGATTGTTGGGGAGGTGAACAGTCTGAGATTGTTGGGGAGGTGAGCAGTCTGAGATTGTTGGGGAGGTGAGCAGTCTGAGATTGTTGGGGAGGTGAGCAGTCTGAGATTGTTGGGGAGGTGAACAGTCTGAGATCATTGGGGAAGTGAGCAGTCTGAGATCGTTGGGGAGGTGAGCAGTCTGAGATCGTTGGGGAGGTGAGCAGTCTGAGATCATTGGGGAGGTGAGCAGTCGGAGATCGTTGGGGAGGTGAACAGTCGGAGATTGTTGGGGAGGTGAGCAGTCGGAGATCGTTGGGGAGGTGAGCAGTCAGAGATCGTTGGGGAGGTGAGCAGTCGGAGATCGTTGGAGAGGTGAGCAGTCAGAGATCGTTGGGGAGGTGAGCAGTCGGAGATCGTTGGGGAGGTGAGCAGTAGGTCATCGTTGGGGGGGTTTCGGACGTCGGGGTGTCTTGGACATCGGCGGAGGGGGGGAGTTTCGGCCGATTGCGGGGGTCCGATCACAGCAGGTAAGTTTGTTGGGCCTGGAAGAAACACTCCTGCTCCTCCTGGCCCACAAACAATGCAATAAAGGCACTCACCTCACGATCCAGCCCTTCCCGCCTCCTTTTCACTGGCGAGATTCACGAGCCCCGGGAAACCCACGCTGGAGGCGTTAAATTTAAAGGTCGGTGAAAATCAATTTAAAAATTCATAATTAACGTCTCATAAGGACTTTAATTGCTGCGATAACTACCCGCCCGCCTGCGTTAATTAGGGTCCCGACTGCAGCTAGTATGCTTCTTGCATGCATCCAAACGCACCTCAGTTAAACCCAGAAGTGGGCGTGTTGGAGCCGGGTTGCGGTCGTGCTCAAAATATCTATTATTTTAACTACCCACCCACCCCAAACCCACCCATTCTTCAGGGTTAAAACTCTCCCCATGGTGTGCAGAAGAAATCTTCTCCATAAGTTTTTATTTCTGCATTCCATTGGTATCATAGGCATAAATATGGGGGGGGGGTCTCCTCAATGGTAAAGGCACTAGCCAATTTGGAACTGGGCTGTACAGACCATCAAGATTTCTGGTCCAACCAGTGTAGAAGCTTAGGTGCTACAATTAGCCTCAGTGCCCCTGTTCTCGGGAGGACGAAAGTCAGCCAGTGTTCCTCCTGGAAAGTGTCTGCACATGGGCATTGGGTGAGGACAGCATTGAGCTCCTTATGACTAAATAACCTCCCAACACTCATATGTCTAGGCTCACACAAGGTACCAGAGCGTGCCAATTGGCCATGGAACTGTTAGAAAGAAGTAAGGAAAGAACTTGAATTTATATAGCACCTTTCGCAATCTCAGGATGTCTCAAAGTGCTTTACAGCCAATGAACGATTTTTATTTGAAATGTAGTCACTGTTGTGGCAGGCAATTTGCACACAGCAAGCTTCCACAAACATCAATTAAATAAATGACCAGATCATCTGTTTTAGGCATCAGTTGAGGGATAAATGTTGGCCAGATACCAGGAGAACTCCCCTGCTCCATGTTAAAAAGTGCCACTGGATCTTTTACGTTCACTTGGGAGGATAGACAGGGACTCGGTTTAATATTGCATCCAAAAGGCAGCACCTCTGACAGTGCATCAATCTTTCAATACTGCACTGAAACGTCAGCCTAGTTTATGTGCCCAAGTCTCTTGGAGTGGGAATTGAACCCACAACCTTCTAACTCAGAAGACAAGAGTGCTACCAACTGAGCCAAGGCTGATGCAACTGTCCTATAGCATCAGTCACCACCTTCGGGTGAAGAGGCGAGCGAATTGGAGGCGGAGGAAAAATGAATCTATTGTGAATTGAGAAGGTTTTGGCAGTGTTTGTGTCACCGGCTGCTAGCGGTACAGCCGTTTACAGCACAGATATAAGAATATAGAGCTGATTTTCTGAATTCAGGCTGCGAGCAGGGTGCCTCGTCCACTGACAGTGCATATCGGGAAAACGCCTATGATTTCCTGCTTCTTATAGCGAAGGTTCTACTAGCAACCCAAGTTCAGAAAATTACTCCCTATGAACAAACACTAATATTTGAGAATGCCAAAATCTAACAGTCCCTGAAGGTAACTTATTGAAAGATATGAAGCTAATTTTGGTCTGCAGGTGTAAATCAGTTCTAAGCAGTTAAGAACTGGTGCAAATCCCGCCAGAATAAGAAATTGCTAGTAGCACTCAATTTTGCATCATAAGCTCATTTGCATAATTATTCACAGGTCTGAGTGCAGACTTGGCAGCATGAGTGATGGGGGAGTGATGAGTAAAGGGGTGGAACCAATCAAAGGGGAATGTCACAAAGGGAAAACAAAAGATTTAGAAAGCTTCTGGAGAATCCTCAACCCTTCAACAGCATTTTCCAAGGCCTATGAAGAGGCAGGAAAAATGAGTGGAAAGGGAAAATGAGATGCAGCCATTAATCTGCAGGCAAGTGACAGAATAGCCCAAAATCTAACCCTGCTGAAATGTAGGTGGTACTGCATGAGGTGTGTGCAAAGAGGGTGGCCCTCTGTGCCACTCCACAGTACCAACCCGTAAGTCAGCATTACAGCATACCTGTAAAGAGGTAAAGTCAAGTTTCAGGCCACAGCTGACCATTATTGCCAGCTCTATGTTACTTGGTAACTGCAGGTGTCCCTGCAGCAGATATTGCAGTTTAGCATCTGCCTTTCTGCTGAATCAGACCCTGAGTAGATAGGTCACCGGTAGGTTTGTCTAGTCCTGTCAAAATGAATGGTGGCATCTTGGCAGGTTTCTTTTATGGGCCAATGAAAATATTCACATCCCACGCAAGTCTAACCACCAACTGTTACTTCTTACCTGTGATGACTCCACCCTTAATCCTTGTTCAACTATTGAAATTCATTGCTTCACTATATTCTCCAACCTCAAATGGAGCTGCTACATTTCCTTCATTGTTAAAGTTGCCTCAAAGGAGCTTAGTTTCCTCTTTGGTGCCAAACGCAGTTTTTTCCCTTCAACAACTCTTGACTCCATAAAGAACGACTCTATTCAAAATTTGAATAATGCAACCAGACCTGGGGAAGGTCCTCTCAAACTTTTCTTGCACTCCCTTAAAAAAAGTTGTTGTCTGATAAATGATGCCTCTCTCTCTTCCTCACAACCTTGTTTTCCATTTCATGTTGCTACGATGTTGAGTGCTCTTCTGAATTTTCTCCTTTCATTCTTCCTCAGCTGCAATTCTGCCATCCTATGTGCTTTTTCCTCCTTCCTCCATTCTCACTATGTTGAAATTAAGATGCTCTACACATTCTCTAAGTTTTTCTTTGTCAGGACTTCACAATCGTGGAACCCCTTACTTCCCTTGTTCTTTCCTTCCTCCTACAATTTTAGAATTCAAGATTGGTATCAGCCAATTACTATATCCCTGAATAATGCCATCATATGATTAGATATTGGCCAGTTTAGGAGCACTCCTGAGTGTAAGATGAGGGGACCACTTATGGGAGTGACCAGCACCACTGAACCTAAGAGAATATTTAAGGCAGATGCTACATTCCTAACATGGTGTACTGAGATGAAAATCCATTACACTCTGCTAGAAATTTTGATCTGCAACAGAAGAAATGAGGAGTCGCATCAAACTAGTAATGTTACTTTGTTCCTTCCCTTGTTTCTTTTCTGTGGTTAATTTTGCTTTTCACGACTCCTGTTTACGTAGCCTTGTAAATTATGGCTGAAGCAGTACCCATGTGAGGGTTCCCACAGATCATTATTCCTGTTTCATACCTGAGCAAGAATCTTGAATTTAATAAATATAAAACTACAGACAAGAGAATTTATCTGCCCTGTCTTCCTAGGTTTCAATTATCCCTGTGATCTCCTAACCCTGTATAACCCTCACTGGATGAATGATGAGCAGTGGGCCAAAAACCTACCTGAGTATTTATTATTGCTCCTTGTTTCATCAGGAAACACATTCAGGCCCCACGGATTGGCATCAGAACATACAGCTGGATGCTGTCCAACCAAGATCACACCTGCAATCATTTAAACTGCGAGAAAGTTCAGGAAATAAGGAAGACCAGTCTTCATCCTTTATTGTTGGTTGCTTTCATCAGCAAAAGGGGAAATTAATGTGGTGTAGTGATGGGGGACAATCTGATTTTAAGATCAAGCCACCTACTTTCTGTGTTTGGCAGAAGCATTTTATAGCTGGCTGCAAAAGGAAAAGAAAAATGCAGGGGAATAGAAAATGGGAAACTGGTGGGTCTAGAAATTCGCTGGCACCGTGCCCGGGGGAGTAGCTGGACTGGGACTGGGGGTGTTGTTCTCACTGGGACTGGGGGAGTTGTTCTCACTGGGACTAGGGGAGTTGTTCTCACTGGGACTGGGGGAGTTGTTCTCACTGGGACTGGCGGAGTAGCTCTCACTGGGACTGGGGGAGTAGCTCTCACTGGGACTGGGAGAGTAGTTCTCACTGGGACTGGGAGAGTAGTTCTCACTGGGACTGGGGGAGTAGCTCTCACTGGGACTGGGGGAGTAGCTCTCACTGGGACTGGGGGAGTAGCTCTCACTGGGACTGGGGGAGTAGCTCTCACTGGGACTGGGGGGGTAGCTCTCACTGGGACTGGGGGAGTAGCTCTCACTGGGACTGGGGGAGTAGCTCTCACTGGGACTGGGGGAGTAGCTCTCACTGGGACTGGTGGAGTAGCTCTCACTGGGACTGGGAGAGTAGATCTTACTGGGACTGTGACTGGCGGAGTTGCTCTCACTGGGACTGGGACCGGGGGAGTAGCTCTCACTGGGACCCGGACTGGGACTGGGACTGGGGGAGTAGCTCTCACTGGGACTAGGACTGGGGGAGTAGCTCTCACTGGGACTGGGGGAGTAGCTCTCACTGGGACTGGGGGAGTAGCTCTCACTGGGACTGGGGGAGTAGCTCTCACTGGGACTGGGGGGGTAGCTCTCACTGGGACTGGGGGAGTAGCTCTCACTGGGACTGGGGGAGTAGCTCTCACTGGGACTGGGGGAGTAGCTCTCACTGGGACTGGTGGAGTAGCTCTCACTGGGACTGGGAGAGTAGATCTTACTGGGACTGTGACTGGCGGAGTTGCTCTCACTGGGACTGGGACCGGGGGAGTAGCTCTCACTGGGACCCGGACTGGGACTGGGACTGGGGGAGTAGCTCTCACTGGGACTAGGACTGGGGGAATAGCTCTCACTGGGACTGGGGGAATAGCTCTCACTGGGACTGGGACTGGGGGAGTAGATCTTACTGGGACTGTGACTGGGGGAGTTGCTCTCACTGGGACTGGGACCGGGGGAGTAGCTCTCACTGGGACCCGGACTGGGACTGGGACTGGGGGAGTAGCTCTCACTGGGACTAGGACTGGGGGAGTAGCTCTCACTGGGACTGGGGGAATAGCTCTCACTGGGACTGGGACTGGGGGAGTAGTTCTCACTGGGACTGCGGGAGTAACTCTCATTGGGACTGGGACTGGGGGAGTAGCTCTCACTGGGACTGGGACTGGGGGAATAGCTCTCACTGGGACTGGGACTGGGGGTGTTGCTCTCACTGAGACTGGTGAATTGGCTCTCACTGGGACTGAGGGAGTTGCTCTCACTGGGACTGGGGGAGTAACTCTCCCTGGGACTGGTGAATTGGCTCTCACTGGGACTGAGGGAGTTGCTCTCACTGGGACTGGGGGAGTAACTCTCCATGGGACTGGTGAATTGGCTCTCACTGGGACTGAGGGAGTTGCTCTCTCTGGGACTGCGGGAGTCGCTCTCACTGGGACTGCGGGAATAGTTCTCACTGGCTGCTTAAACATCCAAAATGGAAGGCAACCTGCACTAGAAGTGTGCTGCCCACCATACCTCCATTAGACATTCAGTGTGAAAGCAGGATCGATTCAGGAAGCACATTATAATATTTAAATAAGGGTCATACGCTTGTTGTAGGACGCTTTTGTGAAACTGAGCTGACCGAGCGCCTGATTTGCCAAGTGATGAACTCGAGCAGCGACTTTGTGGTGCTACAACAAGCAGCAAGGACCCTTCAGCAGGGCTACTTAAAGGGCTCATCCACCACATACAGGTTAGTGCTGCTTTGCCCTTTCAGGCTGCTGGTTAACTTTTGGGTTGTTTTTTGGCCTATTTCCTAACTTCTGTAACTCATTTTTGACTTCTGAGAAGAGGTTTTTGGCTGCTTTCTAAACAGTTTGACTGCAGTCATGTGTGGTCTGGTAGGGCTGCCTTTGGAGCTGCAGGCGGAGCAGCTAAGAAGACAGGAGAGAGCAGGAGTAGCTGCAACGAGGGAGGAAGAGGAGGGCACTGCGCAGGAGGCCATACCCACAGCCTGTCTTCAGGGAGCATTTCTCCTGCCTGAACGTCACTGAGGACCAATGTCTCAGGCGCACAAAGGAGGCTGTGAATGAGCTATGTCAACTGCTGCAGCTACAACTCGAGCCTCGAACCAGGGCATGGACAGCACTGCCTGTGGATGTCAAGGCCACTGTGGTCTTTATCTTTTATGCCACATGCTCCTTCCAGGATGCAGAAGGTGACATCAGCGACATCTCACAGTTCGCAGTCCACCGTTGTATCAGGAAGGTCACCGTGACACTGGCAGCAGTCATGACTCATTCGTCCTGCACCAGTCCTCTGTGCTGCCTTTATTCCAACCAATCTGTTAGGGTACAGGCTGGCTACTGAGTGCCATTTGGCAGAATGTCTCGGCGCCAGAACTGACCACTTCCTTGGGCCTACTGCCACATTTTCCATGATGGCCGTGGGAAGCGGCGATAACCATCGCAAAGAAAATCGGCCCCCGCCCCTCTTCTACCATTTACTTTCTTTAAATTTCAAAATTTACTTTATTTCATAAAACTTAAGGATACACACAGTTCAATGTAAATTCACAATTCCAAGCAATACAGTTCAAAACAATACAATATAGATCGTACACAATATGATCCCGTTATTACATTTTGAGGCACGCAGCCTCATTAAAATATTTAAATTATGGATCCGCCTCTGGAGAGCAGGTTAGCTGCCCGCCCCAAACCCGCCTCCGTTATAACCGGAAGTTGGAGGTGGGTTGGGGTCGGGTTTCCGATTTTTGAAATTTTAACAACCCCCCCACCCCCAGCCCTCCCCCAACCGTCCTGGGGAGTTAAAATTTCCCCCTTTATTTATAAATCCTGGCAATCCTGCCGGTGCAGTTACAGGAATGCTCAAAACAGTCCTAAAAAAAATTAATCTTCATGTAAGACAACAGCTGGGCATGCCCCAGAAAGTTCATTTGTGGAATATTACAAACATTTAAAATGGCATTTTAGCAGCTTGATTGTTATATAAAATGGGCATGATTTTGACTTCGAGCCGGGAAGGGGGCGAGGGGTCAAATTGCGGACGGGAAACCTGGAAGTACGGGTTTCTCGGATGTCCTTATGATTTTGATGTAAGTCGGACAGGAGACCAGCCAGGGAGAGGACGTGATCAGGCAAGTCAGGTGGGCACGGGAGCATGGGTGGGCATGAGGGCACAGGTGGGCATGGGTTGGCATGGGTGCACCAGGGCATGGGTTGGCACGGGTGCATAGCTTGGCACGGGGGTCATGGGGGAGTGAGTCATGAGGGAGGGATCAGGGGGACAATCATAGCGGGGGGTTGTCAGGATCGGGGGTCATCGGGGAGTCCGCGATCGTTGCAGGGGGATCGGGGTCGGGTGTCAGTGATCGGAGATCAGGGTCGGGGTCCACGATCGTTGGGGGGCAATCGGGGATCAGGGTCGGGGGTCGCTGCAGATAGGCCTATTGGGCCTGGGGGAAGCACTTCTGCTCCTCCGGGCCCACACGCTGTGCCAGAAAGGCGCCTACCTGTTAGTCTCAGGCCTTCTCATCTCCTTTCATGAGGCATGAAAGAGAAGGCCAGGGAATCCCGGCCCCCCGGGGTTAAAATCGGAAACTGTGGGAAAATGGAGGCCCATGGCCCCCTTGAAAGGTTTTAAGGCCCAACCCACCTCCTGGGAGCGGTTGGTTGCCTGCCCCTCCTCCCGCCCCGGTGAAAATTGGAAATGGGTGGATTGGAGGCGGGTTGGGGGTGGGTTGGGGCGGGTCTGAAATGGCTGCAATTTTGAATGCCCCCCGCCCCCAACCCACCCGTTTTTCACTGTTAAAATTGTGCCCAACATCTCTGGAGACAAACACTAAATAAAATTACCTGTACCTGAAACCCAACAACAATCACTTGCATTTATATATATAGCACCTTTAACATGGAAAAATGTCCCAAAGCACTTCACAGAAGCATAATTAGATAATAATTGACACCGGACCAAAGAAGGAGATATTAGACTAAAAGCTTTGTCAAAGAGGTAGGTTTCAAAGAGGAGAGAGAGTTGGAGAAGCCGAGAGGTTTAGGGAGGGAATTCCAGAGCTGAGGGCGTAGATAGCTGTCAGCACGGCCACCAATGGAGGGGGAGAAAGGAGTGGGAGATGCACAAGAGGCCAGAATTGGAGGAACGCAGAGTTTTTGAAAGATTGTAGGGCTGGCAGAAGTTATAGAGATAGGGAGGGCAAGGCCACGAAGGGATTTGAACATGAGGATGAGAATTTTAAATTGGAGGCATCGGGTGTACGAGCCAATTTTAGGTCAGGGAGCACAGTAGTAATGGGTAAGCAGCATTTGGTGTGGGGTAAGATACAGGCAACATTATATTGGATGAGCAGAAGTTTATGGAAGGTGGAGGATGGGAGGTTGACCAGGAGACCATTGGATCAGTTCCTCAGAAACGAACAGCTCAGCTTAAAACGGTTTTGTTTCAAGTTTTTGCACAATCAATGTTCAGAGAAAAAGTTGTTTTTAGTTCAGTTCTACTATCCAACAGATCTTATTCCTTAAGACACCTTCCAGTTGTGCCTTCCAACTGATCTGATTGGTTTATATTAAAAGCCTCTAATTCCAGACAAAATAAAAGCTAATGTTGCCACATGGATTGAAAAGCTGACTGTCAGCTTAAAAAGTTAATAGTTGGCGTGTATGAGAAAGCCTGCTGCTCACTTGACTCAATGTCTAATAATTCCCTATTTAATTTCTCCTCCCTTCCTGCAGTGTGCCTGGCCTCCATTTGGTGCAGCCAAGATTGACGACTCATTATGTCGGAGTTGCCAGAAGGAATCAGCACCCTCCTTTTTTTGTGACACGCGTTAGTACACTAATTGTACCTTTCTTCCTCATTGTCAACATTGCTGTGAAGTACGTTAACTGCACTGTAACATGTTCCACAAGTTATTTTTCCCCAAAGCAGCTGGTTTTGGAGTAATTTGCAAAATTTTAGATCAATATTAACGATGGAGATGTGAGTTAATATTGAGAATGTTTCTGTTAAAGGGAAACATTGCTTTGAGTGGGATACTTTTATTATCTCCTGATAGAATCTCCTGACTGTACGGAGAAGGTTCTCCCTTCACTTGTCTGCTGGCCAGCTGGAGATCTGAAATGTTGGGACTCAAGATTGGAAGAAAAACATCCAGCTGGATTTTACAGTGAATCAATCTATGAGAGATTGCCATTGTGGAACTGAGCATCAGCAATCTTCCTAATTTTGGATGCTGATTACAGAGTAGTCAGTGATTTTAAACGTTTGTACCAGCTGGAATATAGGTGACTGCTGACTGGTAGAGAATTTCAAACTGTTACAGTAGCGTTGTTAAGATAAGCAATGCTTATTCTTTCAGCAAAGAATAAAACAGAAACAGGGATCCCAATATTTATGTGGAGGCAGGGAGGGTGTGAGGGAGGCCGAAAACCACCGAAGAATGTGGCTAGACCGGGGTGGTGGAGGTCCTGCTGAACATAACAGTGGCTGGCCAAATCGACAGCGTGGTCGGCGGCCGAGAGGGAAAACCAACGGCAGGAGGCCAAGCTGAGGACCCATGGGGACAGGCCCCGGCAATCGGGCGGGGGTGGGGGGAAGGACGGCGATTGGGACTGGAAGGGGGGACAGTCAGTGATCAGGGCTGGGAGCGGGGAAGGTCAGGGATCAGGGCTGCGAGAGGGGAGGGTCAGTGATCAGGGCCGGGAGCGGGGACAGTCAGCGATCATGGCCGTGAGTTGGGAAGGTCAGCGAATGGGGGTGGGGGGGGGAAAGGGAGGACATCGCGGCTGGATGGGGTGAGGTTGACGATCGGGAGGGGGGATAAAGAGGCCGCAAGCGGAAGATTGGAGGCCAAAGACTTCCTTGAGGAGCCAGGGGTGCACTCCTGTTCCTCTTGGCCCACAAGGAGTGCTGTAAAAGGCACTTACCTTGAGGAGCTGGCAGGTCCCGCCTCCCTTTCACTGCCGGGTTTCTGACCCCTGGCAAATCCGTGGAGCAGCAGTGAATTTTAAATCGGGCTCCCAATTCCACCTTGGGAGCCCAATTTTAATGTGTTAATGAATTGGCTCGCCTCTCCATAGCGGGACCCTCAGACACTACGAAACCCACCGCCATTAAACGAGCAATGGGCACGTATGCAGCGGGTTGGGGCCACGATTTGTGCATTGACCCTCTCCCGCCCATCGTGGAGG
The DNA here is from genome assembly GCF_035084215.1 of Heptranchias perlo. Lineage (NCBI taxonomy): Eukaryota > Metazoa > Chordata > Chondrichthyes > Hexanchiformes > Hexanchidae > Heptranchias > Heptranchias perlo. Next base: position 43,795,467 of record NC_090329.1, on the reverse strand, counting down.
GATTAATATCTAGGCCAAGATGTGTATTGAGTTACCTTCAATTCTGATATAAAAGTAAATTCAGCAATCACATAGACCCAGGGCTGAGCTTCACGAGATGGGAGCACGGGTCAAAGTTCAGGGTTTACACTGCTGTAACCTATCTTTGACCGATGCTCCCATCTCACGAGACTCAACACTGGGAGTACAGATTAGCTGAATAAACCAGCTAGAGTTTGACTTTCTGGCCATGTATGAAGTTTTTCATGAGAAACAAGTCTTAAACTGCAATATGTAACTTCAAGCTGTTCTTAGTTATCTACTAATGTATTACTCTCTGCGGTATGTGGTGTGGGAAGATCTGGAGAAGGAAAAAGGTAAAAGTAAATATCTTACAAAAAATAGCATACTGTATATTATTTTGTTCTTAAAACCTGGGTTGTATAAATACGAGTAAGTGCTTTGTAAATCAATAGCATATGTGGCAATCTTTCAACAACTGCTACAGTTAATGGCATGAAATAATTCCTAAACAGTGACTACAGATAAAAGGTTTATAAATCCTTCTATGCAAGTGGTATTTTCTCTAGTCAGTGTAAATCAGGTGTCCAAGTTTTGGTGGACAGTTGACACTCCAATTAAATTCTACATCTCAAGTTGGACAACCTGTTATTAAAACAAATGCCAAAGCTGTTGCAGTATTTATATTCTACCACTAGATGTTACTGGGATATTTAGTAAATGCTGTAACATAATTACAAAACTTGCTAAAATATGTAGAGGTAGAATGTTATTACTGCTCTAACTTTTTCTATTTGCCTTGTATCCAAAATTGGACTCCAGAAACACCGTGTAATACTAATAGACATCGAGTTCATCAACATCTGAAAACAGAAAAGATAGGCTGATGTTTCAGGTGTAGACCGTTCATCAGAACTGGAAACTGGGATATAGGTGAGGCCCTTTAAAGGACTGAATGAAACAGTGGAGTAAAGAACAATAGATAAAGGACTAGAGTTACATCGAGTTACATCGAAACTACAGCACAGAAACAGGCCATTCGGCCCAACTGGTCTATGCCGACGTTTATGTTCCACTTGAGCATCCTCCCTCCCTACTTCATCTAACTCAATCAGGATACCCTTCTATTCCTTTCTCCCCCATGTGTTTATCTAGCTTCCACTTAAATGCATCTATGCTATTTGCCTCAATTACTCCTTGTGGTAGCACGTTCCACATTCTTACCACGCTTTGGGTAAAGAAAATTCTCCTGAATTCCCTATTGGATTTATTAGCAAATATTTTATATTTATGACCTCTAGTTTTGGACTCCCCCACAAGTGGAAACATTTTCTCTACGTCTACCCTATTAAACTCTATCATTATCTTAAAGACCTCTTTCAGGTCACCCCTAAGCCTTCTCTTTTCTAGAGAAAAGAGCCCCAGCCTGTTCAGCCTTTCCTGATAAGGATATCCTTTCAGTTCTGGTATCATCCCTGTTAATCTTTTTTGTACCCTCTCTAATGCCTCTATATCCTTTTTATAATATGAAGAACAGAAATGTGCACAATTAACAGTAATGAAGAAAATAATGGCACTAAAGAGTGACAAATCCCCAGGACCAGATAGTTTCCATCCCAGGGTTTTAAAAGAAGTAGGTGAGAACATTGCAGATGCTCTAACTTCCAAAGTTCTGTCGATTCAGCAATTAGATTGGAAAATTGGACATGTCACTCACCTATTTAAGAAAGGTGAGAGAGGGAAACCAGGGAATTATAGACCAGTTAGCCTAACATCTGTTGTTGAGAAATTACTAGAGTTTATAATTAAGGATAGAGTGACTGAACACCTTGAAAATTTTCAGCTGATCAGAGAGAGTACATGGATTTGTAACGGGTAGTTCAAGCCTGATGAACTTGATTGAATTTTTTGAAGAGGTGACTAAAGTAGTGGACAGGGGAATGTCTATGGATGTTGTTTATATGGACTGCCAGAAGACTTTCGATAAAGTCGCTCGTAAGAGATTGTTAGCTAAAGTTGAAGCTCGTGGAATTGAGGGCAAATTATTGACCTGGTTAGGAAATTGGTTGAGCGGCAGGAAACAGAGAGTAGGGATAATGGGCAGGTACTCATTTAATGGTGCTGTGATTAATGGTGTCCCACAGGGATCTGTGTTGGGGCCTCAACTATTCACTGTATTTATTAACGACTTAGATGACGGGATGGAGAGCCATATATTCAAATTTGTCGATGACACAAAGATATAATTGTAAGCAATATAGTTGGAAGTATAAAACTACAAAGAGATATTAATAGATTAAGTGAATGGGCAAAACTGTGGCAAATGGATTTCAGTGTAGGCAAGTGTGAGGTCATCCACTTTGGACCTAAAAAGGATAGATCAGAGTACTTTCTAAATGGTGAAAAACTCAAAACAGTGGAGGTCCAAAGAGACTTAAGGGTCCATGTACATAGATCATTAAAATGTCATGGACAGGTACAGAAAAGGCTAATGGAATGCTGGCCTTTATATCTAGAGGACTAGAATACAAGGGAGTAGAAGTTATGCAACACTATACGAAGCCCTGGTTAGACCACACCTGGAGTACTGTGTTCAGTTCTGGGCACTGTACCTTAGGAAGGATATATTGGCCTTGGAGGGAGTGCAGTGTAGATTTACTAGAATGATAACTGGACTCAAAAGATTAAATTACAAGGAGAGATTACACAAACTAAGGTTTGTATTCCCTGGAATTTAGAAGATTAAGGGGTGATTTGATTGAAGTTTTCAAGATATTAAGGGGAATTTGATAGGGTAGATAGAGAGAAACTATTTCCGCTGGTTAGGGAGTCTAGGACTGGGTACATAGCCTAAAAATTAGAGCGAGGACTTTCAAGAATGAAGTTAGGAAACACTTCTACATGCAAAAGGTGGTAGAAATTTGGAACTCTCCTCCGCAAACAACAACTGGTGCTAGCTCAGTTGTTAATTTTAAATCTGAGATTGCTAGATTTTTGTTAACCAAAGGTATTAAGGGATATGGGGCTACGGCGGGTGTATGGACATAAGTCACAGATCAGCCATGATCTCATTGAATGGTGGAACAGGCTCGAGGGGCTAAATGGCCTACTCTTGTTCCTATATTCCTGAATTATGTTCCTAATACTCCAAGTGTGGTCTAACCAAGGTTCTTTACAAGTTCAACAAAACTTCTCTGCTTTTCAAGTCTATCTCTCCAGAAATGAATCATAGTGCTTGACTTGCCTTTTTTATGGCCTTATTAACCTGAGTTGCTACTTTTAGTGATTTGTGTATCTGTAGTCCTAGTTCCCTTTGCTCATCTACCCTGTTTAGACTCTTATTATCCAAGCAGTATGTGGCCTCCTTATTCTTCCTACCAAAATGCACCATCTCACACTTATCTATATTCAGTTGTCAATTACAGAGTCTGGCATGTTAACTGCCTATTACAATAGGTGAAAACTTCTTACGTTCAGTCCTACAAAGAAGTTTGCTTATCTTCCAGTCTAAAATTCTTATGAAGCATCTACATGCAAAACAAGGCGAGGAATTTCCCTGGCCTCCACAGCACTGCAGGGGCATCACTCACAGTGGGCACCTTATAGGAGAATTGTGGGTGCTTGGCTTGCGATTTTCCATCGATTGACATGAATGGATGGAAAATCGTGGGTAATGCCCCCATTGTTTTCTGATCATCCAACCCCTGTACATGAGGCACTGTAGGTGGCACTGAGCCTCGGAAAGTTCCATCCATTAACCTGCCGTTTCTATTTCAAGATGTTGACTGACCTGCTGTGTAATTTCTAACACTTTCCATTTTCATTTCAGATTTCCAGCATTTGTAGTTTTTTTTCTCTTTTTATATTTACACCAGGCGTAGCCCCTATTTTCAAAATCTTTAGATCAAACAGGGCAGGTGGTTAAAGTGGGATAGCAAGATAATGCAACACATGTGCAAATTAAAAGGGTGACAAATGAGATTTGACAAAGCAGTAAGGAACTTTATCAGATGAAAAACGAATGGATGATAATAGAACTATGCAATGTACTGGATCTGCAACCAGTACTAGGCTGTCAACAGTTTCCGGATTCATAATTATGTAGTTGTCATGGTGATGCTCAGAATGGATTAGGTTAGGAACACACCAAAGCTACATTATGCAGCCTTCTTAAGTGTATGTAGTGAAAGGGTTGATCTGAATCAGTAGTTTTCTTATTGAAGAGCGTAAGGCTGTTATCATATTATCAGTAAAAGTAATCTACAGAAAGCCAGCAGCTGTGTTAATTGAGCACATGTCATATAAGAAACCTCGTGCTTGTTTGTAGATTGGATGTGAGATATAGGACTTTCATTGCTATAAAGACTACCAGAGACAGCAAAAGTAAAGAAATCATTTCCTGTTTACAATATTAGTGCCTATCCGTTTTTCTAAAATTATATTTCCCATTCATATGTTACACTATGTTGAAAACTGTTGATTCTGTATCTGAAATAAAAGTTCAAAATACTGGAAATATACATCAGATCAATCTGTATCTGAAAGAGAAAGTTAGGTTAAGGGTTCAGAGATAACTTTTCATTAAAGTTCTGATTACGAGTTGCATTGGAAACATTAACCTATCTTTTTCTTTTGATGCTGATTGACCTGTGCATTTTTAACACTTTCTGGTTTGACTGCATGTTTCCATCATTTTCGGATTTCTCTTGACTCTATTAATGCAGAACCTTAGTCCATGCACAGTAATATAAGCCCCAATTTTAACCTGGGGCGGGTGGGAGTCCGTTACAGACTCCTCGGCATGAGGCCAGGGCCACTTTAACTCCCGGGTTCCATTTAAATTTGTCTGCATTGTCTCCTGCCCGAAGCCGGCGGGAATGCCAGAAGAGTCAGCAGGCAGGAGTGAAAAATGGGGCAGGTGGTTGACGCTGCCGGGAACCCAAGGGAACAGTCCTTGGCATAGGTTAATGCAGGGAGGGGAGGTCTACAAAGAGCTGCCGGTGGTAAGATGGAGAGGGAAGGCCCTGTGGGGCTGGGGATGCCCAAAGATTCCTTGCACTCCTGCCCCTCAAGGAATCCTCACAAAAATTTTACTCGTCTGGCCACTTTGCTGCCTCCTGCCAGATTTCGCTGACGGGTTTGGCATCACATGGGCCTCCCGGTTTCTGTTGTTAAAATCGCGTCACAGCATTGATGATGTCAGCCTCGACTTTCACATTTTAATTAGGCTCCCGCCCGCCTGTGGTAGGCAGCCTCCACACAGTTAAAATATGGTGGGGGGTGGGGGGAAGGGTAACGCTTCGAGAACCCAGCGGCTTCTGCCTGGCCGCCATTTTAAACCCCCGCCTGCATCGTTCCTGCCGGGTGGGGGCTGGGTTAAAATCGGGACTATAGGTTCAATCTGATCTGATCTGGACTGGTATCCAAGTCTGCAACTGTTTTTTTTATTTGATCCTCATGCCCAGACACAACTCTAACCAACACATGGTTGTTTAGAGTGTCAGCCTGTGCAGTGAGAGCCCTCAGCTTCCAGTACCATCACCTGGTGAAAACAACCCCACCAGATGGAAATTTCATGCAGAACTTTAGCAAAGAGATTAGGGCTGGAAATTTCCTTGTAGCTGCTCCCGCTCCGCTGCTGTAACTTCACCGGAAGTGGGGTGGAAACTATTTTAATGGAGGTGCTAATCTGCTTATTTTAAGTGGGTAAATGACTCAGTTAAAATGGCAGACAAATAAATGTCATATGAATTGCATTCGTAAGCTAATATCACAAACAGTAATTTCTAAGCTTTTGTCTCCGATTTTCTGGACTGCTCTCGGGGACTCAGAAGTCAGATCTGGACACATCTCACAGTATTGGATTTATATCCTGAGGACTTGGTCTTGTCTGAATATTATTGATTTTCCACAATTAATACTAAAGCAATGAGAACAACCGGGAAGGATCTCCAAGCAGATTTGGAAGAGGATATTCATTGTGTACATCTGCTCATATCCCAGAGATCTATTTTTCATGGATGCTTGCCAACCAGCAAGCAGTCCAAGCACAACACTTGTCATTTCAAGTTACAGTTGTCTCTATATAGCAAATCCTGATTTAAATCTCCAGACTAGCCAGAACCTCTTTTGTACATCCTCTGTCTTCAACGACAGCCACACACCATGTTCAGCGCAGGACTCCTCAGACATCGCTGTACCTGCCGACAGCCTCCCTCTGCCTAACTTGCTGTGGCATCCAACATCATTGCTGCAATGTGATACCTCTACCCTGGTCCAGTCAGCGGTAAAGTACCCATTCATTGTTCAGAAGCTTACTCACCCCACCAGGCCACAGCTATAAGAAGGAAATAAATTGCATTTTTACAACTCCTTTCATAACATCCCAAAACACATCACAGCCAATGAAGTATCTTTGCAGTGTAGTCACTATTGTAATATAGGGGAAACCATTTTGTGCACAGAGAGATCTCACAAATAGCAATGAGATAAATGACCAGATAACCTGTTTCAGTTATGTTAGCTGAAGGATAAATGTTGGCCAGGGCACCAGAAGATCTCGCCTGCTCTTTTACATCTTTTACTTTCACCAGGACAGACAGGACCTCAATTTAACATCTCATCCAAAAGACGGTACCTCTAACAGTGTAGCACTCCCTCAGTAATGCATTGAATTGTCAGCCTAGACTGAGCTCAAAGCTCTGGAGTGGGGCTTCAAAAAAAAGTGCTACCACTCAGACAAGGCTATCATTGTTTAAGAATATTCCTTAAAACCTTAGCAAGGATACCCCTTGCCCTTGAATCCCCATAGATTATGATGATATAAGGTGAAATTTGACCTCGTTGCGACTGTATTCTGGACAGAAATTGAGTATATAGAGGTTCAATTTAATGGCCCAGCCTCCCACGCCTGAGCAGCATTGGAAACACATCTGACATCATATTGGTTCGGGCCCTAAAGAGGCGTCCCTGACGGCCACCTAAATCAGGCATTAGACCCCCTTGAATATGCTAAAAAGGAACTTGACGTCTGTTTTAGGACCCAAACTGGAAATGGATTTGCCATCAAAGCAGCAGACATTGGGCCTGTTATAAGAGATTATCTGGCCTACATGTGGCCTAATCAGCGATCTTTTTAAGGGTGCATTGTAGGCCATAACTAAAAAATACTTACCTTAATGTGGAGCCAGGAGGAGTAGGAGTGCTCCTCTCGGCTCCATGTTAAAACAATGGGCTGCTACCAGCCACCGCTCACCCCATTCCCGATTGCCTTGGACCCTTGGCCAGCCTTCCGACCGACCTATCTTGTTACCCCTCTGTGACCAACGAGCTGTCTTTAGAACGTGGACCAATTTGTTGTGGTCCTGCCGCCGGCCTCGTTAGAATCATGCCCCGATTATGATGCAGTCCAATTTCTAGGCCTATGACTGCATCCCGTAGCAGTCCTACTGGGGTAGAGGTATCACATTGCAGCAATGACGTTGGATGCCATAGCAAGTTAGGCAGAGGGAGGCTGTCAGCAGGTACAGCGATGTCTGAGGAGTCCTGCGCTGAACATGGTGTGAGGCTGTCGTTGAAGACAGAGGATGTACAAAAGAGGTTCTGGCTAGTCTGGAGATTTATATCAGAATTTGCTATATAGAGACAACTGTAACTTGAAATGACAAGTGTTGTGCTTGGACTGCTTGCTGGTTGGCAAGGCTCCATGAAAAATAGATCTCTGGGATATGAGCAGATGTACACAAACCTTTGAAACAGTTTTTTAAAGATCTAAAGAGCATATAATCTAGGCTGACAATCCAGTGCAGAACTGAAGGAGTGCTGCACTGTCAGAGGTTCCATTTTTCAGATGAGACGTTAAACTGAGGCCCTGTCTGATCTCTCAGGTGGACGTAAAAGATCCCAAGGCACTATTCGAAGAAGAGCAGAGGAGTTTTCCCCGGTGTCATGGCCAACATTTATCCCTCACCCAAGATCATTAAAACAGATTATCCGTTCATTTATTTCATTGCTATTTGTGGGAGCTTGCTGCGTGCTAATTGGCTGCCATGCTTCCTACATTACAACAGTGACTACACTTCAAAAGTACTTCATTGGCTGTAAAGTGCTTCGGGACGTCCTGAGATTGTGAAAGACGTTATTTAAATGCGTGTCTTTTTTAAAATTCAAATGCAGCCAATACATCTTCAGCAATAGCTTCTCTGTCGGCCCCTTCACTCCAGATTCCCCCAAAGATCTAACCTTGGCCCCCTGCTCTTGCTTATACACATATTGCCCCTCAATGACATCATCTAGAAGGTATGGGGTCAGCTTTCACATGTATGCTGATTACAGTCAGCTGAACCCTTCCATCACTTCTCCCAATCTCTTGACTGCTTATCTAACATCAAAGGGGGATTTTAATTCCATCCCCTGCACTTTTTTACATCGTCTCTAATGTTCGCATGTGATTTTATGGTGCGCTAACCATATTTGAACATAATTGTTATTCTAAAACAGAATCTAAGCCCTTAAAATCCCTCCCCCAACCATGCATTACGTCTCTATTTCTCGGCCTATGTCTGGCAACACTCCTAAACCGTAATCCCTTTCAACTCTTGGAGACCTGTTCCAGTAAATTCCACTAAGGATAAATTTTGCCAGTCCCTGCACCATCGGTTGCCCTATTTTGTTGGCATTGCAAGATGAATGTTCTAATGTCTTGTTTAACAAATTTCCCCTGAATTGTTGATTGGGCGGCATTAGGGAAACTACGGCTATTAATGGGGAGGCAGGAGGGTGCATGGGAGCCTGATAGCGGGCAATGAACCCGGCAAGGCCGGGGACATGGACGCCCTGCTGATCTTAACAGCAGGGCTTCATTTTAATTAATTCTGTGCAGACTCCCACCCGACAGCCGGCCAGATTGACCGCCTGGCTGATGGGCGGGAATGGAAATTTAGTGTCAGGAGGTCGCGGGCAGTGACCGGTGGGAACGGTCCCAGGTAGTCAGTTGGGGAGGGAAGCCTCAGGCCATGTTGGGGAGGAGGAAGGCTGAAAGTGCAATCAGGAGGGGGAGCCTGTTGAGGCCGCAATTGGGAGGGGGGATCCTGCTGATGCTGCGATCGGGGGTGGGGGGGGGGAAGCCTGCTGAGGGCAGCGATCGGGGGGTGGGATGGGAGGGGGAAGCCTGCTGAAGGCAGCGATCGGGGGCGGGGGGGAGCCTGCTGAGGGCAGCGATCGGGGGGTGGGATGGGAGGGGGAAGCCTGCTGAAGGCAGCGATCGGGGGCGGGGGGGAGCCTGCTGAGGGCAGCGATCAGGGGTGTGGGGTGGGAGGGGGAAGCCTGCTGAGGGCAGCGATCGGGGGTGGGGGGAGCCTGCTGAGGGCAGCGATCGGGGGCGGGGGGAGCCTGCTGAGGGCACCGATGGGGGGCGGGGGGTGGGGAGCCTGCTGAGGGCAGCGATCTGGAAGTGGGTGGACGGGGCTGGGGAGTTTCCTCGTGAGGCCTCGGGGGAAGCACTCTTGCTCCTCCTGGCCCATTAGAAGCTTAAAAGCAGGCAATGTTATAAAACTTACCCGGGCCTCTTCTGACCCATGGACTCCTCCCATGCAACAAACAATGCAGGACTCCCCCTGCGTTGAGGTTAAAAGTAATCCGGGAATGCAACGGGTTGGGGTTGAGTTGCTCGATTCCGATATTTTAACCACCCTCCCCGTCGGGGATTGGTTAAAATCGAGGCCTATGTGTCAGTAAGAAGAGATGATTAACAATTCTGACAGGCTCATAAGTACTTACATAGGAACAGGAATGGGCCATTCAGCCTTTCGAGCCCTTTCCGCTATTCAATTAGATCATGGCTGATCTGTACCTCAAATCCAATTCCCGCCTTTGATCCATATCCCTTGATACCCTTACCCAATAAAAATCTGGGGATTTCAGTCTTGAAAATTTCAATTGATCCAGCATCCACAGCCTTTTGGGGGAGGGAATTCCAGATTTCCACTACCCTTTGTGTGAAAAAGTACTTCCTGTTTTCACTTCTAAATGGCCTAGCTCTAATTTTGTGCTCCATTGTTGACTGGGATAACTCTACTCTGGTTTAGGCAGGGATCTCACAGACACAATATAGCTTAAGATATAACTTTATTAGTCCAAAGTCCACAAAAGCTTAGCAGAGCCTTACAATTATAAATGGATCACAATGCTATAATGCCTATTCCATTACAAGTTATAAGTATCACATACTCACAACCCGTGACACTTCAGCTGGATCAGTGATGGTCGTCTGTTCTACCAGGATGCTGACTAACTAGTCTTATTCAGATTATTTTTATAGTTTGCCAATGATGTTTCTATTGTGTGATCAGGCTTACCTGACCTTCCATAACTGGATTATAGTTGAGCAGACCGAAACTCTTTTATTGCAAGTTTCAACCATGAATTTTATATCACATCAGAAATCCTATTGAGGTAGAAATTGCTGGGAGCAGTGAACCAACAGTGCTTGCCGCTCCATAGATTTATACTAACCCACTAATTTACCGCAATCTTTTCTTCAGGCACTTCCTCGAATAGGAAGCAGAGAAGAGGCCAGCGTCAGTTCAAGCGAAGGTGGGACCCTGGGAGAAACGAAAGGATCGATCCCTCCCCTCCCTGACAAGCTGTGTTAACTCTCTCTGCAGGCTTGGTACATTAAACCAGGAAGTGAAAAGTACATTAAAATCAATGGATAAACAGTTACAGACAGCGAAAAAAGAGAGGGTAAGAAATAATTGAATTAAATAAAAGAGACAGAAGTGAAAAGTAAAAAAAAATAAAATTTTTTATTTTAATTTTTTTTTAATGACCAAAAGCTATTAAAATAAAGAGTATTGAGACTCCACATTTTTAAAAGTTAATTTTTAGTTGTTTGGCAGTCCTTATGACTTACCACGTTGTTAAAACTTAGTCTAGAGCCGGTATTTTTAAGCGTACCTGTTTGGTGGCATAATTAGTTACTTTCCAGCTGGGCAGATGAGCAAGTTTGCACTTTTTCAATGATTTCTCTGATTGCAGCGGGTGATATCCCTTTAATTCGAAGCTGTCAAATCGCCGGCGAACCATTAGGAGTAAGTTCCGGATTTCGGCGTTTCACTGCGCATGTGCGAACGCCGGAATTTGTTCCTCCATTTCACCACTAATAACGGAGAGCGCTGTTGAGCTCACCATTACTACGTGAGCGATTTCTGCCCCAATAATTTCTCTCTTGAGACAAAGGAACCTTTTATTTCTAAAGATTTGACAAAGTTTGTGGATTATTTCTCAGCACCCCATTTTCTGGATTCTCCCAAAAGAGGGAATAGCTTCTCTGTATCTACCCTGTCGGATCCTTTCATCATTTTAAACAGCTCGATTAGATCACCCTTCAACCTTCTAAACTAAAAGGAATACAGGCCACGTTTATGCAATTTATCCTCATAATTTAACCCTATAAGCACTGGTATCATTCTGGTGAACTTCCCCAAAACAAACCTTCTATTCTCCCTTCCAGTTATAACTGGCAATCCTGCCCCTTTACCTTAAATTCAATTCCACACCAACCCTCTCCTCTCTCCAAAAAGCAAACTTCCGATTCCCAGGATACTTCGGTATGGCATGCCAATTACACCTTTCATATGTGGAAAGAGTTGGACATTAGAACTCAGTGCCTCGTAGAATTCTAGAATGTCGTAGCACAGGAAGAGACCATTCAGCCCATCAAGTCAGCATCGGTGTTTTTTTCCACATGAGCAACCTTGGCTAATCCCACACTGCCATTTGCTCCCCATACCCTTTAATAATCCTCCTTTTTAACAACTACCTAATTCTTTTAATAAAAAAATTATGGACTTTGCTTCAACAACAAATTGTGTCAGAGAATTGCACATTCTAACTACCTTCTGTGTGAAGAATTGTTTAAAACCTCCCCGTTAGTTCGAGGTGTGAGCCTTTACTCAGTGTTAGCACTCTTGTCTCTGAGTCCGAAGGTTGTAGGTTCAAGCTCCACTCCAGAGGCGTGAGCACATAATTCAGGCTGATGCTTCATTTTAGTACTGAGATAGTTCTACATTGTCAGGGGTGCTTTTTTTTCATCAGATGAGGCATCAGACCAAGGTCTAGGTGGGCTCTCAGGTGGACGTAAAAGATCCCATGGCACTTTTTGAAGAAGAGCAAGGGTGTTCTCCCAGTGTAACATCATCAACAACAGATTATCTGGTCATTTACCTCATTGCTGTTTGAGGAACCTTGCTGTGCGCAAATTGGCTGCCACGTTTCCCTGTATTACAACAGTGTCTATGCTTCAAAAGCACTTTGGTAGGAAGAATAGAAAAGCAGAATATTTTTTAAAAGATGGGAGACTAAGAAATGTTGGTAGTCAGAGGGATTTGGGTGTCCTTGTACACGAATCACAGAAAGTTAATATACAGGTACAGCAAGCACTTAGGAAGGCAAATGGTATGTTTATTGCAAGGGGGTTGGAGTATAAGAGTAAGGAGGTCTTGCTGCAATTACATAGGGCTCTGGTGAGACTGCACCTGGAGTGCTGTATACAGTTTTGGACTCCTTACCTAAGGAAGGATATACTTGCCTTAGAGGGGATGCAACGAAGGTTCACTAGATTGATTCCTGGGATGAGAGGGTTGTCCTATGAGGAGAGATTGAATAAAATGGGCCTATATTCTCTGGTGTTTAGAAGAATGAGAGGTGATCTCATTGAGACATATAAAATTCTAAGAGGTCTTGACAGGGTAGATGCTGAGAGGCTGTTTCCCCTGGCTGGAGAGTCTAGAACTAGGGGTCATAGTCTCAAGATAAGGGGTCAGCCATTTAGGACCGAGTTGAGGAAAAATTCCTTCACTCAGATGGTTGTGAATCTTTGGAATTCTCTACCACAAAGGGCTGTGGATGCTCAGTCATTGAGTATTTTCAAGACTGGGATCGATAGATTTTTGGACTCTAAGGGAATCAAGGGATATGGGGATAGGGCAGGAAAGTGGAGTTGAGGTAGAAGATCAGCCATGATCTTATTGAATGGGGCAGCAGGCTCGAGGGGCCTTATGGTCTACTCCTGTTCCTATTTCTTATGTTCTTATGTTCATTGACTATGAAGTGCTTCAAGACATCCTGAGTGTGTGAAAGGCATTATATAAATGCTAGCTCTTTTTGTGATTATCTTAAATGTGTGTCCTCTTGTTACCACATCACTGATCAGTGTGACAATCTGGTACTATTTACCTTTAGAAAATCTTTACTACCTCTATCAGGTCACCCCTTATCTTCTCAGCTCTAGTGAAAAAGCCCTGAAATCATCCAAATGCAACCTCTTTTTGTGTGAGTCTGTGAGCGTGCAACATATACATACCTTGTGTTCGCTACATGCTTAATGTTTGTTCTTTGCCTTTCATGGAAAGATAGGTGAATAGTTGCCAGATTGCTCTGCATTTTCCCTCTGTGTTGTTCCACTTATTTTACAGTGAAGTGCTGTTAAAATACATCATAAGGCAACATCGTAAAGTGTGAGCATAACTTGGTAACCTTTTGGAGACCTGTAAATTCCTTCCTCGCCTGGTCCCAGAATCTGACCACAGTTGTGACATCTTTCACTTTTTCTGCTATCTCTGCTGCCTGCTGCTCTTGTGCTACTCTTCAGAGGGAGATGCCCTTCCAGTACTTTCTGCAGCAGCACCTTTAAAGCTGCAAAACTGGAAGGGTGTGGTTTGTCATCCTGGTCTTGCTGAAGCCATTTTTTACCTCTCATAGCAGTACTGCTTTAAGGTGCCCAGCAGCCCTTTAGAATGTGCCAGTACCGGATAACAGGCTCCTTTGCTTCATGCACTGGGTGCTGGGGCTACTGTGATATTATGCAAAGGAGCTGATTTTGCATTATAGCGTTACAGACGCACACATTGCACAAAGAGTCGTGCTTCCACTGTCACAGTGCTGGGACCATGTTATCAAGCCCTTAAACTTTTCTATAGCAATGTATACGTAGACAAGCAGCATCCTTTTCGCCCTTTATTTAATGAATAGTTTGCAGAACTTGTTAATAAGTGATTAAAACAGGCTTTGCCATCACATTAGAAAATTCAAGGAATGTGTCACAAAACCACTAACAGAAATCAACATTCTTATCAATAAGAAGTTTAACAGAGGCTTATGAGTGGTTTGGAGACTATCATTCCATTTTTAGGAAAACTTTCTGAAGGTGCATTTTATTTTTAATGATATGAAATTTTCAGTTGTGCTAGAACTTCTTGTTTAATGAAATCGTCACCAGCTCTACATTGTTACTGCTGCTCATAGCACTTTCAGCTGAGGTCCTCACACACTTCCATATCTGAAATATGCACCTTATGGAATGGCTGGTAACAGTTGTGAAGCTGTCTAACCAAATAAAGAAATGCTTTGTTTAACATTCTCAGTTAATATAAACCACCCTCTAATTATTCAATTGAGATCAAAGATGCATTTTACACTGTTGTTTACTCCAATAAAAAAACTTTTCTCTTAAAAAAGAATTGAAATTAGGAATGCACTCCTCTAAAAGCACACAGGTCTTACATCCTTAAACCTTTGTCAAAGTACCACTATCAATCAATGCACTTCAATCCTTTGGTGACTTTTGTACTGGCAGCATGAACATCTTCCCATTACTGACCCAAAGAATGCTTCATTCTGTCACCTCCTGGGTGAAAAGTGTTTAGAAGACTGATCCTTAGAGGAAGCCTTCAGTTTGGAACCAGGTCAGTGGGTGTTTAATATGGATCAGTGATTTTAACAATGTTTTGATGTACATTGGGGCTTCTGACAGGGATGAATGATGATCTGAATGAAATATAGGTGCCACACAAAAGGCAGGCAATTTGAAAACTTGCTTTGGTCTCACACCAGCAAAGAATATTTATCAAAAGCCTCATTTACACTACAGCTGCAAGTTGTATTTGCTGGGAATTGGCAGCTGATTTGCGGCAACATTTTTCAGTGCAACTGTAGCAAAGCTATTTACTCCTGAACTGAAAATGCCATGGATGACAGGTTTGAGGTCCAATGTGAATCAAAAGATTCTCATCAGGCTTGCAGAACAACTAAAGCAAATCTCCTGTATTTTTTGATCACATGTGACGCTGGTAATTTACTACTGTTCTGTGCAACCACTGAATGAGAACAGATGTCATTATAAATGATGCAAGTGCGCATCGAGTTAGAGTTACCCTGATCTGAGTTGAAAGAAATTTCTGATGATGAACTTGGTTACAGCTAGAAAAGCAACTCGATATAACACATAAGAATATTTGAAAGACTCCCCATTCTTTCAAAACAACAAAATGTAATAAAATTTATATATGAATAATAATAAAAAAGGAAATCTAGACAATTTAATGGTTCAAGTATTGAATGCTGATTTTCTATTAACACAGTCTAAATATGAATCTAATTTAAAAAGGGTCAAGGTGACCTATAGGTCTGGATTGCTGGATTCCCATTCAGAGAACTTAACTACAGATTTAATACAGAAAAGGAGATCTGGATAGCATATTGCCTCTGGTAGGGTGTTCTGTTATGTTTTAGACATATGAAATAGAAAGGTAATGAAGAAAAGGGAGATTAGGGGTAACCAATGGCTATGGCATTAGAATATTAAGTTCCCATTTGGAAAGCCTAGGTATCGCTCTAATAAAGATTCTGGATGATCAGAGAATCTGGCAGCAGAGTGCAACAGGAAACCTGAATCCAATAAACAGGTCTGTGCAGTACTGAGGGAGTGCTGATCTGTCAGAGGTGCCGTTTTTTGAATGAGATGTTAAACTGAGGTTCCATCTGCCCTCTCAAGTGCATCTAAAAGACCCCTTGGCACTTTCCCAAAAAGATCAGGGGAATTCTCCCAGTGTCCTGGCCAACATTTATCCCTCAACCAACATCATTAAAAACAGATTGTCTGGTCATTTATCTCATAGCTGTTTGTGGGACCTTGCAATGAGATAAATGACCAGATAATCAGCCGGTCATGGGGCCGTGACTGACGTCTGCAGCCTTCGGAGTCTTTAGATGTGTGCAGTGTTATCTGCACCCGATTGCGCCTCTATTCAGGCGCAATCCAATTTCTAGGCCTATATTTCCTAGTAAGCAATGAAAGGCTGGTAATACAATAATGTGACAAATAGTCTCGGTCTATTTTTGCTTTAGTAAATCTGAAATTGATTATTTAAAGTGACTTGAAAGTTAGTAAATTCATGAGAATCCTACCAAGTTTGATTTATCAGAGGGTTCTAATACAATTAGGCTTACATTGCATTATTCCGTGAAGCCAAAGGATACAAGGAAATGGGATGAGAGTAGATAGCTCCAATGTTAAGTTAGATCGGAACATGATTAAGGGCCAAATGGTTGCCCTTTGCACTGAAATTTCTATGACATTATGGGGCCAACAATGCAGCCCTGACACAGCCAGTACCAAAGTGAGCTAACCTTCTATGGTACTGCAAGATCAGCTTATTTAAACATTTTTCTGGTGCATAGCAAGTGACATGCTGGGAGTCCCACGGCAGTCAAGGGCTGAAATGTCAGGTGCCAGCAGCCAGTGAAGGGCTGCCAGCTGCCTGTCACTTTGCAGCGTTTTCCTTCTGCAATATGGTAGGAACCAAAGTCCCCCTTCAAGAATTGGCCATTAGAGGCCAAATGAAAGCTGGTGCATTAATTGGGTGGCACGATGCTGAGGACAGGGCCACTCATGAGTAACCTTTTAAAAAAAATTTGGGCAGATATCTCCTGAAGCACCGTTGAAAACAAGTGCTGAGTGACTGGAGCACTGCTCAGGCACTCCAACCATATTATGGGGATGCTTTCTAGTTGACATCATATCTGGGGCCTTATTGAGCCTTGCACACAATTAATGCACAGGCTCTCAGAGCTCTACCTGCTGGATGACTTCATTGCAAAGTGTTGAGCACACCGGGCATGCAGCAGGCAACAGACCTCCGTGCCTGATAACATGGAGCTTATGTGGGCGAAGTGCAATTGTACTTCAGTCACCAAGGATTACATTATTGGCCCCTAATTACAACACACCTCAAGGTCTTTCTGTCGTAGATACAGTTCAAACCGTAAGAATACATTTTGAGCTAAGTGAAAAGGTGATCGTTGCCACTATATCTACAGAACATTTGGAAGGCCTGTATTTGTCAGTTATATATCTAGCAGTGACCTGAAGTGTAGCCTCACAAACGGATTTACTGCAAAGTGGAAAATGTGTGAACTTCAAAGTAAAGTACAGTCATATGTGATTAAAGTGCTGGGTTTGGCTTGACTTTGCTCGGGCTGTGTGGCAATGTACTTGACTTTGGAACCGTCTCCCTGTGATTGTAGATTAACTCAACAACTGCGTTTGTGTGTCACTCTTGGGTTAGCAGCTTTCTTTGCAGTACAAGGTGAAAAAAAGCTGTAAGACACATTTGTTCTTTTGATAAGGCTGGATGGTAAGCACTATGGGTAAAGCTATAATGAGGTAAAATGAATAGGGAGCATAATATTCTGCTGATTGATTTTGATTTTTTTATGGTTAGCATGAATGACAATGTAAAGTGAGCCAGGCTAATGAGGTCTGACTGTACTGTGCTTTATTAAGTCATAAGAACAGGGAGGTGGAAATGAATCAACATTCCATGCCTACTGGGAATATAATTTTAGATTAAAAAGAATAATTTCTCTTCAGATCAAAGTGAATTCAGCGAAAGACTAAATTCCAGTGTTAAGTAAGTAAGTATTGATTGAATCTCCATGTTCAGGAGAATAGTTTGAAGGAAAGTGAGGCATTGTAGTTTCTGAAAGGGCCAGAATTTATTTACATTGAACAAATCATCTAAAATACAAAGAGCACAATTGTTTTCCTACCTGGGTTTTTGGTCCATTGGTTTAATGTAATGCAGATACTCTAGTGAAAGTGGATTTCCCATCCCCTCTCATGCTAGAAAGACCATGTATTGCATTTCTCATAGGGTCACCATCAATCAGGAGAGTTACTACTGGGGGTGGAATTGGTCAACAGCAGCAGTGAAACGGGCTCATAGCGAATTGGCAGCATGCTTTATACCGCGCCCGTTTATTTTTCTATTGATTTTGATCGGGCGCGGTGTAAAGTGTGACTGGCATAGACCACTTTCACCCTCACTGTCTTAAAAATAAAGTAGATTTAATCATTTAATGATTGATTTAAACTGCCATGCTTTATTTATAACAACACCATGAGCAAATGTGCAACAAAAGGAATGTAAGGATGTAAAGCCCATTAGCTGCAATAGATTATTTGATTTAAGTGCACAGTCACAGACATATTAGGGTCAATTTTCATCTGGCATTCTACGGTTTCTCAGTGGGAAAGGGGAAAAATCAGGCTGGAAGCCTACCCGCTGGCTCTCCAGGGTCGACTGCCACTCACTGGGTTTTCCATCAGAAATGATGATGCGTATTCAATGGGGTGTAACATCATCTCAGGCCGTAGCGCAGAACGGGCGGTAGCGAATCAGCCGCCTGTTTTGTGCCTCGCCCGAATGTCTTTTCCATTTACTTCAATGAAAAAGAAAATCGGGCGGAGTGTAAAATGGGCTGGGTGCAAATCGGACGGGGGTGAAACGGGTGGGGCGTAAACCAGGCGGAGTGTGAAACAGACAGAGTGTAAAACCGGGCGGAGTGTAAATTGGGCAGGGTGTAAATTGGGTGGAGTGTAAATCGGGCAGGGTATGAAACGGGTGGGGTGTAAACTGCGCGGGGTGTGAAACAGGCAAAGTGTAAAACCGGCAGGGTGTAAATCGGGAGGAATGTAAATCGGGTGGGGTGTAAATCAGACGGGATGTAAATTGGGCGGGGTATAAATGGGGCGGGGTGTAAATCGGGCGGGATGTGAATCAGGTAGAGTGTAAATCGGGCGGGGTGTAGATCGGGCGGGGTGTAAATCGGACGGGATATAAATTGGGCGGGGTGTAAATCGGACGGGATATAAATCGGGCGGGGTGTAAATCGTGCAGGGTGTAAATCGGACTGGGTGTAAATCGGATGGGATGTAAATCAGTCGGGGTGTAAATCGGACGGGATATAAATCGGACGGGGTGTAAATCGAACGGGGTGCAAATGGGGCGGGACGTAAATCGGGCGGGGTGTAAATGGAGCGGGGTGTAAATGGGGCGGGACGTAAATCGGAAGGGTGTAAATGGGGCGGGGTGAAATGGGGCGGGATGTAAATCGGGCGGGGTGAAATCGGGCAGGTGTAAATCGGGCAGAGTATAAATCGGGTGGGGTGTAATTGGGACGGGGTGTAAATGGGGAGGGTTGTAAATCGGGCAGGGTGTAAATGGGGCGGGGTGTAAATGGGGAGGGTTGTAAATCGTGCAGGGTGTAAATGGGGCGGGGTGTAAATCGGGCAGAGTGTAAATGGGGCGTGGTGTAAAATGGGCTGGGTGCAAATCGGATGGGGTGAAACGGGTGGGGTGTAAATCAGACGGGATGTAAATTGGGCGTGGTATAAACGGGGCAGGGTGTAAATCGGGCGGGATGTGAATCAGGTAGAGTGTAAATCGGGCGGGGTGTAGATCGGGCGGGGTGTAAATCGGACGGAGTGTAAATGGGGCGTGGTGTAAATGAGGCGGGGTGTAAATCAGGCGGAGTGTAAATGGGGCGTGGTGTAAATGAGGCGGGGTGTAAATCAGGCGGAGTGTAAATGGGGCGGGGTGTAAATCAGGCGGAGTGTAAATGGGGCGTGGTGTAAATGGGGCGGGGTGTAAATCGGGCAGAGTGTAAATGAGGCGGGGTGTAAATCAGGCGGAGTGTAAATGGGGCGTGGTGTAAATGGGGCGGGGTGTAAATCGGGCAGAGTATAAATGAGGCGGGGTGTAAATCAGGCGGAGTGTAAATCGCGCGGAGTATAAATCGGGTGCACAGTCACAGACATATTAGGGTCAATTTTCATCTGGCATTCTACGGTTTCTCAGTGGGAAAGGGGAAAAATCAGGCTGGAAGCCTACCCGCTGGCTCTCCAGGGTCGACTGCCACTCACTGGGTTTTCCATCAGAAATGATGATGCGTATTCAATGGGGTGTAACATCATCTCAGGCCGTAGCGCAGAACGGGCGGTAGCGAATCAGCCGCCTGTTTTGTGCCTCGCCCGAATGTCTTTTCCATTTACTTCAATGAAAAAGAAAATCGGGCGGAGTGTAAAATGGGCTGGGTGCAAATCGGACGGGGGTGAAACGGGTGGGGCGTAAACCAGGCGGAGTGTGAAACAGACAGAGTGTAAAACCGGGCGGAGTGTAAATGGGCAGGGTGTAAATTGGGTGGAGTGTAAATCGGGCAGGGTATGAAACGGGTGGGGTGTAAACTGCGCGGGGTGTGAAACAGGCAAAGTGTAAAACCGGCAGGGTGTAAATCGGGAGGAATGTAAATCGGGCGGGGTGTAAATCAGACGGGATGTAAATTGGGCGGGGTATAAATGGGGCGGGGTGTAAATCGGGCGGGATGTGAATCAGGTAGAGTGTAAATCGGGCGGGGTGTAGATCGGGCGGGGTGTAAATCGGACGGGATATAAATTGGGCGGGGTGTAAATCGGACGGGATATAAATCGGGCGGGGTGTAAATCGTGCAGGGTGTAAATCGGACTGGGTGTAAATCGGATGGGATGTAAATCAGTCGGGGTGTAAATCGGACGGGATATAAATCGGACGGGGTGTAAATCGAACGGGGTGCAAATGGGGCGGGACGTAAATCGGGCGGGGTGTAAATGGAGCGGGGTGTAAATGGGGCGGGACGTAAATCGGAAGGGTGTAAATGGGGCGGGGTGAAATGGGGCGGGATGTAAATCGGGCGGGGTGAAATCGGGCAGGTGTAAATCGGGCAGAGTATAAATCGGGTGGGGTGTAATTGGGACGGGGTGTAAATGGGGAGGGTTGTAAATCGGGCAGGGTGTAAATGGGGCGGGGTGTAAATGGGGAGGGTTGTAAATCGTGCAGGGTGTAAATGGGGCGGGGTGTAAATCGGGCAGAGTGTAAATGGGGCGTGGTGTAAAATGGGCTGGGTGCAAATCGGATGGGGTGAAACGGGTGGGGCGTAAACCGGGCGGAGTGTGAAACAGACAGAGTGTAAAACCGGGCGGAGTGTAAATGGGCAGGGTGTAAATTGGGTGGAGTGTAAATCGGGCAGGGTATGAAACGGGTGGGGTGTAAACTGCGCGGGGTGTGAAACAGGCAAAGTGTAAAACCGGCAGGGTGTAAATCGGGAGGAATGTAAATCGGGCGGGGTGTAAATCAGACGGGATGTAAATTGGGCGTGGTATAAACGGGGCAGGGTGTAAATCGGGCGGGATGTGAATCAGGTAGAGTGTAAATCGGGCGGGGTGTAGATCGGGCGGGGTGTAAATCGGACGGAGTGTAAATGGGGCGTGGTGTAAATGAGGCGGGGTGTAAATCAGGCGGAGTGTAAATGGGGCGTGGTGTAAATGAGGCGGGGTGTAAATCAGGCGGAGTGTAAATGGGGCGGGGTGTAAATCAGGCGGAGTGTAAATGGGGCGTGGTGTAAATGGGGCGGGGTGTAAATCGGGCAGAGTGTAAATGAGGCGGGGTGTAAATCAGGCGGAGTGTAAATGGGGCGTGGTGTAAATGGGGCGGGGTGTAAATCGGGCAGAGTATAAATGAGGCGGGGTGTAAATCAGGCGGAGTGTAAATCGCGCGGAGTATAAATCGGGTGTGGTGCAAATGGGGCGGGGTGTAATTGGGGCTGGGTGTAAATGGGGCGGGGTGTAATTGGGGCGGGGTGTAAATGGGGCGGGGTGTAAATGTGGCGGGGTGTAAATCGGACGGGGTGTAAATGGGGCGGGGTGGAAATCGGGCGGGGTGTAAATGGGGCGTGGTGTAAATGGGACAGAGTGTAAATGGGGCGGGGTGTAAATGGGGCGGGGTGTAAATGGGACGGGGTGTAAATGGGGCAGGGTTGAAATGGGGAGGGGTGTAAATTGGGAGGGGTGTAAATGGGGCGGGGTGTAAATGGGACGGGGTGTAAATGGGGCAGGGTTGAAATGGGGAGGGGTGTAAATCGGGCGGGGTGGAAATCGGGCGGGGTGTAAATGGGACAGAGTGTAAATGGGGCGGGGTGTAAATGGGGCGGGGTGTAAATGGGACGGGGTGTAAATGGGGCAGGGTTGAAATGGGGAGGGGTGTAAATTGGGAGGGGTGTAAATCGGGCGGGGTGTAAATGGGGAGGGATGTAAATCGGGCAGGGTGTAAACCGGGCGGGGTGTAAATGGGGCGTGGTGTAAATGGGATGGGGTGTAAATTGGGCGGCGTGTAAATCAGGCAGTGTGTAAATCAGGCGGGGTGTAAATGGGGCGGGTTGTAAATGGGGCGGTTGTAAATCGGGTGGGTTGTAAATCAGGCGGGGTGTAAATCGGGCGGAGTGTAAATCGGGCGGGGTGTAAATGGGGCAGGTTGTAAATGGGGCGTTGTGTAAATGGGGCAGGGTGTAAATGGGGCGGGATGTAAATGGGGCGGGGTGTAAATTGGGCGGGGTGTAAATCGGGCGCGGTTTAAATGGGGAGGGGTGTAAATGGGGCGGGGTGTAAATCGGGCGGGGAGTAAATCGGGCGGGGTGTAAATGGGGCGGGGTGTAAATGGGGCGGGGTGTTAATGGAGCGTGGTGTAAATGGGGTGGGGTGTAAATGGGGCGGGGTGTAAAACGGGCAGAGTTTAAATGGGGAGGGGTGTAAATGGGGCGGTGTGTAAATGGGGCGGGGTGTAAAACGGGCAGAGTGTAAATGGGGAGGGGTGTAAATCGGGCGGGGTATAAATCAGGCGGGGTGTAAATCGGGTAGGGTGTAAATGGGGCGGGGTGTAAATCGGGCGGAGTGTAAATGGGGCGGTGTTTAAATGGGGCAGGGTGTAAATGGGGCGGGGTTTAAATCGGGCAGAGTGTAAATCGGGCGGGCTGTAAATCGGGCGGGGTGTAAATCGAGCGGGATGTAAATGGGGCAGGGTGTAAATGGGACGGGGTTTAAATGGGGCAGGGTGTAAATGGGGAGGGGTGTAAATCGGACTGGGTGTAAATCGGACTGGGTGTAAATGGGGAGGGGTGTAAATCGGACTGGGTGTAAATCGGACTGGGTGTAAATCGAACGGCCAATTCACTACGGCTCGAGACAAATTTATACCCCATAATATGTCATCCCAAATATAGACAGGAATATCCCAGCGACATATTAATGACAGGAAAATGTCCTACAATGGATTTTGCCACCATTAATGCCCTGCATTCCTGGTGTCCAGTGTTGCTATAACGGAGGGAGGGACATTTACAATTTAAATCCCCCAAGGAAGTGTAATTGATAAGGGCGCAATTGATCACACACACTTCTGCCCGGAATTTTTGAAATTAAAAAAGAAAATTCTGCAGCTGCCTGATCTAGAGGTAGCTGGCCACACTCTGCCTCAGCAGGAGCTCAAGGCATACAGCTGTGATTCCCCTCCATTCCCCACAAACAGGCAGGAGTCCTGCTGGCGGCCCTGCCCAAATCATCCAAATATTGACCAGGGTCAGTGGTGCAGCTATAAAGTGGTTGGAGGTCACATCCTGCCAAAGTTGCAAGGCAGTGCGGCTGGGGGAGCAAAATCCTGCCCGATATCTGTTCTAGGGTTATGGTGCATCAAAACAAGCAGGGCCATTTTCTATGAGTGTATCTAGCTTTTGATCCTGTACGTACAGTAACAGAAAGAAAAACAACAACTTGCATTTATATCGTGTCAGTTTTTATATTTCCTGCTAGTTTACTCACATAATTTATTTTCTCCCCCTTTATTATTCTTTTATTCATCCTTTGCTGGTTTTTAAAGTTTTCCCAATCTTCAGGCTTATCAGTAATCTTTGCCACGTTGTTTTTTTAAAAATTTGTTCATGGGATGTGGGCGTCACTGGCGAGGCCGGCATTTATTGCCCATCCCTAATTGCCCTTGAGAAGGTGGTGGTGAGCCATCTTCTTGAACCGCTGCAGTCCGTGTGGTGACGGTTCTCCCACAGTGCTGTTAGGAAGGGAGTTCCAGGATTTTGACCCAGCCACGATGAAGGAACGGCGATATATTTCCAAATCGGGATGGTGTGTGATTTTTTGGGGAATGTGCAGGTGGTGTTGTTCCCATGTGCCTACTGCCGTTGTCCTTCTAGGTGGTAGAAGTCGTGGGTTTGGGAGGTGCTGTTGAAGAAGCCTTGGCGAGTTGCTGCAGTGCATCCTATAGATGGTACACACTGCAGCCACTGTGCGCCAGTGGAGAAGGGAGTGAATGTTTATGGTGGTGGATGGGGTGCCAATCAAGCGGGCTGCTTTGTCCTGGATGGTGTCGAGCTTCTTGAGTGTTGTTGGAGCTGCACTCATCCAGGCAAGTGGAGAGTATTCCATCACACTCCTGACTTGTGCCTTGTAGATGGTGGAAAGGCTTTGGGGAGTCAGGAGGTGAGTCACTCGCCGCAGAACACCCAGCCTCTGACCTGCTCTTGTAGCCACAGTATTTATGTGGCTGGTCCAGTTAAGTTTATGGTCAATGGTGACCTCCAGGATGTTGATGGTGGGGGATTCGGCGATGGTAATGCCGTTGAATGTCAAGGGGAGGTGGTTAGACTCTCTTTTGTTGGACATGGTCATTGCTTGGCACTTGTCTGGCACGAATGTTACTTGCCACTTATGAGCCCAAGCCTGGATGATGTCCAGGTCTTGCTGCATGCGGGCTCGGACTGCTTCATTATCTGAGGGGTTGCGAATGGAACTGAACACTGTGCAATCATCAGCGAACATCCCCATTTCTGACCTTATGATGGAGGGAAGGTCATTGATGAAGCAGCTGAAGATGGTTGGGCCTAGGACACTGCCCTGAGGAACTCCTGCAGCAATGTCCTGGGGCTGAGATGATTGGCCTCCAACAACCACTACTATCTTCCTTTGTGCTAAGTATGACTCCAGCCACTGGAGAGTTTACCCCCTGATTCCCATTGACTTCAATTTTACTAGGGCTCCTCGGTGCCACACTCGGTCAAATGCTGCCTTGATGTCAAGGGCAGTCACTCTCACCTCACCTCTGGAATTCAGCTCTTTTATCCATGTCCATGTCCATGTCCATGCTTTTTCATTTAACCTGAAACTATCTTTGACTTCCTTAGTTAGCCATGGTTGGTTCATGCTTTTTGTGGAGTCTTTCCTCCTCACAGGGATCTATTCATGTTTGCCACTGCTTATCCACCATCATTCCATCTCATCTGTTTACCCAGTCCACTTTAGCCAATTCTGCCCTCATTCCTTTGTAATTGCCCTTATTTAAGTTTAATACAGTAGTTTCAGACTCAATATCCTCGCTCTCAAACTGGATGTGAAATTCTATCATGTTATGATCATTGCTTCCCAAGACATCCTTTAATTTGAGATCATTAATCAATCCTGCTTCGTTACCCATTACCAGATCCAAAATGGCCTGTTCCCTGGTTGGTTCCCCTACCAGAAGATTTTCTGTCTTCACTACTTGCAGAGAAATGATAAACACCAATATAAAGAACACGTTTACTATTTCACTCAGTAGTGAAAGAAGAAAATTCCCCTCCCCCCAGCTGCTCCCTACCCATCTGGTGCTGTATTTGGTGTGGGGGGGTGGGGGTGGCGGGGTGGAGAGGAAGAAGGAACTGAACTTTCCACTTTTACCCAATGTCAGGGAAGGAGTTAACTACCAATAGAAATAGATCCGAAAAAGGTAGAGATTTGCATTCCACTGACTACTCCCCTCTAATATTTTTGTGTTTGAATGAAACCATTAACCTTGATGTGAAAATATGCCCCTCATAGTGTATTAAGCCCAACAGAAATAGTTTGAAACCTTTTTAGTTATCTTTAGGATTCTTTATTTATAATGTAGCTATTTATCACCAAAGTTTATAAATCTAAACCTGCAGAAAGCCTTCAGAACTCAGTAGGTCATCCATTCAATTTTTAGTTACATTAGTATTGGAGTCAAGTAAGTAACGTCTCTGTCCTACAAGACCTTTTATTATTCTGAGTTGAGACCGAACCAGTGACCTTGACAATGCATGTTTCTTTGCGCAACAGAAAAGAATCTCGAGCACTACTTTAAAAACAGTATGAGAAATCACTTCCTGTAATCTGTATCGCTTCTGATCAACTGCACATTGTCAGGCACTTTACTTTAAACTAATAATAAACAAGCCCACGTTAGTTTATTGACATTGCGACTTTGTGCCATCAGTGGCTATGCAGAATCGGAGTGCGATTCAATTTAACTGGCTTTTAAATGTGAGAAAGGTTTACAGACAACATATGTCGTACAAAAAGACAAATCTTTCCAACCAATTATTGGAATCGTAGCACAGATTTCATTTGTATAGTTTATATGGAATGTTGCTACTTACAGATTAAAATTTCAGGACTTATTTTCGGAGTAGTTGATCCCCTTCCCCAATGTTATCCTAAACTAACAGGACACAAAAGAAATATATAAGCCTAGAAGTTGCTGTTGGTGCAATTTAAGTTCAACCGATCTTTACTTTAGGTTTTTGAGAGGTGTGAAGAAACCCATTGAACACCTGATTTTATGGATTTCAGTAGGTACACTTAAATGCCCACACTGTGGGCTGTACAATGGGGAGTAACATTAATTAATATAGAGTGAGACTTGTAAAGTGCAATGATGAGGCGTTTAAACCCCTGAAATGGCACATGGGAGCCTAGGCCAGCTGTTACCACAACAATTTTGCCGAACAATGCAACCAGCCAGGTAGAAGAAAACCAGGTTTGCAGATGAATCTTTGGAAGCCCCATTTGAAGTTAGTGAGGGAGAAGAGGGAGACACAGTATAGTACAGATAGGCACTCCTAGAACTGAAGCAGGCATGTGAACAAATTACTGAAAGGGTCAGTGTTGTCTCCTGAAGCTCCAGAACATGAAAAGGTATCAGGACAAAGAGGTCAGCTTGAGAAAATCTGCTAAACCAAGCAAACAATTTTGTTTTGTGTGACACATGCCTGCCACAAGTAAACATGCAAGACAGTTATCTCTGATAACTAATTCATTCTTTTATGATATAATATACAAAGCTATAACAGGGAGATACCCAGATTTAGTCTTACCACAATAGAAGGAGCCCAAGGAATGTTTTGTATGAATAGGGACATTAAGGATGTATGGTCTACATACAGTTACCAAGTGCTTATGGCAACCCGTGTGTACAACTGACATTTGTAAAAGGACTTTACATAAGAAGTATTCATTTTATGAGGTTCACTGCTATAATTCAGTGCTAGGGGACCACTGAATCCAATATTCATTTTAGGCAGATTTCACTATTTTGAAGCTCTACTATGGAGCAGTTCAGCTCTCACTACAGACAAGTGGTTTGCTTCCTCTTCTGCAATGCCTGATGTATATGCACCTACAATATCTGAGACTTGCAATATGGTACACTGTCTCCCCAATTAGCTACCATCCAGGCAATAACAATGTAAGTCTTCAACACTGTAGCTAATGGAAGCTGCTTCCTCACAACATCAGTTTGGCAGCATACACTAAGCAATCAGGAAATGTGCTTTACGCTGCACTTCTGAAATTAATCCACAAAAAATGCACGAGAGCTATTGGTAACAGTAACTTCCATGCAATAATGCTTTAATTATAATGGATCATTCTTAGCCAAAAAAAACCATAGAATAATTAACGATGAAAAATGTTACTCCAAATTTACTCATTCAAATCCCAGCATTCCTAGTTGCAGACAATGAAGTCAAATGACCTTTTCCAGCATCCCCTGGAGATGAACACAGGATGCAGAGATGCTGAGGAGGTTTATCCATGAATTGATAAGTAGACACCGTTGGGAATACAGGCAAAGATGCAAGAAGGAAAAATTCTGCCAAACAGCAGCAACTCGCGATCCACCATTAACTTGTTTTCTTTTGTTTCATATTAATTTTTTTAAAAAGGAGAATTCTTTCAAAAAATGAACACAAGAACATTTTAGGAAATTTGAGGATAAAAATTGGTTATGGCCTGTTTACAGGGAGGCCCGAAGCTCTCCCGAAATTGGACCTCGGGCCTCATTGTAATAATTTGAATGAGCTGCCGACACTTGTCACACCTCCACAGGCAGCTCTCCCATTGTAAGGGAGGATCACTCCTGTTCCTCTTGGCTCCATAGGAATGTTTTTTCAAAAAAAACGTACATTCCTGGTAGCGGCTGCTGCTTAGGTCATAGCGACAGCTGAAGAATTGTTAAGCTTACACTGCTCACGATCAGCCTATTTAGTGCAAGGGTCCTTAAATAGGTGTTAGGCCCCTTATTTACATGTGTACATGCCTGTACCAATATGGTGGCACCGCCTATACCAATATGGTGGCACCTGTAGCCTAGGCGCTGATCAGGCACAGGACAAAACGGGTGCATTGAGGTTCAATTTCTATCCCTTATCTTTGAATCTCAACTTTAGAACAGCCTGAAATTACGCCAAGGGATTCTAGCACACAAATGTTTAATATGTTGGCCTGAAATTCCTCTCTCTGCTACGTTAGCCAATCCATGTACCCTTTTAAAATAACCGGGTCAATTCGGATATGCTGTGCACTCCTGATGGATGAGGCTCCCTACAAAGTCAGAAAACTATTCCATAAATTTTATACTATTCAGAACAAAGGAGGGAAAAGCTAAGAGGCTTGTTTGTTTTAATAGGACGAGTCTGTTAAATCTTATTTTAAAATTTAAATTAATTAGAGAAGTATCCATCCGTAAAACTAGCGTTTATTATTTTTGCAGTTGACAGCCCCATGCTGACTGACACATTCATTTAAAAATGAGGAAGAAAAGTAACTATCAAAACTGGTTCACTTTCATTTTGGTCACCTCTTCCTGGCACAAGAGTGCATCCTATTATTCATCAGCATATGTCCAGTACTTTGTTCCTACTCATTCAAGAAGTAAATTTAAATAATTTCAGAAACGCTTGATTGGATGCCATCCAATTGAACTTGCAATGTTCATGGCTCAACGTTGAGTTCATTAGAATAGAGGTCTGGGAGTTATAAGTTTAGTGCTAAAAGAAAACTGTTGAAAGTGCTTTAAACCCTGTGAGTCCAAAAATCAGGCCCTATGATGTTATCATTTCATCACTGACCCTGTCTGTCTCGAAACATTTTGTAAATTAAAAAAAAAAATTCACATTGCAATAGTTTGCAAGATAATCACCTGAAATTTCCACCACAATCTCCCACCACAACTTCAACAGAAGATCAGCAGAAACTCCAGAGAAACAGCATAAACGGAGATCGGGAACCGCTGTGGAAATTCAACCCTGGGGAATATAACATCTATTGTATAATTTCATAGACCAGAGGTGTCCAGACTTTTTTATCATAAGACCATAAGAAATAGGAGCAGGAGTAGGCTATTCAACCCCTCGGACCTGCTCCGCCATTTAATGAGATCATGGCTGATCTGATTTTTACCTCAACTCCACTTTCCCGCCCTTTCCCCATATCCTTTGACTCTCTTGCTGATCAAAAATTTGTCTAACTCAGCCTTGAATGTATTCAATTGTATTCAATGACTCAGCCTCCACAGCTTTTTGGGGTAAAGAATTCCAAAGATTCACAAACCTCTGGGAAAAGAAATTCCTCCTAATTTCCGTCTTAAACGGGCGACCCCTTATTCTGAGACTATGCCCCCTAGTTTTAGATTCCCCCATGAGGGGTAACATCCTCTCAGCATCTACCCTATCGAGTCCCCTCAGAATCTTGTATGTTTCAATAAGATCTCCTCTCATTCTTCTAAACTCCAATGAGTATAGAACCAACCTGTTCAATCTTTCCTCATAAGACAACCATTCCATACCCGGAATCAACCTAATGAACCTTCTCTGAACTGCCTGATATGCAAGTATGTCCTTCCTTAAATAAGGGCACCAGAACTGTATGCAGTACTCCAGGTGTGGTCTCACCAGCACCCTGTACAGTTGTAGCATGACTTCCCTGCTTTTATACTCCATCCCCCTAGAAATAAAGGCCAATATTCCGTTTGCCTTCCGGATTACCTGCTGCATCTGTATGTTGACTTTTTGTGTTTCATGTAGAATCATAGAAGTTTACAACATGGAAACAAGCCCTTCGGCCCAACATGTCCATGTCGCCCAGTTTATACCACTAAGCTAGTCCCAATTGCCTGCACTTGGCCCATATCCCTCTATACCCATCTTACCCATGTAACTGTCCAAATGCTTTTTAAAAGACAAAATTGTACCCGCCTCTACTACTGCCTCTGGCAGCTCGTTCCAGACACTCACCACCCTTTGAGTGAAAAAATTGCCCCTCTGGACCCTTTTGTATCTCTCCCCTCTCACCTTAAATCTATGCCCCCTCGTTATAGACTCCCCTACCTTTGGGAAAAGATTTTGACTATCGACCTTATCTATGCCCCTCATTATTTTATAGACTTCTATAAGATCCCCCCAAAACCTCCTACTCTCCAGGGAAAAAAGTCTCAGCCTATCCAACCTCTCCCTATAAGTCAAACCATCAAGTCCCGGTAGCATCCTAGTAAATCTTTTCTGCACTCTTTCTAGCTTAATAATATCCTTTCTATAATATGGTGACCAGAACTGTACACAGTATTCCAAGTATGGCCTAACTAATGTCTTGTACAACATCAACAAGACATCCCAACTCCTGTATTCAATGTTCTGACCAATGAAACCAAGCATGCTGAATGCCTTCTTCACTAACCTATCCACCTGTGACTCCACTTTCAAGGAGCTATGAACCTGTACTCCCAGATCTCTTTGTTCTATAACTCTCCCCAACGCCTTACCATTAACAGAGTAGGTCCTGGCCCGATTCGATCTACCAAAATGCATCACCTCACATTTATCTAAATTAAACTCCATCTGCCATTCATCGGCCCACTGGCCCAATTTATCAAGATCCCGTTGCAATCCTAGATAACCTTCTTCACTGTCCACAATGCCACCAATCTTGGTGTCATCTGCAAACTTACTAACCATGCCTCCTAAATTCTCATCCAAATCATTAATATAAATAACAAATAACAGCGGACCCAGCACCGATCCCTGAGGCACACTGCTGGACACAGGCCTCCAGTTTGAAAAACAACCCTCTACAACCACCCTCTGTCTTCTGCCGTCAATCCAATTTTGTATCCAATTGGCTACCTCACCTTGGATCCCGTGAGATCTAACCTTATGTAACAACCTACCATGCGGTACCTTATCAAAGGCTTTGCTAAAGTCCATGTAGACCACGTCTACTGCACAGCCCTCATCTAACTTCTTGGTTACCCCTTCAAAAAACTCAATCAAATTTGTGAGACATGATTTTCCTCTCACAAAACCATGCTGACTGTTCCTAATCAGTCCCTGCCTCTCCAAATGCCCGTAGATCCTGTCTCTCAGAATACCCTCTAACAACTTACTCACTACAGATGTCAGGCTCACCGGTCTGTAGATCCCAGGCTTTTCCCTGCCGCCCTTCTTAAACAAAGGCACAACATTTGCTACCCTCCAATCTTCAGGCACCTCACCTGTAGCTGTCGATGATTCAAATATCTCTGCTAGCGACCCGCAATTTCCTCCCTAACCTCCCATAACGTCCTGGGATACATTTCATCAGGCCCCGGAGATTTATCTACCTTGATGCGCATTAAGACTTCCAGCACCTCCCTCTCTGTAATATGTACACTCCTCAAGACATCACTATTTATTTCCCCAAGTTCCCTAACATCCATGCCTTTCTCAACCGTAAATACCGATGCGAAATAGTCATTTAGGATCTCATCCATCTCTTGTGGTTCCGCACATAGATGACCTTGTTGATCCTTAAGTGGCCCTACTCTCTCCCTAGTTACTCTTTTGCCCTTTATGTATTTGTCGAAGCTCTTTGGATTCTCCTTTGCCTTATCTGCCAAAGTAATCTCATGTCCCCTTTTTGCCCTCCTGATTTCTCTCTTAACTCTACTCCAGCAATCTCTATACTCTTCAAGGGATCCACTTGATCCTAAGTGCCTATGCATGTCATATGCCTCCTTCTTTCTGACTAGGGCCTCAATCTCCCGAGTCATCCAAGGTTCCCTACTTCTACCAGCCTTGCCCTTCACTTTATAAGGAATGTGCTTACCCTGAACCCAGGTTAACACGCTTTTGAAGGCCTCCCACTTACCAGACGTCCCTTTGCCTGCCAACAGACTCTCCCAATCAACTTCTGAAAGTTCCTGTCTAATACCATCAAAATTGGCCTTTCCCCAATTTAGAATTTTAACTTCTGGGCCAGACCTATCATTCTCCATAGCTATCCTAAAACTAATGGAATTATGATCACTGGTCCCAAAGTGATCCCTCACTAACACTTCTGTCACCTGCCCTTCCTTATTTTCCAAGAGGAGGTCAAGTTTTGCCCCCTCTCTAGTTGGGCCATCCACATACTGAATGAGAAATTCCTCCTGAATACACTCAACAAATTTCTCTCCATCCAAGCCCCTAATGCTATGGCTGTCCCAGTCAATGTTGGGAAAGTTAAAGTCCCCTACAATTACCACCCTATTTTTCTTGCAGCTGTCTGTAATCTCCTTACATATTTGCTCCTCAATTTCCCGTTGACTATTTGGGGGTCTGTAGTACAATCCTATCAACGTGATCTCTCCCTTCTTATTTTTCAGTTCTACCCATATGGACTCCGTGGGCGAACCCTCGGATATATCCTCTCTCACTACTGCCGTGATGTTCTCCCTAATCAAGAACGCAACTCCTCCTCCTCTCTTACCTCCTGCTCTATCTTTCCTATAGCATCTGTACCCTGGAACATTGAGCTGCCAGTCCTGCCCCTCCCTTAGCCATGTTTCAGTAATAGCTATAACATCCCAGTCCCATGTGCCCATCCATGCCCTGAGTTCATCTGCCTTGCCCATCAGACTTCTTGCATTGAAATAAATGCAGTTTAATCTAGACTTCCCTTGGTCTTTGCCCTGCTTTCTCAGACCATCTGTCCGGTCATGTTTTGTAAACTCTCCCTTACTGCCTTTTGTTTCTGTCACCACTTTACTTCCCTCTGACTTCCTGCATTGGTTCCCATCCCCCTGCCACTTTAGTTTAAACCCTCCCCAACAGCACGAGCAAACACTCCCCCTAGGACATTGGTTCCAGTCCTGCCCAGATGCAGACCGTCCAATTTGTACTGGTCCCACCTCCCCCAGAACCGGTTCCAATGGCCCAGGAATTTGAATCCCTCCCTCTTGCACCATCTCTCAAGCCACGTATTCATCCTAGCTATCCTGTCATTCCTACTCTGACTAGCCCGTGGCACTGGTAGCAATCCTGAGATTACTACCTTTGAGGTCCTACGTTTTAGTTTAACTCCTAGCTCCCTAAATTCAGCTTGTAGGACCTCATCCTGTTTTTTACCTATATCGTTGGTACCTATATGCACCACGACAACTGGCTGTTCACCCTCCCCCTCCAGAATGTTCTGCAGCCGCTCCGAGACATCCCTGACCCTTGCACCAGGGAGGCAACATACCATCCTGGAGTCTCGGTTGCGTCCGCAGAAACGCCTGTCTATTCCCCTTACAATCGAGTCCCCTATCACTATAGCTCTGCCACTCTTTTTCCTGCCCTCCTGTGCAGCAGAGCCAGCCACGGTGCCATGAACCTGGCCGCTGCCACCTTCCCCTGGTGAGCCATCACCCCCAACAGTATCCAAAACGGTATACCTGTTTGAGAGGGGGATGGCCACAGGGGACCCCTGCACTACCTGCCTGCACCTCTTACTCTGCCTGGTGGTCACCCATTCACTTCCTGCCTGTACTCCCTTTACCTGCGGTGTGACCAACTCGCTAAACGTGCTATCCACGAGTTTCTCTGCATCGCGGATGCTCCACAGTGAGTCCACCCGCAGCTCCAGCTCCGAGATACGATCGGTCAGTAGCTGCAGGTAGACACACTTCCTGCACACATGGTCGGCAGGGACACTGGTAGTGTCCATGACTTCCCACATCTTGCAGGAGGGGCATATCACGGGTGCGAGGTCTGCTGCCATGACTTGCCTTAGCTTTTAAATTACGTTGAAATTAGAAAATGTGAACTATACTAGGGACGTAGGTTCACTAAAAAACAAAACACTACCTGCTATAAAACATGCAGACCTTCCCTTTCTTATTACTTTACTTACAGTAAAATGGTAGAAATACTCACCTGAACCTACTCACCAATCAGCTGCCTCCCCTGTGCCGCGTCACTTTCTGACTGGTGACGTCACCCCGAATTCTGCCGCTGGTCTCAGAGCAAGCCTCGAGTCGCTGCTCTTTATATCCCCGCTCTCCGCTCTCTCGCCTCTGGTTCTGCCCAGGTCCGCCGCCGCTCTGGTCTCGGGCCTCGAGTCGCTGCTCTTTATATCCCCGCTCTCCGCTCTCTCGCCTCTGGTTCCGCCCAGGTCCGCCGCCGCTCAGGTCTCGGGCCTCGGGTCGCTGCTCTTTATATCCCCGCTCTCCGCTCTCTCGCCTCTGGTTCCGCCCAGGTCCTCCGCCGCTCTGGTCTCGGGCCTCGGGTCGCTGCTCTTTATATCCCCGCTCTCCGGTCTCTCGGCTCTGGTTCCGCCCAGGTCCGCCGCCGCTCAGGTCTCGGGCCTCGGGTCGCTGCTCTTTATATCCCCGCTCTCCGCTCTCTCGCCTCTGGTTCCGCCCAGGTCCGCCGCCGCTCAGGTCTCGGGCCTCGGGTCGCTGCTCTTTATATCCCCGCTCTCCGCTCTCTCGCCTCTGGTTCCACCCAGGTCCGCCGCCGCTCAGGTCTCGGGCCTCGGGTCGCTGCTCTTTATATCCCCGCTCTCCGGTCTCTCGCCTCCGGTTCCGCCCAGGTCCGCCGCCGCTCTGGTCTCGGGCCTCGGGTCGCTGCTCTTTATATCCCCGCTCTCCGGTCTCTCGGCTCTGGTTCCGCCCAGGTCCGCCGCCGCTCAGGTCTCGGGCCTCGGGTCGCTGCTCTTTATATCCCCGCTCTCCGGTCTCTCGCCTCTGGTTCCGCCCAGGTCCGCCGCCGCTCAGGTCTCGGGCCTCGGGTCGCTGCTCTTTATATCCCCGCTCTCCGGTCTCTCGCCTCTGGTTCCGCCCAGGTCCGCCGCCGCTCAGGTCTCGGGTCGCTGCTCTTTATATCCCCGCTCTCCGGTCTCTCGCCTCTGGTTCCGCCCAGGTCCGCCGCCGCTCAGGTCTCGGGCCTCGGGTCGCTGCTCTTTATATCCCCGCTCTCCGCTCTCTCGCCTCTGGTTCCGCCCAGGTCCGCCGCCGCTCAGGTCTCGGGCCTCGGGTCGCTGCTCTTTATATCCCCGCTCTCCGCTCTCTCGCCTCTGGTTCCGCCCAGGTCCGCCGCCGCTCAGGTCTCGGGCCCCGGGTCGCTGCTCTTTATATCCCCGCTCTCCGCTCTCTCGCCTCTGGTTCCGCCGAGGTCCGCCGCCGCTCAGGTCTCGGGCCTCGGGTCGCTGCTCTTTATATCCCCGCTCTCCGCTCTCTCGCCTCTGGTTCCGCCCAGGTCCGCCGCCGCTCAGGTCTCGGGCCTCGGGTCGCTGCTCTTTATATCCCCGCTCTCCGGTCTCTCGCCTCTGGTTCCGCCCAGGTCCGCCGCCGCTCAGGTCTCGGGCCTCGAGTCGCTGCTCTTTATATCCCCGCTCTCCGGTCTCTCGCCTCTGGTTCCGCCCAGGTCCGCCGCCGCTCAGGTCTCGGGCCTCGGGTCGCTGCTCTTTATATCCCCGCTCTCCGGTCTCTCGCCTCTGGTTCCACCCAGGTCCGCCGCCGCTCAGGTCTCGGGCCTCGGGTCGCTGCTCTTTATATCCCCGCTCTCCGGTCTCTCGCCTCTGGTTCCGCCCAGGTCCGCCGCCGCTCAGGTCTCGGGCCTCGGGTCGCTGCTCTTTATATCCCCGCTCTCCGGTCTCTCGCCTCTGGTTCCGCCCAGGTCCGCCGCCGCTCAGGTCTCGGGCCTCGAGTCGCTGCTCTTTATATCCCCTCTCTCTGGTCTCTCGCCTCTGGTTCCGCCCAGGTCCGCCGCCGCTCAGGTCTCGGGCCTCGGGTCGCTGCTCTTTATGTCCCCGCTCTCCGCTCTCTCGCCTCTGGTTCCGCCCAGGTCCGCCGCCGCTCTGGTCTCGGGCCTCGGGTCGCTGCTCTTTATATCCCCGCTCTCCGCTCTCTCGCCTCTGGTTCTGCCCAGGTCCGCCGCCGCTCAGGTCTCGGGCCTCGGGTCGCTGCTGTTTATATCCCCGCTCTCCGGTCTCTCGCCTCTGGTTCCGCCCAGGTCCGCCGCCGCTCAGGTCTTAGGCCTCGGGTCGCTGCTCTTTATATCCCCGCTCTCCGGTCTCTCGCCTCTGGTTCCGCCCAGGTCCGCCGCCGCTCAGGTCTCGGGCCTCGGGTCGCTGCTCTTTATATCCCCGCTCTCCGGTCTCTCGCCTCTGGTTCCGCCCAGGTCCGCCGCCGCTCAGGTCTCGGGCCTCGAGTCGCTGCTCTTTATATCCCCGCTCTCCGGTCTCTCGCCTCTGGTTCTGCCCAGGTCCGCCGCCGCTCAGGTCTCGGGCCTCGGGTCGCTGCTCTTTATATCCCCGCTCTCCGGTCTCTCGCCTCTGGTTCCGCCCAGGTCCGCCGCCGCTCAGGTCTCGGGCCTCGGGTCGCTGCTCTTTATATCCCCGCTCTCCGGTCTCTCGCCTCTGGTTCCGCCCAGGTCCGCCGCCGCTCAGGTCTCGGGCCTCGAGTCGCTGCTCTTTATGTCCCCGCTCTCCGGTCTCTCGCCTCTGGTTCTGCCCAGGTCCGCCGCCGCTCAGGTCTCGGGCCTCGGGTCGCTGCTCTTTATATCTCCGCTCTCCGGTCTCTCGCCTCTGGTTCTGCCCAGGTCCGCCGCCGCTCATGTACGAGGACACCCAGATCCCTCTGTACCGCAGCATCCTCTTTTTGTCTTTGTAGGCTGCATTCATGCATAAAATGGAGCCTCAAGGGCTATATATAAAGTTTGGTTCCATTGTCCTTTTAATTTGCACATAACTCAAACTGCTGATACTAACAGATCTAAGTGTACTGATTTAGGATTCATCCACCAGTGAAGCAACAGTGCTAAAAAGAGATTTTCCAAATCTCCAGGCCCATAAAATTCAAGTAGGAGAATCAAGCAACTAAGAAATAAGTGCGAATAGACTTTAGCTCCTTATGGTTTGAGGGCTGCTTTGTTAGAACTTTTCTAGTAGATATGTGGCCCACAGGCTGTAGTTTGGACAGTGCTGCTCTTAACAACCAAAATAGGAAATTGTAGACATCAAGCCTGTTTTTCCACAACGACGTAAATCAAATCTATCAATAGCCTGGATATTACTGTCGGTGATGTTATCGTACGCTCCAGCTAAAATAACGGAGAGAAGAATTTGACATGAGCACATTAAGCGTTCGTATGATAACATCGCTCACAGGACCTTCTAGCTCAAAATCTATCCTATGTATTTAATCTCCTAAAGGAATGTTCTGCATAAATATGCCTAATCCCCAAAGATTATAAAACAAAAGTCCAAAATATCTATCCGTCTCCACTATTCAGGCCTGGCCTGCTTCCATAGGGCAACCCCCCACATTCCCCCACCCCCCAGCACCAGCAGACAAACCATTATCCATGGAATGTTTAATCTTCTCAGGCTATATCAATCCCGTTCCCAACCAAATACATATCCATTTCTTTTTTTGAAAGAGTTAGTCAACATTTCAACAGCTCTGAAGTGGTTTCAGAGTAGATTTCATGGCCCAGTATATGCTTTTGCTTAATATTGTCCCAAACCAAAACAATGCACCCTAAAATTTTCAATTGAGGTTTTCTAAAAATTAAACATTTTTTTGTTTATTTTTGTGCTTTGTATGATCATTTTTATTATTTAGTGATGTTCATTTGCATAATTTATTCAGGTGTTGGGACTGAGACTAATATCCTATTCCACCCCCCGCCCCCCCTCCACCATAGCTCCCTCTGTTAATGCTGTGTAGAGTATCTTTTAATAAGTAGTCACAGTGCTAGCCAGCTTAAATTTCTATGTCCATGTTTAAAATGGGCTTTTCAGGAACTGAAGGTGGCAACAATTGCTTGTGACCAGAGTTAAGGCCCCATTCCAACATAGATAAGGTTGTTAAAATATATTTGCTGTTGAGGCTGTACCTGGAATTACATTCTTATTTCTATTTTATAGAATGTTAAAAAGACATGTGACAGCTGCTTCACATAAACGTGGAAACTGTAAAAATCAGCTTCACCATTTATAACAGCTCAAATTAAAATAGATAACGGTAATAAAATGAAATGTACCCTTTTGCTGGTATATTTTACATCAATGTGGTATAGACAGAGTACTTGTAGAAAGTAGCCTAATACAGAATTTGCTGCAATCCTGAGTGGGACTTATAATGCTTTAATTCAGTTGCTATACTTCATATGATGTCCCTTTCCCCTGGGATGAATTTGTGTCCACAATGCTATTACACTGTTTGATTTTTTTCACCACTGATAAATATTATACATAAAATAAAGATCATGCACAAAGCCAACTGGTCCATTAAACTTTTTTCTTCTACAGAGCATGTACCATTTGCTTTATCATGGACTCCACCCAACCCATTCAATCTCCTGAGGGAGATGATCAACCTCAGGTGAGTTAATCATTAACCACTTCTGTTACGATTCCATACACCTACTACTCTATGGGGAAAACTAACCTAAAAAGTCCTTAATACCCAGGACTTGAATAATATGACAACAGGAGTGAAATAAAATAAATGATTGGACGAGCTATGATTAGTTATTGGGGGAATTTCCAGTCCTGGGATTAAAACAGCGGGACTTTGGTGTGATGAGCATGTCTCTTCAAAATTAGGTTGGCCCCTTCTTCTAGGATTTGCCTAGATCAGGCCCACCTAATATTCATGGCATGGGAGCATGCCAGAATTGGCTTGTTTTGGGAGCTCATTGACATTGGGCAGATGGGAAATAACGCGTCTTTAGCTCTTAAAGGCTATTTAAAAGGGGCTGATTTTTTTTCTGAAAAAAGGAATGGCTACAGCAAAAAGCAGGTCAGCTCCATGTTCTAATGGAAATTTGGAGGTTCAGTTAAGAACAGGATTGGGATCGTGATGCCCTCCGTGACCAAATAATCTGCTGACACTCACCATCTGACCTCATACATAAAGAATGGTCACTTGGGCAAGGTACCAGAGGGCAACTGGCACTATCCCAACTTTGCTGCAGCAAGAAGTCACTGTCTTCATAAGAGGAGGAAGGTAAGGGGGAAAGTAACAGGGAAACAAAAGGATAAAAAAAAGTTTACAATATTAATTGTACAGATTAGGATCAAATTTCAACCAAATCACAATTATTTCACCAATAACAACAATTTCTGAGCTTCTTTACTGGTACATCAAAGGTTGTCAGCAAATGAAGAAAAATAATCCCACCAGATAATAATATCCCTCCATAAAAACTTTGTCCACAATGTGACAACCCCATTTTGAGGATGTTACCATCCCATTAATGCCAATTTCAGCCTGTTAAAATCGGCTCGCTGATGTCCTGGCCAATATTTTTCCTTAACTAACATCACTAAAAACAGATTTTCTGCTCATTAATCTGATTGCTATTTGTGGGAGCTTGCTGTGTGCAAATTGGCTGCCATGTTTCTTACATTACAACAGTGACTACACTTCAAAAGTACTTCATTGGTTGTGAAGCATTTTGTTGTGAAAGGTGCTATACAAATGCAAGTTCTTTCTAGTTTGATGATTGCCAAAACATTGAAACATTCCGTAACAGCAATTGTCAATGTAGACAAAATGTTAGTGATTGTGACAAATTATTGTATTTCCAGCAAAGTAATGCTAGCACTCAATAATGAGACAATTGTCTAGTTCTGGTCACCTTACCCATAAAGCAAGTAAGCACATTGGAAAGGTTTGATAAAGGACTGCAGCCTATCTTTTAAAAAGAATGTAAGCAACCATGTCAATGAATTTTTCACTCTTGAGTTCAATGCCCTTGAAGTAGTATTTTATTCCACAACGTGAATTAGATTGGCATGTATTTTCAGTTGAATTCACACACCGAGACACAGTAAGAGGAAGCCATTTCCTCGCAGCACTGGAGAAGCCATATTAAAACAAAAGACAAAGTGAAACAACATGAGTCTGAATATGCAACAGATTTCAGTGTTACAGGGATTGGAAAACTGAGCCTTTTCTTGTATTTTGTTTTTGAAGAATTTCCCTGACCCCAATTTTCTATTAACTGCTACACCAGCACCAAACTGCGTAACAGATCACTGAAATGCTGAACCACGCTATTGCAGACCACACACTGCCATGGACATCTGGACATAATCTCAAAGTTTACTGGTGAATTTCAGATCGAGCCTGTCCTTCTCCATGATCCCTTTTTTTTATCTCTCTGGGAATATGTTACATTTTATTTAAAACAATTTAGCTTTTATCACAGTCACATACCATAAGAGTGACCTATACTGCAGTGTGGATAGGTACATGAAAGCAGGAGAAAAATGAGATGAATTCCTTTTTGTTCCATTATCCCCTCTTCAGCTTATCTTTGCTCAATCTCCTTTCAGACTCAATGGGGTGCATCAATCAAATTTTACTTTGTGTTGTCCTCTATAAGTCGTGTGTATATTTGTTTCAATTTTAAATATGTAAAGTATCTCTTTTCAAAACATTTTGTGCATTGTCACATTTTTACAGTCGTCCTTTCTTGTTTTAAACTCGTCATCATTTGCGTCAACCAATTTTGCCTAGAAACTTAAATGAAAGGTTAAGGCCTGCCCTGCAGGATACATCCAAGGTTGAGAAGGCAAGATTAATCAAGAAGCAGTGATTCAGTATTACGAAGCTTCTGTTTTAAAAGCCTATGGGGTCGATTTTAACTAGGAGGCGGGAGTCGGGTGGTGCGGGAGCTGAAGCGGGTGACGATCCATCTGGCTGCCCAGGTGAGGCCATGGGGATTTTTAAACACTTTACAGAGGCGTCATCAAAAAGATGGATCAACACTTGGAATGGTCTTCCTGGTAATGGAGGTGAAAAATCTTCGGTTCGTTCAAGGAGCAGTTAGATGGCATGTTGGGGCAGGATGAACGCATTTATTTTAACTCTGGATGTATGAGCTAAATTGGACTGAATGGCTACCCTCATCTGTAACTATCTTATGATTTTGTGCGACGAAAAGAAAAATCGGGCGGAGTGTACAACAGGCGGTCGATCTGCAACCACCCGTTTTGCGTCCCCCTTCCAAAGTTGAAAGCTCCAACTTTGTGTCCTTTTTCTCCACCGAAATAATCAACCATTAGGTCGGAGCTGCCAAGAGAATTCTGATCTGGGCCACCAGTTGGATTCAGTTCAGGGTCATCAGCAGGAGTCAGATCAATAAATCTTCTACTGTTTGCTGCCATGTATGAATGCTTGGTAGCCAGGCCCTGGGCCACAAAGTTCGACGTACATTGTGCTCACAATATCTTATTTAAAATTACCTTTCCGTCGTGTTTGTAGAACAGGATTTTCATTGGGCCATTTTGAAGAAATTTTGCGCACTCCACAACTGGATGAATGAAATATTCTTTTTTTATGATGCCACGTGACAATTTAGATACCTGGGAAGTGTAAAAGCAGCTCCCATGATTCTAATTTGGGTTCATTATTTTTCACAATATAAAGGCAATTCATGAAAAGAGCAAAATAAACCCCTTAAAGCTGCAGTCTGGGGCAGGTTTTCCTCTTAAAGCACTTTGGTGCAAAGGATTGTCTGGAATTTAGCAGAGAGAAGAACTGGATGGAATCAAGGATGTGTAACAAGGCCCGTCTGATTTTCCATCCATTTATCTTCAAAACTTTACAACTCAGATCATTGTCATAAATATGAAATGAATAATTAATATTTTTTCTTTAGGGGGGGATTTATAGACCATAACAACACAATATCTTTTGAATTACAGGATACTGACTATAGAATGATTGTGTTGCTTTTAAAATATATTGGCCCAGAATTTGCTGTCAAAATAACAGTGAGGCTAATGGCGCTCACCGTTATTTATGCGTAAATGATACAGCAACTTCAGGCGAGGGGCAGATGCGCGGTTAAACTCAAAGATCCAAAAGTTGCTGTCCTAGTTGCACCACTCTGCTGTTAGCTTCACGAAAACGACATCTTGCTGCCTGCCTCTCAATTGAAATGCATTGAGTGGCATGAGGTTTCTGTACTTGTGCAGTAAATACGAACTAAACTCACCACATAAAGTTAAATCAAGTCATTTCAATTCTAAGTACCGTTTTAATGATGAGATAAGTGTTAATCACTGCCAATCAACCTCTCTGGCACTGAAAATTAACTATTACAAGTGTGGAGTCTAATTCCTTCAGGTATGAATTGTTGTAGGAGATTTTAAAAATGTAAAATTTTAAATTAATTTTTTTTTTACTTTTTTTGACTCTTTTGTTTCACTCTCTGAATCCAATCTTTCTTTCCCTCTCTTTATTTCTCTTTCTGTATCTGATTTGACATTGAATTCACCCACTCTAACTTACACTTCCTTCTCAGTCCTTGCGCTGTTAAATTCACAATCCTTCAATCTGATTGTTTAAGGAGATACCCCGTTGCTTGCCCTGTTTACTCAGGTCCCAGATGCCCTGTTTCCCTCGCTCCGACGTTATCACCTCGTTCTTTCAGCAACTTGCCACGCAAAAAATGTAAAAAGCCAAACTTGCAGGGGCAAGTCTGATGCCATTAGTTGCCCTACTACAGCAGATTATGGCCCATTGTTGTTGTGCTGCAAAAAGGAGTGCACAGTATTTGATGTCTCACAGATAAAGCACAATATTTGTTGAATTATGTATAGTTCACGTTATGCACATGTAAACAAATATGATCGCAGAATCATATGTATTTTCCATCAGAAAAATACTGACTGTATATAAACACTTTGATAATCTTTGTTTCAATGGAGAGAAATTAGTCCTCGTTGTGCCTGATTTCCAGTCGGAAAAACAGGGGTAAAAAGGATCAATTTCTTGAGGCTATGTCCTGTACTCATAGGACACCTGAAATACGTCCAATAACATATTGAACTCAAATGATATTCAGGCATCGAGGGTGGCTACCTTAAACAGGCTAGGCCCTTGTGTATGTTAATGAAGGCCCTAAGGCCTGTTAAAGGACCCCTTCCAGAAATTGGGCAGCGCTGAGCAGAGCAGGTGCTGAGTTTATAGCGTTTGCTGCGGCGG
The DNA here is from genome assembly GCF_035084215.1 of Heptranchias perlo. Taxonomy (NCBI): domain Eukaryota; kingdom Metazoa; phylum Chordata; class Chondrichthyes; order Hexanchiformes; family Hexanchidae; genus Heptranchias; species Heptranchias perlo. The sequence continues at coordinate 43,752,133 of NC_090329.1, read as the reverse complement.
CCAACAAACAGGTAAAAATGTTATCTATACTTGGAGCCTGGAGGAGCAGGGTTGCCTTCCTGAAGGCCGCAGTCAGCGTGGTAAATTGGAAATCTTCGAACCAGCGAGTTGCCTCTGGTGGCACACCAGATGCCTGCAGCTCATCAATAATAATGAAATGAGGCCCAAGGCCCAATTTTGGGCATGCCTCGGGCCTCCGACATCTGACACGTGCTGTTAGCATGCCGGCCATTCTGCCCCTGAAAACAGGCCTGCATGATTTTTAGCCTAATGTTCTTATAAATTTATCTGTCCATTCAAACACAAGGGTTAATATCTCAAAAGGGCACAAGCCTCAATAAGAATTTGGCAAATCTTCTACTCCATGTCCTATGTTCCTGTTTGTTGTCAATCGATGCAATTTGTTTCAAAATGCATCATTATGTTGCAAAAATATTATTGCATTGCTTATGTGTGATGTTATCCAATTAAAAGAATATGTGGTTGTTCTGGGCCTTCTCCTTCCCCAGAAGTGAAGACAGTGCCTGTTTAAGAGAGAATAAATGTTGGCCTTTCACAGTTTCTAGTTATCTAAGACAATCGAGAAAAAATATAAATATTATATATTTGCTTCACCTGGATTTTGCTTATCTGTTGATAACTCGTCTCCAACCATTGCAAACAGAAACAGTTTATATTTATCTCAATAGGCAGTTCTTTTTCTACCTATGAGGATAAGTTTTTATAAATGGTTGAAACATCCTACAGGGACCCTTATCCTCCATGCCTCCATGCTTGATTTCCTAATCTGCACACCCAGTGGCTGAAGCTCATCGCCAGGAGCGCAAAATTCCCCCCCAAGTCACACACCATCCCGACTTGGACATATGTCTCCGTTCCTTCATCATCACTGGGTCAAAATCCTGGAACTCGCTACCTAACAGTTCTGTGGGAGAACCTTCACCACACAGACTGCAGCGGTTCAAGAAGGCAGCTCACCACCACCTTCTCAAGGGCAATTAGGACCAGGCAATAAATGCCAGCCTTGCCAGTGACACCCATATGCCAAGAATCAATTTAAAAGCTTTATTAAAATACCCCAATGATGTAATGGATCACATCCCATCAAGCTTCAATTGTGAAAGAGTGTGGAGGTGAGGGTGGGGATGGGAGTGGAATTAAGATTTACATTGTGTGAAATGGATACAATGGCCTATGGCCTTGCTAATGCCAGATATGAAGAGAAGCTGTGCTTGTAGGTTGGTAGAGATTACATTAGAAATATGTAACCTCTATGTTGTATTGGTATGCAGAACAGCAGGACAAAGAGGGAATGAAGCTTCATTAAGTTAGAAGTTAGACTTTCCTTCTGGTAGTTAATTTAAAAAGGGTAGGTCCTTATCACATTTTTAGCACATTTGAAGGAGCCAGTTTTAGCACATGAAGTATCTTTTAGGGTAGTTGGCAGGTTCTGGGTAAGCAATGCCTGGAAAATTACGAGTTATGGAACTCGGCAGCTTCATGCAGCAATGAGATTTTCTGACCTGGTTGTCTTCTGGTGATTCACTTTCTTAGGCAGAATGTGTGAGAGCTTCATTAAGCTGGCAGGTTCAATGCAAAGAAGAGCATAATGAGGCAGCCCTTGAGCTTCCTGTTTTCTCCCACAATTCCTGCTCAGAGCAAAGTTCATCTAATTTAAAGTTAAAGGCCAGCAAGGCTTTGCCTGTAGTCTGAAGGGATGTTTTGACAGCAAATACAACACTTCCACTCTGGTGACTTCAATTCCTCTTTATAGACACTGCATAAAATGTGCCCATATTGTTAATGTGATCATTCTTAACTGCATCATTTGCAGCCTCTAATGCCTGTTTTGTATTAAAAAAAGAGCGTATAGATTTTCACAGGACTGTGAAAAATGGAAGAGGAACTAAACTAGATCAGCATTAAATACATGTATATTATTCACATGATCCAAGTCATAAAATTCCTAGTAATAATTGAATAGTACAGGAAGCACAGTGCCTACCTCTCAAACAAGTGGCGGTGCTGTCAAATCCTATGAATTTTTGTTACTTTTTGGGAAGCTGGAAATGAGTTATAACTCCCTGGACAGACACATAAGGAAGTGATGCCTTAACGGTACACTGGGATAGAAATTGTTAAGCTTTGCGCCTGTTTTTTGGGCGTAAAACAACGCAGAGCATACCAATTTAGCAGTGGGGCAGCTTGCTCTCAATCTGCGCAGGCATTAGTCCCACTGTCAAATTCGTGGGACCCATTCTTTAGATGTTCAGAACGTGCGTCTAAAACAGGCGCAAGACCCCTTAAATATGTAATTTAGGGGCTGAACGCCTGTTTAAGACCACTTTGAGAAATAAGTCCACGATAAACGGGGCAGACTTAGGATAAGTCAGCGACCCGTGCAGCCGCCTACAAAAGGTAAATGATAGATCTTCTTTAAATTAAATTTTCTGTGGAGTCAGGGGGAACAGGAGTGCTCCCACTGACTCCACAGTCCTGGTGATCGGCCTCCTTATTGCCCGATCCAACCCTCCTCCCAGAACTTAGCCCCGATCTCAGGACACCCCAAAGCGCTTTACAACCAATGAAGAACTTTTTAAGTGTAGTCACTGTTGTAATGTAGGGAAACACAGCAGCCAATTTGCACAAGGCAAGGTCCAACAAACAACAATGAGATAAATGACCAGATAATCTGTTTTTAGTGATACTGGTTGAGGGAGAAATACTGGCCAGGACACCGTGAGACCTCCCCTGCTATTTGAAAAGTGCCACGGGATCTTTTATATCCACCTGAGAAGGCGTTTTAACGTCTCATCCAAAAGACGCCACCTCCGACATTGCAGCACTCCCTCAGTACTGCACTGGGGTATCAGTCTTGATTTTGTGCTCAAGTCCTGGAGTGGAGCTTGAACCCACGACCTTCTGATTCAGAGGCGAGTACGCTACCACTAATCAATAAGTAATTAGGTTCAAGCCCAGACATTGTGGCGGGGAGAGCACTCTGTACAAGCCAGTGGGCTCTTCCACAATATAACATTCACACCAGCTGGAATATGGGATTAGATTAGACTGGGCTTGATGGCCGGCGCGGACACGATGGGCCGAAGGGCCTCTATCCGTGCTGTATAACTCTATGACTCTATGACACACAAACAGAAATGTCTATCCAAATATCTTCTATTAATGAATTTATATCCAATTAGATAATGCCCGGATTGGTGTGGGATATGTACGCCTCCAGATTTGCAACCATAAATGTAGATGGTAAATCTTACTAATTCTTAGATGGCAAATCCTGCAGGGTCCAAATTCCCAATATTCACTTGGTGCAGGCAAAGCTCTTTGCTGAGAATACAACTTCATCAAATTTACTCTCCTGTTTTTAGACAATGCTTTGCATTTTGCCCTGCAGAGAAAAGACTTAATAGTGTGAATTTTGTAAGGCCCTGCAATGCCAGTGGAGCCTCACGTTCAGCCTCAGATCATAATGGAAAATCACAGACAGAGCCACCCTAATTTTCCAATATGCACTGGCTGTGTGTAATGCTCCTACCGATGGCACTGACCTCACAAAATTTACCCTAATATCTAGCTGGAGAATTCTGGTCAAAGAATGAAAGGATTACCATAAATAAAAACAAGTAAAAGGCAGGTTCATTTGAATTTCTATGTGGGCTACAGGGGTAAAATTCAACTTTGGCTGGAGTGCAAAACGGGCAGTTGTTGTACACCTTGTCCTGACTTCAATGGAAAGGTAAATCGGACGCTGTGTATAACGGGCGGCCGATCCGCTACCGCTCATTTTGTGCCCGTGCTGAGAGGTCCAGGATTGCAACCTTGTTGTTAACAATAGCAATGTAAGAAACTTACTGCCGAAGGAAATGTATATTGTTCTGAATCAACAGATCATTCTAATTGTACACATACTTGTCTCTCAGTTGCTTCTTATCTCCAAGTATTATGCTTTAAAACTGCTGATTAGAGGCTGATATTTTGTATAGGCTCCCCTTAGTGCAACATCATTGAAATCCATTTTAATGACATTATGAAATACTGACCTCAGTCCATTATTCCAGTGCATGACATATTTTGAGCAGAAATTCATGATTTCACATCAGAATGAGTACGACATACAATATCTGCAACCTAATCAGGGTTGGCTCTGGCCTACATCCAGCTGTCACCAACTACCCTGGAGGGCGAGGTAGCCTCACAGCAGGCACATCTCACATGACCACCTAGATTAAACAGTTGATGATGACTAAGCTTGGTACACAGCACGGGATTGAACATCTAGAACATCGAGGTGGTTAACATTTGCAACCTGCCCTGCGTAGGTCCTTCCACCATGATGAAGGCAGATGTCCATGAAGTAGTAAATGGGGAAAAATTACGATTTGGGATGATAACTGCTGGAGACTGGATATGAGAGCACATGCTCATATATTCAGGGTTTGGTGCCTCTCGTGAATGGGTTGCAGAGCGGTAAGCAGTTGCTGCTGAAGCTGTACACCTCCAATTGGTGGAATCATCATTCAATGGAATATGGTGTGTGTTCATGCTGTGGTCAGGCAAATAGTGTTGTGTTAGCACCTCTCTCCCCATGACCATTAACACCAAGAAGGACAAGAGCAGAAATGTCATGGGAACACCATCATCTCTAAGTTCACCTCCAAGTCACACACATAGGAACATAGGAACAGGAGTAGGCCATTCAGCCCCTCGTGCCTGCTCTGCCATTTGATAAGATCATGGCTGATCTGTGATCTAACTCCATATACCTGCCTTTGGCCCATATCCCATAATACCTTTGGTTGCCAAAAAGCTATCTATCTCAGATTTAAATTTAGCAATTGAGCTAGTATCAATTGCCGTTTGCGGAAGAGAGTTCCAAACTTCTACAACCCTTTGTGTGTAGAAATGTTTTCTAATCTCGCTCCTGAAAGGTCTGGCTCTAATTTTTAGACTGTGCCCCCTACTCCTAAAATCCCCAACCAGCGGAAATAGTTTCTCTCTATCCACCCTATCTGTTTCCCTTAATATCTTATAAACTTCGATCAGATCACACCTTAACCTTCGAAACTCTAGAGAATACAACCCCAATTTGTGTAATCTCTCCTCGTAACTTAACCCTTGAAGTCCGGGTATCATTCTAGTAAACCTACGCTGCACTCCCTCCAAGGCCAATATGTCCTTCCGAAGGTGCGGTGTCCAGATCTGCTCACCACCACCATCCTGACTTGGATGTATATCACCATTCCTTTGTCGGTGTTGGATCAATATCTTGGAACTCCTTATCTAACACCATTGTAGGAGCAACAACACCACAAAGAGTGCAGCAAAGAGAAGACCCACTTTCTCAAGGCAGCTAGGGACGGGCAATAAATGCGACCTTGCAAGTATCACTCACATCCCAAGAACAAATAATAAATAAAATATTTTATTTAAATTGCAGGAGTCCTTACAGCAGATGGCACAGATTTGCATGTGGCTGTCAGCTGACCCAGACCCTGTGTTGACAGTTCTGCATGGCCATTGCTAGGTAAATGCACATCGGCCTGTAGATTTGGATGGAGCAATACTGGCAGGTGGGTACAGTGTGATCTGACTGCCATCCTCCATTGCTCCTTAAACATATGGACATAACCAAAAAATAATGGCACTGCCGGAACAGAAAATGCTGAAAATACCCAATAGTTTAGTCAGCATTTATAAAGAGAGAAAAAACTGATTATGACATTACAAGCATATACCCTTCATCAGAAAAGATGCCCGATCAACCCGCTGTGTATTTATAGCATTTTCTGTACTTGTTCCAGATTTCTAGAATTTCTTTTTATTTTATGATACTGCCAGAACACTTGGCACGGAGCCCCCGTCTAACTAAATAGAAACAGTAAAGAAACGGGGAAAAAAAGGTTCAGAAATAGCCTCAAAACGTTGCTACAAACTTACTATTTTAGAGGCACTTCAATAAACTTACTACATTTTAAAGGCACTGGAATAAACACACCCTGTAGCAGGCCTGGATACCTATTTTATACAGCTGGGTAGGTGACCGATCACTATGTTTACAGAAATGTTGGGAAATGGCATGGATGTCTAAATTAAATCAGGTCTAATTTTAATTTTAAACTTCTGGTGCCAGTACAAAATCCAATGGGGCATTAATTGGGCACAAATCTAGCAGAACAGATCTACTATTTTTCCAATCATTTACGTGTATTCTATATCAGTCAATCAGCCATAACCGATCTGAAAATCTACCCTAAAATGTGTGTTCCCAGGCTGCAGGTAACCAGCAATTTTAAATCAGTATCAATCAACTGAGAAATATCAGTAATACAGGTGTCTTCCCATATAACACGGATCAGTTGACAATTTAATGGCATTTTCCTTTAGCTTGCATCTGAAATTCATGCTCATTTTTGTTTGCCTGACTTGGTTATGAAATTACATAGAATTACATAGAATCTACAGCACAGAAACAGGCAATTCAGCCTAACTGAACTATGCCGGCGTTTATTCTCCACATCAGCCTCATTCCACCCCTCTTCATCTAACCCTATCAGCATAACCTTCTGATCCTTTCACCCTCATGTGCTTATCTAGCTTCCCCTTAAATGCATCTAATCTATTTGCCTCAAATACTCCTTATGGTAGCAAGTTCCACATTCTAACCACTCTTTGGGTAAAAAAGATTCTCCTGAATTCCCTATTGGATTTATTGGCGACTACCTTATATTTATGGCCCTTAGTTTTGGTCTCCCCACACAAGTGGAAACATCGGGCTCGATTTTACATGCAAATTGCAGATGCATTGGGGGCGGGGGGGGCTGTGAAAATTGCAGAAATGCAGAGCGGGTTTGAAAGCTGGTTCCAACCCGCCAACTTCTGAGTTCCCCACTTATGTGCACGTGGGCGTCCTGGATCCGGATGTCCCACTGGCAATTAAAGCCGACGGAATGACAGTTAAAGAGCCAAATGTACCTTATTGAGGTACTTAAGGCACTTTACTTGTGACAAAAGGTAGTTAGAACGATTTTTAACTTACCTGGGCGGCTTTCCCACGGCTTCTGAAACATGCCTGGTGAAACCAGGCGTGAAGGGCCGGATCAGGGAAAAAGAAATAAAATAAATTATATAAAAAACCATTGCAGGAGGTTAAAACACACAATCAACCTACCTTTCCAACCTGCTCCGATGTCCGATGTCTCCCTCTACGATCTCCCCCTCTTCACCTCCCCCAATGTTCCCCCGATCTTCCCTTCTTCCCCCCAATCTTCCCCTCTCCCCCCCCCGATCTCCCCTTCTTCACCCCCCGATGTCCCCCAGATCTTCCCCTCTCCCCCCCCGATATTCCCCTCTCCTCCCCAATCTCCCCTTCTTCACCCCCCAATGTCCCCTCCTGATCTTCCCCTCTCCCCCACCGATCTTCCCTTCTCCCCCACCGATCTTCCCCTCTCCCCCCGATCTTCCCCTCTCCCCCCCGATCTTCCCCTCTCCCCCACCCCGATCTTCCGTTCCAGCACCGGATGACGTCTTTCTCTCTCTCTCTCTTTCTCTCCCCCCACCTCGCGTTGCAGCTCCTGACGGCAGCCGGTCTGTCAATCAGGCTAGCTGCCGGGCGCGAAACCCAGAGAGCCGTTAATCACCATCAATTACGATGCGATCGCATCGGAAACGGTAAGTTTTGTCTATTTGGGTTTGCCAAGAGCACCTTCACCCCCACCCCTGCCCCACCCCCCCCTGTTGCTAACCCGCCACCATTTCAAAATTGAGCCCATCTTCTCTACATCTACCCTATCAAATTCCTTCATAAATAAACATCTTTATTTTTGCTGACAATTAATGACAGTTATGAGGTCAGCTTTTTGGGCATGCACATTAATAATTAGACAACAATATCGACACTTGGCTTTCATCTCTTCAGCCCATTTACTGGCACGGCTTTAGCACACTGCACTGCACGGTTCCCTTCTTTATTTCATTCTCAGTACAGCTTATGTTCTGTAGGTGATAACTCAGCCACGACTGAACTAAGCACCAGATTGTATTGCACCCTGCTGTGTCATTACACATGCTTGGAGTAGGCTGTTTGCATACTAATGAAGTCAAACAACCAGCGCACTAATTTACAAAGAATGAGCTGCAGTCAGAGAGAGAAAAAATATCAAGCTACCCTTTTTTCAGTGAAATAAGTTATAAAAGATTGGGCACAGATTATATTTTTTAAAAATTGCAGGGTCATCCAGTGCCAATCTCTGGATTGGTAATTTTCCCATTGTAAATGAACGGAAGTTCACTCCTTCTACAATTCAGGATACTCTTGCCATGATTATATCGCCAGAATGCAAAGAACTACTCTAGGCATTTTAATTAGAACAGGATCTGTCATGACAGCCTTATTATCGCAGCTCTTTTGTGCTTGTATGTATGTAACTGTAGCAGTCAGTGTAATTAGAGCAGTCAGTCTACTGTTGGACTTGGTGCCAGATGCCACTTAATGCAATGTACTATCTATGTTGTAGAGATGCTTATGTTTGAAATAACAGCTACTTCAAATTGCTGATTTATTTTTTGGTTAGATTTTAATCAATATTCTTGCAATAGCATCGCCATGCTATCTGCCTAGAGGAGCATGTTATTACCTGTGTCCATTAATTGCCACATGGCACCATTTCCCTGTTTCAGCCAATTAGGAAGCCAGTTACTAATATTGCTCACTGACAACAGATGCCAAGTCAGCAAGCTGCTGAATTATAGCCAAAGAACATAAATAAATGAAAACAATAAGTGCCATTGATCTTTAACTCATGCCCTACTAAGGTCCTTTTGGCACTATTTCTATGACTGTCCCTGGTCCTTAGAAGGTATCAGATGGAATTGTTATTGCAGCTGGGCAGTGTAGATATTAGCGATAAGTGTTTGGATAAAAATGGAGGTTATTCACAAAGCCAAAGATCAATTCTGATAACTCACAATAGAACACAAAGACCACATCCCCCCCTCTCCATCCTCAGACTCACACTCCATCCTCAGACTCACACATTTACTACCTAGCACTAGCACCAACACCAACACCTGCCAAAGAACATGTCAAGTAAGACAACTAAAGATTAGATTCTGAATATTCCAAACTCTAGACCATCTGAACCACCAAAGATAACAAAAACATACTCAATACAAGATCACATACTCACCTCTAATAGCCATGGATCAACTATATGTTCACAATAAGTACCAGGGACCAAGTTCTCTTCCATCACTTTGCCAAAGATTGGACAGATACTCTTTACAAGAACATCAGAACATAGGAATTAGGAGCAGGAGAAGGCCATACGGCCTCACAAGACTGCTCCACCATTTAATAAGATCATGGCTGATCTTTGACCTCAACTCCACTTTCCCACCTGATCCCCATATCCCTTGATTCCCTTAGAGTCCAAAAATCTATTGATCTCAGCCTTGAATATACTCAACGACTAAGCATCCACAGCCCTCTGGGGTAGAGAATTCCAAAGAATCATAACCCTCTGAGTGAAGAAATTTCTCCTCATCTCGGTCCTAAATGTCCAACCCCTTATCTTGAGACTATGTCCCCTAGTTCTAGACGCTCCAGCCAGGGGAAACAGCCTCTCAGCATCTATCCTGTCTAGCCCTCTCAGACTCTTATATGTTTCAATGTGATCACCTCTCATTCTTCTAAACTCCAGGGAGTATAGGCCCATTCTAGTCAATCTCTCTCTCATAGGTCAACCCTCTCATCCCAGGAATCAATCTAGTGAACCTTTGTTGCACCGCCTCTAAGGCAAGTGTAACCTTGCTTAGGTAAAGAGAACAAAATTGTACACAGTACTCCAGGTGAGGTCTCACCAAAGCCCTGTACAATTGTAGCAAAGCTTCCTTACTCTTGTACTCCAACCCCTTGCAATAAAGGCCAACATACCATTTGTCTTCCTAATTGCTTGCTGTACCTGCATGTTAACATGTTGTGTTTCGTGTACAAGGACACCCAAATCTCTCTGAACATCAACATTTAATCGTTACTCATTATTTAAAAAATATCCTGTTTTTCTATTCTTGCTACCACATTTCCCCAAATATACTCCATCTGCCACCTTCTTGCCCACTCACTTAACTTGTCTATATCCCTTTGCAGACTCCTCACAGCTTATTTTCCCACCTAGCTTTGTATCGTCAGCAAACTTGGATACGTTACTCTCGATCCCTTCATCTAAGTCATTAATATAGATTGTAAATGGCAAAGGCCCAAGAGTAGCAGGGAATATGGATGCTGCAATAAAAGTGTACCTATGAACACTTATAAATATTCCCCTACTTCATTAAATATTAATGTTTCATTTTGGTTAGAAACATTTATAAACAATCATTTAGCAATTAGTATCTGCTCAATTAGGCACCTGGTTAGATCTAGAGTGCATGGAGGGGGAATTCTATCTCCATGATCCCACCCAAAATTGGGTGGGATTGCGGAGAAGAATTTTGGAAAATTCGGGCAGTGAGGTCTACTACGCACTTACTTCCCTCTACTGCGACTGAGAGCTCCACCACCTGTTCCTTCCCCAAGTGCTGCATACAAATGGTGGTGAGGAGGTGGGGCCTGGGGTCCTGGCAGATTTTCTTGCTTTCTGCCATATTTACCACCACTTCCCAGCACTGTCATGCATAAGCTAGCAGTAAGCCCTGGGAAGTGGCAGTAACTAGCAAAAAGGAGAGAGATGGCTTTATAGCAGCCTCCTCTCCCTCCAAACAGTCTCAGGGATTTACCTGCTGAAGGCCGAAGTCAATGATGAAGCCTTCATTTGGTTTCTCAATTGCAACCTCAAGTGTATTTCCACTCCTTTAAGGTCCCTCGTCGGATCTTCTGTTGCTGCAGCGGAGTCCCCACTGCAGCACCTCTGGGATGCTGCTGCATCTGTTGGCGGGCTCCTTCTTAATGGAGGGAATCCCGCCCTGCATCTCTAATGTGCCCCAATCCATCAAAATTAGGTCAAGGCTAGAGCAGACATGGAGGGGCAGGCAGAAGTATCATCCCACCAAAATTCCATCCCAAAAATGAGAATCCAAGCCCACAAGTCATAAGTCTGCGGGGTGAAGATTGGACGATAGCAGAATCTGCTGAATATGAAGTTATTTTGTACTTTAATAAAAACATTACTTTATAATTCAATCTTGGATTTAATGAACCTTAAATGAAATTCAACATAAAACCCTTACCTGACATCAGAAGTGGTTCAGTGAGACAAGGGATAGTGAAAATAAAGAACGCAGTAATTTTTTTAATAAAGAAGCCTCATGTAGTGAAGAGACAGCAAAATGGATCATTTCCATCTAGTCCAGGTGGCTGGAAATGTTACAGAAAATTGGAAAAGACTTTAAACAATTGTTTGAAGTATGTTTGGGAGCTATTGGAGCAGATAAAAAACATGAAAGCAGCCATTTTCCTGCCTGCTATTAAGGAAGACAAACCATATATAAGAATTTTAACTGAGGGTGTTAAGAATCAGGATTTTTTGACAATTTTTCTACAGAAAGGATTTGGTAAAGAGCTGCATTAAATGTTTGGTTTTTAAAGCAGAATGTATTCATGCAAGTTTTTTTTAAAAAAGCACTGAGATGAAAGGAAGTTAAAATGCTAATAGGCTAGGCTTTGAAGTTGTTTCTCAGAGACCGAAAACAATAAACAATTCATTAGCCTGTCTTGGTAACACCTCACACCCATTTTGTTGGAAAGTCATTGGTCCCAAGCGCTCGACAGGAGTTGTCTGGGCATAGGCCCTCCCTTCTAGTCGTGAACACAGGGAGATAAAATAGGGACAGAAAGACACACCGACAGTCAGGCTTTTAAACAGAAAGCTGCATAGGCCAAGCTTTGACCTAAACTCAGAAGATTGAGACGCAAAAAGGTGATTAGAAGTTATTTTGTTTAAGTCAAGCAGAATGACCTACTGATGTGGGGAAGTGCAGTGTGTTCATTATTTTGTATTATTGGCCCAGAAATTGCTTGGAGCGGTGAACCAACAGTGCTAGCCGTTCCATAGATTTATACCAACCCACGAACTTACCATGTTCTTTACTGGGTGTACTTCATCCAATAGGAAGCGGAGAAGAGCCCAGCATTAGCTCCAGCGAAGCTAGGACCCATGGGAGAAGTGAGAGGATCGATCTCTCCCCTCGACCAATCAGATTGCAGCATTTTTGACAAGCTGCAAACAGTTTCTGCAAGCTGGAACGTAAAATCCAGGAAGTGAAAGGTACAACAGTAAAATCATTTGTATAAACAGTTATAGACAGCGAAAAAAAGAGAGGGTAAGAAATCATCGAAATAAATTAAAGAGACAATTTTTAAAAACATTTATTTTTAATGACCAAGAACTATGAAAATAAGGAGTAATAAGACTCCACATTTTTAAAAGTTAATTTTTAGTTGTTTGGAAGTCATTAAGACATATTACACTGTTAAAAATTAATTTAGACATGGTATTTTAAAGCGTACCTGTTTTGTGTTTACTGATATTAGTTACTTCCCAGCTGGGCAGATGAGCAAGTTGGTACCGGTCCATTGTTTCCACTGAGTCCAGCCGGAGATATACTTTTAATTTGAAGCTGTCATATCGCTGATAAACCAGGAGGAGCAAGTTCCGGATTTCTGCGTTTGACAGCGCATTTGCGAACACCGGAACTTGCTCCCTGATTTCACCACTAACAAAGGTGAGCACTGTTGAGTTCACTTTTCTTTTTTTGGCAACATCTGGAAATTATGCAAAGACAAGTTGCACTGATTGAATTAAATGAGTCTGATCTAATTATTGCTTGCTGACAAATAAAACAGCTTAATGATGCGTTCTGGCCTCATCTGACTAAAGTGTAAACAGTCTGCTTATGCAATCTATCAAAGCTAAAGAAGAGAAAGAGAAAATTGTATAAATGAGTCTGTGGTGGCCTCATAAGTTGGCTAACCTTTGGGAAAGTATGCATAAAATGTGCGCAAATAACCAAATTGCAAGATATTGTAAATCATAGAATGTGCAAAATCAATATATGGACTATGTTCCAGTACCTTGAGATACCAGTGACATAATGATGCCAATTGTACTCTATAACTAAGAAAATTATCATTCCTACAACAATAACAACAACTTGCATTTTTAAAGCACCTTTAACATAGTAACATGTCCCAAGGTACTTCACAGGAGTATTATCAAACAAAATTTGATACTGAACCACATAATGAGATATTAGGACAAGTGATCAAAAGCTTGGTTAAAGACGTAGATTTTAAGGAGCGTCTTAAAGGAGGGAGAGGCAGAGAAGTGGAGAGGATAAGGGAGGGAATTCCAGAGCTTAGGGCCTAGGTAGCTGAAGGCCTGGCTGCCAATGGTGGAGTGATGAAAATCTGGGATGCACAAGAGGCCAGAATTGGAGGAGTGCAGAGATCTCGGAGGCTTTTAGGGCTGGAGGAGGTTACAGAGGTAGAGAGGGGCAAGGCCATGGAGGGATTTGAAATCAAGGATGAGAATTTTAAAATCGAGGTATCATAAGGATCAAAGCTATCCCCCAAATTTTAGGTGCAGGGAAATTAGTTTTAATTGTGTAAATACTGAAACTATAAGCTTCCAGTTGTGGATTTCACTTTGCTGATTTTAAAGGGAAGGGTTTACATTCGTGGTAGGGGTCTAATGTTGCCAGCTCTTTGACATACTTTTATGGGGAAGGGTGTTGCTGTGGGGACTGGCAGATTGGGTTTACAATATTATTAATGTTTGTGCTTCATAAATTAACAAGCAGGAACAGGTTTTGAATAGATCATATAAATTTTCTAAACACCTATCAGATGTAGGAATTTAACCATTTTCCCTGTTAGATTGTTCAGGTTGGAAAGTTGGCTGTCTGTAGAACGTTCGAGCTTCAAAAGCTCTTTTCTGCTCAAGCTCTTGCATAGTTTCTTTTGTTTTAGGTACTGTGTCCTCACAGCGTCAGTTTGCCCATTCTAATTTGGAAGCTGTAACTGTCCCTGAATTCCAAGATTGTCCCCAAATTTCCTAATAGCCTTTTCTGTTGCAGTTTTGTTTCCACACTGAAATTAGCTACTAAAAAGCATATAATGCCTTTATTTTTGACTCACTGTAGACCCAACAGCAAATGCTCTTGATATGTGCATGCAGGTGTTTCTTAAATAATGCTGCATTATTTGTACCTCTTTTGGACAGCATGCCATTGGTCTTTACTAATATACAACATTGTAATGTGTTCAGTCAACATGGATTTTGATATACAATGGTATCAACACACTGAACCAGAATCAGCTTTTCCTTTAAAAATACTGGTTATTGCTATACATTATCTCAAATTCACTTCCAGTCTCTCAATGTTCCTGAGAAACTAAGGTGGTGAATGAGCTGTAACAGCCATGCAAGGTTGCATATGGAAAGCAAGAATTTTAGAGGGAAAGCCAACAAACATAATTGTGATGGCCATGACTGATACCAACTGACAACAGAGAAATTATGCCATCTCAAGGTCAATCATGCCATTAGAATCAGTGTATGGCCTCCAGGTACTTCTGACACAGATTGCCATGATCAAAGAACATTTGATACTTTCCCACCAACAGGTTGCAATTGGTGCGATTTCATTTTAATCAATAACAGATGTGATCACTTCAGCCAAACAGACCTTAAAGAAAGCAGTTCACACTAATGGCAATTTAGGACATTGGCTAACTTTTTATTGACTTGTAAAAGCTCCATAATGAGGTCTCTGGATGAGAGTGCTCTTCACATTGGTCATCTGGAATTTCTATCACCATTTTGTGTGGAAAGAGTTCCCAGTTGAAGGTTAAAGGGTCTGCCCTTTATCCATGCAGTGCTCCTGTTTTCCTCCTGAGAACAGAGTGTTATAATGATTGAATAGTGAACTAGTAATTGATTAACTGGGCAAATAAAAAACTGATTGGACCTTTCGTTCCCTCACCCCTATACTTTATATAGTCATAAAGGACAATGAGCTAGTGATTAAAAGTTGGTGACATTAGGAAGTAGCTCCTTCCCGAACTACATTAGTTTGCTTTTACTATGAAACTTTTTTCTTGTTTGAGAAAACAAATTGAAGAGCCAAGGCTCCTAATGTAGGGCACTACTGTTGTTGAAAGGAATAGATGAAGTAAATAATGGCATTTGAAAGCTGATCGATCATAGGAGGAAAGAAAGATTGAATGGAGGTGGAATGAAGTTCACAGCTTTGAAGTCCTTTGGAAAAAATGGATTAGAATACAGACTGTGTAATGAGTTTTGATATTGTAGAGAGAAGTAAGAATGTGTAGGTTAAAATATTTGCAGTTTAGGAGGAACAAGAGAAAAATTCAGAAGGATGCTGATCACAGAAACATCAATTAAATAGAGACAGACAAAAAAAAGAGGTTGTGATAGGGAACAATAGGGTGGTTGAAGGCTAGAGATGAGACTGGGATGCCTATCAGATGAACAGTTTTTTTTGTATTCTGTTGCATGTGAGAGGTATTATGACAGTATCCCCAAATATAGGTGCAGTATTTCAGTCTGGATGGACTTGGGCATGGAGCCTGTTTCAGTGGGGGAGCATTTCATCATAATATCATTAGGTTTAGAATAGGTATGAAAAAGGAGAAGGAACAATCAAATGTGAAAATGCTTAACTGGAGGAGGGCAAATTGCAGTGAGTTAAAAAGGGATCTTGCCCAGGTGGATTGGAATCAAAAATTGGTAGGCAAAGCAGTCATTGAACAATGGGAGGCTTCAAGGAGGAGTTGGTTCGGGTACAGAGTAAACACATCCCTATGAGGGGGAAAGGAAGGGCATCCAAAGCTAGAGTTCCCTGGATGACTAAAGATATAGAGATTAAAATGAAACCGAAAAAGTAACCTTATGATGAATGTAAGGTTCATAATGCAGTAGAGAACCAGGCTGAATACAGAAAGTACAGAGGAGATCTAAAAAGGGAATAAGAGGAGCAAAGAGAGAGTATGAGAATAGATTAGCGGCTAACATAACAGGAATCCAAAAGTCTTTTATAAACATATAAATAGTAAAAGGGTAGTCAAAGGAAGCATGGGACCGATTAGGGACAAAAAAGGAAATCTTTTTGTGAAGGCACAGGACATAGCTGCGGCATTAAATGAATACTTCGCCTCTGCCTTCACTAGAGAAGAGGAGGTAGTAGCAATATTGAATAGGATAAAAATAGATAAAGAGGAGGTACTTAAAAGATTAGCAATACTCAAAGTAGAAAAGTCACCTGGTCCAGAAGGGATGCATCCCAGGTTACTGAAGGAAGGGTGGAAAATGCAGAGGCTTTGGCCACAATTTTCCAATCCTCCTTAGATATGGGGATGGTGCCGGAAGAGTGAAGCATTGCAAATGTTACACCCCTGTTCAAAAAAGGGGCGAGGGATAAACCCGGCAATTACAAGCCAGTCAGCCTAATGTCAATGGTTTGGAAACTTTTAGAGACAATAATCCGGGACAAAATAAATTGACACTTGGAAAAGTATGGGCTAATAAATGAAACCCAACACGGATTTGTTAAAGGAAAATCATGTTTGAGTTCTTTGATGAAGTAACGGAGAGGGTTGATGAGGGTAATGTGGTTGATGTTGTGTATATGGACTTTCATAAGGCATTTGATAAAGTACCACATAATAGACTTGTTAGCAAAATTAAAGCCCATGGAATTGTGTTCAATTCTGGGCACCACACTTTAGGAAGGATGTCAAGGCCTTAGAGAGGGTGCAGAATAGATTTACTGGAATGATACCAGGAATGAGGGAGTTCAGTTATGTGGAGAGACTGGAGAAGCTGGGGTTGTTCTCCTTAGAATAGAGAAGGTTAAGGGGAGATTTGAAAGACGTGTTCAAGATTATGAACAGTATTGACAGAGTGAATAAGGAGAAACTGTTTCCAGTGGCAGAAGGGTCGGTAACCAGAGGACACAGATTTAAGGTGATCGGCAAAAGAGCCAGAGACGTCAAGAGGAAACATTTTATCATGTAGCGAGTTGTAATGATCTGGAATGCACTGCCTGAAAGGGTGGTGGAAGCAGATTCAATAATAACTTTCAAAAGGGAATTGAATAAATATGTGAAGGGAAAAAAATTACAGGGCTATGAGGAAAGAGCAGCAGAATGGGACTAATTGGATAGCTCTTTCAAAGAGCTGGCACAGGCACGTTGGGCCGAATGGCCTCCTCCTGTGCTGTACCTACTATGATCTAAAGAGTTGAATTGTTGAAAGGAAAAGTCTTTTAGCACAAAAGAGGAAATTGAGCATCTTCGAGTTGCTTTACGAAACACTTGTCAAAGAGTCCCATTTGAGGCCAGAGAAATCCGAGAATGTTAAAGAAAGAAAGAACATGCATTTATATTGTATGTTGCATAACCTCAGAGGTCCCATAGTCTTTATACAGCCAAAGAAGTACTTTTGAAGTGTAGTTACTGTTGTAATATAAGGAAATGTGGCATTGCACAGTAAGATCCAACAAACAGCAATGAGATAAATGACCAGATGATCTGTTTTAGTGATGCTCGTTGAAGGATAAATATTGGCTAGGACACTGGGAAAACTCCGCAGCTCTTCCTCAAATATTGACATAGGATCTTTTACATCCATCTGACACAGCAAAAAGAGCCTCCATTTAATGTTTCAAGTCTAGGAAGGACTAATGATGGAGATGGTAGCTGATGCTAGACTTTGCAAGAGATGAGAAAAAAATTGTTTCTGAAGAATTTAAAGACATGAGATTTTCAATATTTCACTGAAGGGCATAGAGGAGATTTTAAGATGTAGTGATTCAGGTATTACATTGGAATAAGAACGTAGAATTAAAGAACCTAGCAGATGCCCATGAACCATATTGCAGGACTTCAAGAAGAGTAGGAAAGAAAGCAGGGTAAATAAAGTAATTTATGTGGTGTGTAGTTTATGTTTAAAAGCCTGTAGTTTAGTGAATGTTTTAGAACTTGTTTAGTTAGTGTAAATAAACCCTGAATCCAAGGAAAATGGAGCTGTGTTCTTTAGTTCTGGGTGAACCAAATTGAACCTTTTGACCCAATACCCCATTTATATTGGTAATCATTGATTTAAAGGGGATAGTCTGTATCAATCTCCAATGGAATTCAGAATCCAAATGCACCAAATTTCTTGGACTTGGCCTCTGCTTGAAAGAAGAAAGAAAGAACTTGCATTTACATAGTGTCTTTCACGACCTCAGGATGTCCTAAAGCACTTTACAGCCAAAAGCAAAATACTGCAGAGGCTGGAAGTTTGAAATAAAAACAGAGCATGCTAGAAAACCCTCAGCATGTCAGGCAGCATCTGTGGAGAGAGAAGCAGAGTTATTGTTTCAGGTCGATGACCTTTCATCAGAAGTACTTTAGAGGTGTAGTCACTGTTGTAATGTAGGAAACACGGCAGCCAATTTGCGCACAGTAAGGTCCCACAAACAGCAATGTGATAATGACCAGATACTATTTTAGACCAGGCTTGTTTTAGTGGCGCTGGTTGAGGGATAGATATTGGCCAGGTCACAGGGGAGAACTATCCTGCTCGTCTTCAAAATAGTGCCATGGGATCTTTTACTTCCACCTGAGAGGGCAGACGGGGCCTCGGTTTAACATCTGATCTGAAAAACAGCACCTCTAACAGTGCAGTACTCCCTCAGTACTGCACTGAAGTATCAGCCTGGATTATACGCTCAAGTCTCTGGAGTGGGACTTGAACCCACAATCTATTGACAGAAGCGAGCGTGCTACCACTGAGCAATGGCTGACACCTCATCCCACCCTCCCATTCTGGAGTAGATTCCTTTCTGGAACCAACCTAAAATTAAATAATATAAACAGTTCAGTAATATATAATCGAATATAGCTCCAACTCTAATCCACCAGTCTACAAGCTGCGGTCATTCGCAAACCAATTTTGCAAAGGAGGCCTCAAACAGGTGTCAGGCCCTCTATTTGAATATGCCAAGGGCTTAACACCTGCTCCAGGCGCACGATCTGGGTGCTTGCGGAGGTGCCTTTACCAACATGGCGGGTGGCACAGTTCCAGAGCGGAATGAGCACACACAAGCTGCTCACCATATTTGACCCTTAGGCACCCATTTTTTGCCTGTAAAACGAGTGCAGCATGATCCAATTTCTAGGCCACTTTTTGCTCTTAATATATTTACGTCTTAAAATATATTTTGATCAAAAACATACGTTGCTAGAATTTTCATACAGAATTAGGAACATTCTGGTATCACATCTACTTTAATAAAATTAGTAAAATAGTATTGTGTTCATGGGTTAGTTTACAATCAGATTTTTGACACTGGAATCCCATTTTGAATCATAAACTCACTCTCCTTTCAATGGTAAAAGCACATGTTATAACCATTACAGAAATCTCTGCTAGGATAAAGAAGATAGACATCACATCTTAATTGCAATCTTAATTACAAATGAGAATGCCTGTCCTATTTAATCTCAGGTCCATTAGTTTGCATTGTTAATTTTGATAATCTCCAGCTACAATGAATGGGACTATTCACAGGTACATCATTACATTGTTTTCTCACATATCAACTGATACATTGTAATGAGTAATTCCTTTTCACAGCTATGCCTCTATCAGATCTTACTGTCATGATGTGGAGATGCCGGTGATGGACTGGGGTTGACAATTGTAAACAATTTTACAACACCAAGTTATAGTCCAGCAATTTTATTTTAAATTCACAAGCTTTCGGAGGCTTCCTCCTTCGTCAGGTAAATGGACTTTACATTTACCTGACGAAGGAGGAAGCCTCCGAAAGCTTGTGAATTTAAAATAAAATTGCTGGACTATAACTTGGTGTTGTAAAATTGTTTACAGATCTTACTGTATCACTGGAAACACCTTAAATGTTTATTTGTGGTTATGAGAAGATAGCAGGAAAGCTTGCATTGTTTTTACTGTTACCAGAAAAGTACTGATGACAGGGTGGAAACTACAGTTACATGTTTTTTTGAACCATTTGTGGAGAGTAGGCAAACTAGGAACACTGCCTCTTGGTTTTTTAACCCTGGTGAGATTTTTACGGATATATTTGTAAATCTGGAATTCCCTCCCTAAACCTCTCCGCCTCTCTACCTCTCTCCTCCTTTAAATCACTCCTTAAAACCTACCTCTTTGACCAAACTTTTGGTCCTAATATCTCTTTTTATGTGGCTCTGAGTCAAATTTTATTTGATAATTGCTCCTGTGAAGAGCCTTGGGATGTTTTTGCTACGGTAAAGGTGCAATATAAATGCATGTTGTTGTTGTTGTTGTTGTTTGTTAGTAGTAGCAGTATTTACCAGCTCTATTTGTCAGTAGCAAAAGAATAGCAGTGCAGAAGGCTCCTTAAAAGGAAAACAAATAATTAAATTGAACTGCTGCTATTGCAGAGTTAAAATGATCTGAGACCACTTCTTAGAGGTGTCCTCACCTACAGCAGCCTGTATGGCAGCTTTGGACTTTACTTTTGGCACTTGAAGGCTGAAACACTTGGGGTGAATTCAGCTGCAGAGGTACAGTATAAAGACAGCACAAAACCCAAATACAGTGAAATGCAAACAGAAAATGCTGGCAATGCATAGCAGCTCAATTGGCATCTGAAACAGAAAGATAGACTAATGTTTTCGATGGAACCCCCGCATTAACACACCTGTGCAGTTGGTTGATTACAAACACGTCTAAGTATTTGAATGTGCAGGACATTGCAGATCTTCCTGATCTTGCCCAGAATGCATACATGGTCACTGGTGTGGTCAACCTTTCCCCTCCTCAGCTTAGGAATACTAAGGACAATTGTAGCACCCATCACTGCCACACTATTTAGCACACCACAGCAAGTTGTTGTAATCAAACCTGGGGCCTTCCTGGTCCTTACGACCCAAAGCAATTATCCATTAAGCCATCGTATGGACTTGGTTTTATAAAATTCATGCTCCATTCCCATTATGGGAAGGTTTGAGCTGTGGAAAGGGGAGAGGAGAAGGACGGAGAAGGTGGAAGTTTCTCCTACAGACGTTTGTTCGCTAATACAGTATTCATATTTACCAGTTTGCTGGCACCAGCTGCTTTGTGAATGTGAATGAGACAGTGCCACCCAGATTTAAACAAAAAGTGGGTCTGCTGTCAGAGAGACCATGTTTTTTGTCTGTCGGTGGACTGAACAGTCAGTCCAATCCACACATACACAGTTTTCACAGTTGTTTTAATAAAGCGAACCTGGTTGCTGCAGAAACCATCTCACAATATAAAGAAGGCAGTTTCTGCAGCACCTGGGAGCCCAAGCTGCTGCTGCAAAACTGCTTGCAATATAAATGTGAAGCACCTTGGAACGTTTTTCTGTGTTTAAAGCGCTACAGCACTGTAACAGCATTTATCAAAGTCACAAATAGCATCCTATGTGACTGTGACCATGGTAAACTATCCCTCCTCAACCTTCTCGACCTGTCTGCAGCCTTTGACATTGTTGACCACACCATCCTCCTCCAACGCCGCTCCTCCGTTGTCCAGCTGGGTGGGACTGCCCTCGCCTGGTTCCATTCCTATCAATCCCGTCGTAGCCAGAAAATCAACTGCAATGGCTTCTCTTCCCGCTTCCACACCGATACCTCTGGAATCCCCCAAGAATCTATCTTTGGCCCCCTCCTATTTCTCATCTACATTCTGCTCCTCGGCGACATCATCTGCAAACACAATGTTAGGTTCCACGTGTTGCTGATGACACCCAGCTCTACCTCACCACCATCACTCTCGACCCCTCCACTACCTCTGCTTGTCATGTTGCTTGTCTGATTGGATGAGTAGAAATGTCCTCCAATTAACTATTGGGAAGGCCGAAGCCAATGTCTCCGATCCCCACTGCAAAGTCCGTTCTGTAGCTGTCAACTCCATCCGTCTCCCTGGCCACTGGCTGAGGCTGAACCAGGCTGTTCGTAACCATGACATCCTATTTGACCCTGAAATGAGCTTCTGACCCCATATCCTCTCCATCACCAGGACCGCCTACTTCCACGTCCGTAACATCGTCTGCCTCCGCCCTTGCCTCAGCTCATCTGCTGCTGAAACCCTCATCCCTCATCCATGCCTGTATTACCTCTAGACTTGACCATTCCAACGCTCTCCTGGACGGCCTCCCACTTTGCACCCTCCATAAACATGAGCTTGTCCAAAACTCTGTTGCCCGTATCCTAATTCACTGTTGAAATATTGTTGTCTCCATCATTTTTAACTGTAACTTTGCTTGACTATAATATACTATATGTAAATATTATGCACTGAACACTTTTTTTAAAACCTGAACATGTATTAACATTGGGATTCCTTTTTTGTTGCTGGTCCTTTGCAGCTTTCAGAAATCTCTGCAACTTACAGCAGGAGATAACATTCTATTGATACACACCTGACAACTGGAATGATTGGTTAACACCTTGCCACATTTTTGAGCTCCTTATGACAGTCAGTTTCTTCAATGAGCTCCAATTATCTTCAACTTAGTTCAGATGGATCTATCAACTCAGCCAATCAGAAAAGGCCTTGCTGATGCATTACACTTCTTTCTCGTTTGTACTAAATCCTTGGTCACACTCATGCAGGACCTGTTTCTCCAAACTCTCATCCACTCCAAACAGCTATTTTCAAAAGAACTCCAATATCCTATCAAACTTTTTAACTCCAGACACATTCGACAGTACTTCATACTTATATGCGATTTACAATAGAACACAAATTTCACATTGAATACCATGGAAGATTTGAATGCTCTGCATGTCTGCGCTCAACATACAAATATTCACAAATAAAAACAGAAAATGCTGAAAATATTCGGCAGGTCAGGCAGCATCTGTGGAGAGAGAAACAAAGTTAACGTTTCAGGTCGATGACCTTTCCTCAGAACAAACATTCACAAACCAGTTCTTTCCGATCAAAGAAAAAATGCTGCTAATTAAATCAAGAAAATGTACCAATTAGATCAAAGACACAATCTAATCTTTTTGTAAGTGAAATAAGCAATTTAAACTTTGCTGCAATTAATCACTTGAATATGGATTACTGTTTGCTAGAGAAAATGTAATACACCACAGAACCTAATTAGGTATTCATATGGGAGGAGGAATCTCTGTCATCTTTTCATCGCCTTGGTGGCAAAGGAGTAAGAAGGTGAAATGGCTAAGGCTGATGCACAGCCAGGAAGACTGGAGTGTGAATCCTTGATTTTTTTTTATTCGTTCATGGGATGTGGGAGTCGCTGGCAAGGCCAGCATTTATTGCTTACCCTAATTGCCTTTGAGAAGGTGGTTAGACTCTCTCTTGTTTGAGATGGTCATTGCCTGGCACTTGTCTGGTGCAAATGATACTGGATGTTTTCCAGGTCTTGCTGTATGCGGGCACGGACTGCTTCATTATCTGAGGGGTTGTGAATAGAACTGAACACTGTGCAATCATCAGCGAACATCCTCATTTCTGACCTTATGATGGAGGGAAGGTCATTGATGAAGCAGCTGAAGATGGTTGGGTCTGGGACTCTGAGGAACTGCTGCAGCAATGTCCTGGGGCTGAGATGATTGGCCTCCAACAACCACTACCATCTTCCTTTGTGCTAGGTATGACTCCAGCCACTGAAGAGTTTTCCCCCTGATTCTCATTGACTTCAATTTTACTAGGGCTCCTTGGTGCCACACTCGGTCAAATGCTGCCTTGATGTCAAGGGCAGTCACTCTCACCTCACCTCTGGAATTCAGCTCTTTTGTCCATGTTTGGACCAAAGCTGTAATGAGGTCTGGAGCCGAGTGGTCCTGGCAGAACCCAAACTGAGCATCAGTGAGCAGGTTATTGGTGAGTAAGTGCCACTTGATAGCACTGTCGACGACACCTTCCATCACTTTGCTGATATTTGAGAGCAGACTGATGGGGCGGTAATTGGCCGGATAGGATTTGTCCTGCTTCTTGTGGACAGGACATACCTGGGCTGTTTTCCACACTGTCAGGTAGATACCAGTGTTGTAGCTGTACTGGAACAGCTTGGCTAGAGGCGTGGCTAGTTCTGGAGGAACAGGACTTTTATGTAAAGGCTGCACTAGTGACCCTGCATTAACAGTCCTATTGTCCTCTCTGGACTACACTAGCCTCATTACCAACATGCTGGGCCTAAGCACTACTGCCTTCACTACCATTCATGCAAGGATTCCCCCCCAGCAGCAACATTCATAAGTCCCTTCTGAGAATAAATATACACAGTTCCCTCAAAATAAAGTGCAACCAATTTATTTCCCTAACCAAGTTCTGTGTCTCTGCTTTAATGTTTAGTTCCCCAGTGCTTGCCTTTGGTGAGAGTGAAGGGTACGTATCATCTACTTCCTTGTCTCATAACGTTTCTTAGTACCACTTCAGCGGGAAGAGCAAGTGTAGTGAAAGTCTGCTGCTGCTCAATGGTGACCTTGTGACTCAGTTGTAGTGATTTCCCTCTTTCTGCTTTGTCCTGAGATGAGACTGCTAAGACTGTGAGCTCTTCAGCCCTTGTACTGGCTGGCTACCATCTGTTAACTGCCTCTTCTGAGGGAGCCGGCTTGGTTTGATGGATAGGTCATCACCCTGAGACATAAATGTCTCGTCCATGCCTCTTTCTGTTGTGTCTCAATTGCTGGGTGCTTCTTGCAAATGGCCAGCAATCTGTGTAGGGACAAACTCTTGGTTGGCACTATGGAGTGTGAAGCTGCCACCAACGTTCTATCAAGGCCTGAACTGAGAACCTCCTGCAAATTGGAGTCCAATGTCCCAAATGCAGCACAGTATTGGTCAGCAATGCTCCATTTGTGCTTGGGCCCTCTGTCTTCAGGCACTCCTTTAAAGATGGCCATGGACTTGCCACTCACTCTATAGTACTTGGCCAGTTCCCAAAAACCTCTTGAATACCTCCACTGATGTCAGGTCAGCGCTGCTCCATTTTCTCAGCCATTCCACGCAACGAGCTGTGAAGATTCTCAAAGCACTGCGTGAAAAGCTTGTTAATTAATAGGTGCAGCACTGTAGGCAGCCTCTGTGAGATACAAACCCATTGCTGATTGTCTGCTGCCACCACTGTTTGCTCTTTCTCAATTGTGATGAGAGTGGTTCACCAGGGGCCTCCTTCACTTTCTCTGTCAGATTCATCTGAGGTGAATGGAGGTGAGTTGGTGCTTCCAGGGTTTGGAGTGTGGAGTGCCAGCTTCCTGCTCATCTCTGTTGGTAAAGATGTCATTTTTGGTGGTCCCTCCAGAAGGATAAAAGGAAGGTGTGTTAACATAAGGTATGTGGGGCAAGTTTCTTCACACAGCAGCAAGGCTAATATTGTCCTAAGCAGTTGTTGGGTAGAAGTGGCAACATGTTATTGAGTGGTTAGAATCATAGAATCATAGAAAGGTTACAACAGGGAAGGAAGCCATTCGGCCCGTCGAGTCCATGCAGGGTCTATGTAAGAGCAATCCAGCTAGTCCCACTCCCCTGCTCTATCCCCGTAGCCCTGCACATTTTTTCCTTTCAAGTACTTATCCAGTTCCCTTTTGAAAGCCATGATTGAATCTGCCTCCACCACCCACCCTGGCAGTGCATTCCAGATCCTAACCACTCGCTGTGTCAGAAAGTTTTTCCTCATGTCTCCTTTGGTTCTTTTGCCAATCACCTTAAATCTATGTCCTCTGGTTCTTGACCCTTCCATCAATGGGAACAGTTTCTCTCTACCTATTCTGTCTAGACCCTTCATGATTTTGAATACTTCTATCAAACCTCTCAACCATTTCTGTTCCAAGGAGAACAACCCCAGCTTCTCCAGTCTATCCACGTAACTAAAGTCCCTCATCCCTGGAATCATTCTCGTAAATCTTTTCTGCACCCTCTCTAAGGCCTTCACATCTTTCGTAAAGTGCAGTGCCCAGAACTGTACACAATACTCCAGTTGTGGTCGAAGCAGTGTTTTATAAAGGTTCATCACGATTCTTTGCTTTTGTGCTCTATGGGGGTGATTTTAGGAGGTAAATGAGGGTGTGTTGGAAGCAGGGGGGCTCCGAAAATCGCACAAATCCCGTTCGGGTTCAGAAGCCGGCTCCAACCTGCCGGCCTCTGAATTTCCCAGGGACCCACCTGTGTGCACGCTGGCGACCCGAAAACGGAAGTCCCACCAGCAATTAAAGCCGGCGGGATGACAGTTGAAGAGCCAAATGTACCTCATTGAGGTACTTAAGGCACTTTACCTGTGACAGAGTAAGTGATTAGAAAGATTTTTAACTTACCTGGGCGATTTGCCCACGGCTTCTGATTCACGCAACCAGGCGTGAAGGGCCGGATCAGGGAGAAAGAAACAAAATAAATTAAATAAAAAAACATGCAATGAAGTGAAAACATTAAATGCACCTACCTTTGAAACCTGCTCCGATGTCCGATGTCTCCCGCTCCGATGTCACCCCGATCTCACCCTCCCGATCTCCCCCCGATGCCCCTGATCTCACCCTCCTGATCTCCCCCCAATCTCCCCCCTATATCACCCTCCCATTCTCCCCCCTGACGTCCTCCCAATCTTCCCCCGATCTCCCACTGACGTCCCCCCCGATGTCACCCCCAATCTCACCCTCCAGATCTTCCCCTCTCCCCCCCCGATCTTCCCCTCTTCCCCCCCCCCGATCTTCCCCTCTTCCCCGCCCGATCTTCCCCTCTCCCCCCGAATCTTCCCCTCTCCCCCACCCACCCCCCCGGTCTTACAGTCCAGCGCTGGATCTTCCATTCTCCTCCCCACCGCCCCGTCTTCCCGTCCAGCGCTGGATGACGTCTAACTCTCTCTCTTCCCCCCCCCCCACGACTCAAGTTGCAGCTCCTGATGGCAGCCAGCCTGATGGCATCGGCAACATAAGTTTGGTTCATGTGGTTTTGCCATGCGCCCAATCGTGCCCCCCCCCGCCGCTGCCATCCCGCCTCCCCGCTAATATCGGGGCCTATGCCTCTATTTATAAAGCCTAGGATCCCGTATGCTTTTTTGACGGCCTTCTCAACCAGCCCAGCCACTTTCAACGATTTGTGCACATATACCCCCAGATCTCTCTGTTTCTGTACCCCTTTTAGAATTGTGCCTTCTAGTTTATATTGCCTCTCCTCGTTCTTCCTACCGAAATGTATCACTTTGCAATTTTCTGCATTAAATTTCATCTGCCACGTGTCCGCCCATTCCACCAGCCTGTCTATATCCTGTTGAAGTCTATCACTATCCTTCTCACTGTTCACTACACTTCCAAGTTTTGTGTCATCTGCAAATTTGGAAATTGTGCCTTGTACACCCAAGTCCAAATCATTAATATATATGAAGAAAAGCAGTGGTCCTCGTACCGACCCTTGGGGAACACCACTGTATACCTCCCTCCAATCTGAAAAACAACCGTTCACCACTATTCTTTGCTTCCTGTTACTTAGCCAATTTTGTATCCATGCTTCTACTGCCCTTTTTGTTCCATGGGCTTCAATCTTGATGACAAGCCTATTATGCTGCACTTTATCAAATGCCTTTTGAAAGTCCATATACACCACATCAACTGCATTGCCCTCATCGACCCTCTCTGTTACCTCATCAAAAAACTCTATCAATTTAGTTAAACTCGATTTGCCTTTACCAAATCCGTGCTGGTTTTCCCTAATCAATCCACACTTGTCCAAGTGACTGCTAATTCTGTCCCGGATTATTTTTTCTAAAAGTTGCCCCACTACCGAGGTTAAACTGACCTGCCTATAGTTGCTGGGTTTATCCTTACACCTTTTTTTGAACAAGGGTGTAACATTTGCAATTCTCCAGTCCTCTGGCACCACCCCCGTATCTAAGGATGTTTGGAAGATTGAGGTCAGTACCTCCACAATTTCCACCCTTACTTCCCTCAACAACCTTGGATGCATCCCATCCGGACTGGGTGACTTATCTACTTTAAGTACAGCCAGCCTTTCTAGTACCTCCTTTTTATCAATTATTAGCCCATCAAGTAGCTCAACTACATCTTCCTTTACTGAGACTCTAGCAGCATCTTCTTCCTTGGTAAAGACAAGTGCAAAGTATTCATTTAGTACCATGGCCATGCCCTCTGCCTCCATGATTAGTTCTCCTTTTTGGTCACTGATCGGCCCCACTCCTCCTCTTACTACCCGTTTACTGTTTATTGGTGGTTGAGCTTGAAAGGAAAGCAAGAAGAAGTTGAAGTACCTGGTATGGTTACTGCAAAACCTCCAAGCTCCCCTTTGACCACTCCCTCTATGGCCTCCATGCACATAATTTATAGGGTCAGCTACTCATGGGAAATGAGGCAGCACATGTTGGATGGTCTTACAGCAGTGCGGGTTCTCTCGATGGTTGTAAACTGCCTTCTCCTTTAAAAACAGACTCGTTTGAGTGAGGACACAGTGGGGTTGGGTTGTGTTTTCCCCACCATTTGAATAATTTGCTGAGACTCCTTGTCAAGGCTCACAAATAAAAAATAGCCACTGGAGAAAAACACTGGATAGCAATTGGTGCCTACAGAAGGCTTGCAAAGGAAGGGAGAAAGGTGGAATAAAGAATTGCACAGACTAGGCTGTGACACAGAATCAAATCATTCAATTACCAGATAAGAGCATATGGTTCCCAAATTGAAGCAGCGAGCCTAGATATTGACTCAGAGTACAGTGTTACTTAAAGCAAAGGTTGAACAATGACCTTCGTAGTTTTATCACCAGCTATTGTGAAGGGCTGAGGAGGTGAGTGAACCAATCGTGCTGTTACAAGTAAAGGAGTAGAAATTGGAATGCATTGCATTTGAAAATTGGGTGTAAAGCAGTGAGACGGCCTGCTCCCAATCTGTTCAGGCATTGGTCTCGCTGCTAAGTTCGTGGGGTCAATTTTTTGGTCGTCCCAGATGGACACCTAAAACAGGCGTTAGGTCCCTTGAATATATCAATAAGGGACCTGGCGCCTGTTAAAGGACCCCTAAGTTAAATTAATTATCAATGAGCGGGGTAGGCGTCGGACCTGCCCGACTCAGGATTCTTCAGCAACTCCTGCAGCCACCAACTACAACTACTTACCTGAGGGCCGGTGCTGACGAGCGCTCAGACGAATTTCTGCCCAATTATCTCATGGCTATTTGTGAGACCTTGCTGCGTGCAAATTGGCTGCCGCGTTTCCATACATTACAACAGTGACCACACTTGAAAAATACTTTATTGGCTGGATAGCACTTTGGAATGTTCTGAGATTGTGGAAGGCGCCATATGATTGCAAGATCTTTCTTTCTCAAATATCATATTAAACTAAAATTGGAGCATAACGCAACACTGGGGTATACACTTTATTAATTCTGGGACTTGTACACAACATAAATCACAATTTCATCACTCGTTGATGTAGCCGGGTTTAATTGTGTCGACAAAATCACAGACCAATATGACTGTACATTTATATTAAATGCAGAAGCTTGCTAATGACCTTTCAATGAAGGGATTTTATTCCTTAAGAGTTTCCCTCAAGATCACGGTTGTAAATGAAAGTTACAAAGAATTATGACAAACTTCAGGACTGTTTTTTTAAAAAACAATTTATCTTACAGTGGTGACTGCCAATGATATGATTAGAACTGCCAGAAAGAGTTGAGTCTAACAGTATTGGGGAGCTGGATTAACACACAGACCTGAAGCACCCTGGGATATCTAATGCAGTTCATATAGCCTTGTCTCTATGCCAGGTCCTCTGATGATATCTTCAGTTCTCAGTTTAATTTTTTTTAAAAGACAGTAAATGTACATAGAGGATGGAATTTATACCCACAAATGGGCTGACCTAGTAACTCACAAGTGATGAAGTTGCAAATAAGGTATGATCTATTTAATGAGTAGGATATAGATGGTATCCTGCAGCTCTCATCATTTATTCTGCTAATTAAGTACTTAATTAAAATGAAAATGCTAAAAGTTACGCATCTTGCATTAACATTTAAATTTTAAATGGGAACAAAATTACTCTATCATGAACTCTACTCTAATTATTTAATCTCCCAAAAGAAATTCTGCAAAATTCCTTCCTGAACCACAGAGGTAATTGAGCAAAACTCTAGAATATCTGTTTACCTTTGCACCTCCATTACTCAGTTCTGACCAATTTGTGTTAATTGGGCATTGTGGACTAGGAATGTTCCCTGCGCCAGAATGAGTAGGCCCGAGGCACACCCGATAATGGGCCACAGGCAGCTCACCGGCAAAGAGAATTTCAATTTTGGGTTCTCATATAGGTCCTGGGAGGGGGAGGGAAGCGATTGGGAGGGAGAGGGGCAATCGGGAGAGGAAGGGAGCGATTGGAAGGGGGAAGGGGGCAATCGGGAGGGGGGGAGTGATCGGTAGAGGGAGGGGAGATCAGGAGAGGGCCAAGAGGGAGCCAGAAATGGTCTTTGGCACTGCAGTGGAACTGGAGAAGCACCCTTGCACCTCCCAGCTCCACATTCAGGTGAGTCTATTTTTAAAAACTTACCTTTTTAGTGGCGGCCTCCAGCAATTCTTTTAAAGGCCTCTGGTCAGACTGCATTTAGCCCATGTTTTCCTGAACAGCAAATTCAGGGCAGCACAATTTTGCAAAGGGGGCCTCAAGCCAGCGTAAGGCCCCCTATTTGCATATGCAAAAGACCTAATGGTTATTTCAGGCACAGGCCTTGGTCACCTCGTTTCCTGCCTTTAGCAATATGGCAGGTGGCGTAATAGTTGTGCGCACTCCGCCCGCCATATTGGATGCTTCGGAGCCCGTTTTAGGTCTGAAAAGCATGCGCATGCCATCAAATTTCTAGGCCTGTAACTCTACAACTAAACCTGATCTATGCTGAATGCAATTTCCTAAAAATAAAATGGTCTTAACTTTAACCTTAAACTAAAAGAAAAACACAGTGAGGACTGAAGACAGATTAGAATTTCTTGCATTGTTATTTGTTTTTACAATTAAGCATGAACAGAGAGACATATTCACACAAATATCATGGCTTTAATCTCCCAAAGAGACTTGACAATGTTCAAGTGGAAAAAAAGTTACTGCAATCCACTGATCAATTTATAAGCTAAAGTTCCACTCTATGGAAATCTTTAGTGAAAGGCGAAAGATTTACATGATCTGAAGAGAAACCAGAGTTGTACAAATCTTTAGTCCTGATGTGACATGGATTGGCATGTGACGGCAGCTCTTAACCCAGATAATAGGTCACCCAAAGAACTGGGCCACAGAAACATCTGAATTCCAAATGCAACAAATCGCCCTACAGACATTTTTACATGATGAAGTCATTTCCACATATCATTTTTCTGCTATGAGGCAGCTGATCATTCATGTGCAAAATCTGAGGCGCCATTATGGGAGGGTGTGCAGAGTACTACACACTAACAACACACTTTTTATTCCAAGCTCTAGGGGAAGTGTCACATGGAGCAAGTGGAATGCATTTCATATGCACTGAAGGTCAAAAGAAACTGATATCAGCTGTTTGCACTGCAGCAGAATTTAATCAAATAAATCTAATCTTTCACTCTTCTTTGAGGAAATTTAATCTCTTAAGCAAAAACTGAGGGAAAAAAAGTAATGGGATATTTCCAACAAGAACAACACCTTGCATTTATATAGCGCCTTTAACGTAGTAAAACATCCCAAGACGTTTCACAGGAGTGTTATCAAACAAAATTTGACACTGAACCACATAAAGAGATATTAGGACAGGTGACCAAAAGCTTGGTCAAAGAGGTAGGTTTTAAGGAGGAGAGGTAGAGAGGCAGAGAGGGAATTCTAGATTTATAAATGCATCTGTAAAAATCTCACCGGGGTTAAAAAACCAAGAAGCAGTGTTCCTAGTAGGCAGAAAGGTTTAGGGAGGAAATTCCAGAGCTTAGGGCCTAGGCAGCTGAAGGCACGCCTGCCAATGGTGGAGTGATTACAATCAGGGATGCGCAAGAGGCAAGAATTGGAGGAGCGCAGAGATCGCGGAGGGTTCATAGAAAACTTAGAGCACAGAAGGAGGCCATTCGGCCCATCATGTCCGTACCGGCTGAGAAACGAGCCACCCAGCCTAATCCCATTTTCCCGCATTTGGGCCATAGCCCTGTAGGTTACGTCTCTTTAGGTGCACATCCAGGTATTTTTTAAATGAGTTGAGGGTTTCTGCCTCTACCACCCTTTCAGGCAGTGAGATCCAGACCCCCACCACCCTCTGGGTGAAAGAATTTTTCCTCATTTCTGCTCTAATCCTTCTACCAATCTCTTTAAATCTATGCTCCCTGGTTATTGACCCCTCCACTAAGGGAAATAGGTCCTTCCTATCCACTCTATCTAGGCCCCTCATAATTTTGTACACCTCAATCAAATCACCCCTCAGCCTCCTCTGTTCCAAGGAAAACAACCCCAGCCTATCCAATCTATCACCATAGCTAAAATTCTTCAGTCCTGGCAACATCCTCGTAAATCTCCTCTGCACCCTCTCTAGTGCAATTACATCCTTCCTGTAATGTGACCAGGACTGTGCGCAGTACTCAAGCTGTGGCCTAACTAGTGTTTTATACAGTTCCAGCATAACGACCCTGCATTTATATTCTATACCTTGGCTAATAAAGGAAAGCATTCCATATGCCTTCTTACCCACCTTATCTACCTGTCCTGCTACCTTCAGGGATCTGTGGACATGCACTCCAAAGTCCCTCATTTCCTTTACACCTCTCAGTATCCTCCTATTTATTGTGTATTCCCTTGCCTTGTTTGCTCTGCCCAAATGCATTACCTCATACTTCTCCGGATTGAACTCCATTTGCCACTTTTCTGCCCATCTGACCAGTCCATTGATATCTTACTGCAGTCTACAGCTTTCCTCCTCACTATCAACCACACGGCCAATTTTTGTATCATCTGCAAACTTCTTAATCATGCCCCATACATTTAAGTCCAAATCATTAATATATATCACAAAAAGCAAGGGGCCTAGTACTGAGCCCTGCGGAACCCCACTGGAAACAGCCTTCCAGTCACTAAAACACCCGTCAACCATTACCCTTTGCTTCCTGCCACTGAGCCAATTTTGGATCCAACTTGCCACTCTCCCTTGGATCCCATGGGCCTTTACTTTTTTGACCAATCTGCCATGTGGGACCTTGTCAAAAGCCTTGCTAAGATCCATGTAGACTACATCAAATGCACTACCCTCATCGATCCACCTTGTCACCTCCTCGAAAAATTCAATCAAGTTAGTCAGACACGACCCCCCCCCGCCCTTAACAAATCCATGCTGACCGTCCTTGATTACTCCGTGCCTTTCTAAGTGACAGTTTATCCTGTCCCTCAGAATTGATTCCAATAATTTGCCCACCACCGAGGTTAGGCTGACTGGCTTGTAATTACTCGGTCTATCCTTCGCTCCCTTTTTAAACAACGGTACAATGTTAGCAGTCCTCCAATCCTCCGACACTACGCCTGTATCCAGTGAAGTTTGGAAAATGATTGTTAAAGCTTCCGCTATTTCCTCCCTGGTTTCTGGGTTGTAGGGCTGGAAGAGGTTGCAGAGATAGAGAAGGGCGAGATCATGGAGGGATTTGCAAACAAGGATGAGAATCATAAAATTGAGGCGTTGCTGGACCGGGAGCCAATGTAGGTCAGCGAGCACAGGGGTGATGGGTGAACAGGACTTGGTGCAAATTAGGATACGGGCAGCAGAATTTTGGATGAGCTCAAGTTTATGGAGGCTGGAAGACAGGAGACCGGCCAGGAGAGCATTGGAACAGTCGACTCTAGAGGTAACAAAGGCAAGGATGAGAGTTTCTGCAGCAGATGAGCTGAGATGGGGCAGAGACGGGCAATGTTACGGAGGTGGAAGCAGGTGGCCTTAGGGGAAGTTTGGCTTGGTGGGCTAGGGGAAAGGAGGGAGGCAGCAGAGGCAGCTGAACGGATGGTCTCAATCTTAGTGAAAAAGAAGTCCATGAGCTCCTCGCACTTTTTGTTGGAGGTGAAGGTGGAGGGGGCAGGGGAGAGGGGTTTACGAAGATGGTTTGTAGTAGAGAAGAGAAGCCGGGGGTTATCTTTGCATTCCAGGATGATCCTGTAATAGTGAGCAGTTTTGTTAGAAGGGAGCAAGACCCAATAGTGCTTTATGTGGTCCAGCCAGATCTGGCGATGAAGTTGGTGATGGAACGGATATGGGGTCGGAAGTTCATCTCAGGGTCAAACAGAACACCAAGGTTGCACATGGTCTGTTCAGCCTCAGACAGTGGCCAGGTAGAGGGATGGAATCATTGACTTGGAAACAGAGTTTGTGGCGGGTACCGAAGACAATGGCTTCGGTCTTCCCAATATCTAGTTGGAGGAAATTTCTGCTCAATCAGTACTGGATGTTGGACAAGCAGCATGTCAAATCTGAGGTAATGAATGGGTCAAGAGACATTGCATTTAGGATGATGTCGCCAAGGGACAGCATGTAGATGAGAAATAGGAGGGGGCCAAGGATAGATCCTTGGGGGCCTCCAGAGATAACGGTGTGGGAGCAGGAAGAGAAACCATTGCATGTGATTCTCTGGCTATGAACGGGATAGATAGGAATGGAACCAGGCGAGGGCAGTCCCACCCAGCTGGATGATGGAGGAGAGGTGTTGGAGGAGGATGGTGTGGTCAACCATGTCAAAGGCTGCAGACTGGTCGAGAAGGATGAGGAGGGATAGTTTACTATGGTCACAGTCACATAGGATGTAATTTGTGACTTTGATAAGGGCTGTTTCAGGGCTGTGGAAGGGGCGGAGACCTGATTGGAGGGATTCAAACATGGAGTTGTAGGAAAGATGGGCACGGATTTGGGAGGTGACAACACATTCAAGGACTTTGGAGAGGAAAGGGAGGTTGGAGATGGGGCGGTAGTTTGCAACAAGAGAGGGATCAAGGCTGCGTTTTTTGTGAGGAGGGAGATAATGATGGCAGATTTGAAGAGGGGGGGACAGTACCTGAGGAGAGGGAACCATTAACAATATCAGCTAACATGGGGGCCAGGAAGGGAAGTTGGGTGGTTAGCAGTTTGATGGGAATATGGGAGCAGGAGGTGAGTCTCATGGACAAGCTGAGCTCAGAAAGGACATGAGGGGAGATAGGAGTGAAACTAGAGAAAGATGTGAATTCAGGGCTCGGGGAAGGGGGAACCTTAGGTGAAATTTGGCTTGATGGGCTACTGGAAGGAAGAGAGCAGCAGAGGCAGCTGAACGGATGACCTCAATCTTAGTGACAAAGAAGTCCATGAGCTCCTCGCACTTTTTGTTGGAGGTGAGGGTGGAGGAGGCAGGGTGGGGGTTTAAGAAGACAGTTTGCAGTGGAGAAGAAAAGCTGGAGGTTATCTTTGCATTCCAAGATGATCCTGGAATAGTGAGCAATTTTGGCAGAGGAAAGTCGGACCAGATAGTGCATTATGTGGTCCAACCAGATCTGGCGATGAATGGCTAAACCAGTTGTCCGCCATAAAAGTTCAAGTCTGCGTCCCTTGGACTCAAGGGAGCACAGATGAGGGCCGTATCAGGGAAAGCAATCAAAGTGAGATAGAGTAATGGTTTTAATGGGGACAAGGGCATCAAAGGTGGAGGTAAGGGTGCGATTGAGCAGATCGGTAGCTACAGAAATGTTGTCGTGAATGGAGGACCAAAGGCTAGACAATTGGGAATTTGAAAGTGCCATTGTAGGTGACCTGGGGGAGAGTTTTTTTCAAGGGGCGGGCACAGAAGGAAGTGGGGTTAGGAGGGGGAATGGGGATATGAGTGGAGAGGGATACAAGGAAGTGATCAGAGATGACCTTATCTGTGATTGACACGATAGGAGTAGAGACGCTACGTGAGATGGCAAGGTGGAGGGGTGGCCATGAATTTATGTAAGGGAGTTTAAATGGAGGGAGAGATTAAGGGAGGATAGGAGGGCAGTGAACTCAGAGGATAGAGGGCATGATGAGTTGAGACGGAGGTTGAAATCACCAAGGATGAGAAGTCGCTCGGTACAGAGGCTGAGGGAGGAAAGCACTGAAGATATCTTGGTGAAAAACTTGACGTGGTACTTGGTTGGGCGATAGAGAACGAGGATTTTAAAGGCGAGACGAGAGGCGTGGAACAAGATGAGATGCTCAAAGAAGGAGAAAGCGCCAGTGTAGTAGGGGGAAAGACCAAAGTGTGATTTGGTGATAAGGCCACACCGCAACCGTGACGGTCTGGGCGGGGCAAGCGGTGGAAGGTACAGCCAGGCGGGGAGGGTTCATTAAGGGGGAAGGTATCATCATCTGTCAGCCAGGTTTCCGTCAAGGCAATGACGTTGATGCAATCATCCACAATAAGCTCATGGATGGCAAGGACCTTCTTCACAAGTGAACGGGCATTCTGGCGGGAGATGTGGAGAGGGACGGTGATAGGTGATCTGCTGGCAGAGTCCACAGGGTCAGTGCTGGGAGGGATGAATGGGATGGAAGGAGATCAGTAAGATTAGCCCCATCAGCCGCGTTGGGTGGGAAGGTCGGTGAGAGAGTAGAATGGGGCAGTTGGAGTTGCTGCTCGTAGGGAGGCAGCAACAAGTGCCTCAGTGGGCCCTTCGGAGGATGCCAAGAGAGGCACAGAGGGAAGCTGTAGGCTTATCTAAGAGGGAAACAAGCCTGGGATGGCGGCAGGACAGTCGGTAGGTTGAGGACTGGTGAAGGGTTGAGGTAAGGATTTGGGGGTGGTGGTGGCAGAGTACCTGAGAGGGGAGAAATGAAAAGAGCATGACAACAGAAGAGAGGGGCCCAGGAGAGATAAAGAGTAAGAAGAAAAAAAAAAGGGGGAATGCAATGAAAGTGCTTTTTTTTGTACTTGCCATTTTTTGATCTCACTGGTGTTCATTTCTGACCTCTGGAGTAGCCATTAAGTAAATGGCTTTCAATTTGGATTTTCATGTTGGTTCCACACTGGCTGACCATAGCCCATCAAATCTGAACTCAGGTTCAAATGACTGAATTTGACAAGTTGCTGTATAGAATAGATTTTAAAACTTGACTCCGTAGTAAGTTTTTCATCAAATGTGGATTTGGATTCTTGAGAAGCAGTATAAACGAATACTTGTAAATTGGAAACAACAGCGAAGTTTGTGGTTGAGGCAGTTCAATTTTAATCTCTTTACCAGACACTCTCAGCACAGTTCCTTGCCCAACAAATACGGAATATTTTTTGTGCCATTTTTAAAATATTAAAAATAAGCCACAAAAGATTCAAAGGAAGGAATAAGAATTGGGATTGAAGATGAAATTAAGCATGCATCATGTGCATATTTGACAACAAAGTACGGCAAATGGCAACAATTAGAGCAAACCCCAGAGGTAACTTGTTAATGCCCACTGAGTGGAATTATCAGGCACATGAGGTTTTTTTTAAAAAAAGGAAGCTGCGAAATTGGATCGTGCATCATCCATTTTTCAGACAGATGAGTCCAATATAGCGTGCGGTGTGCTCATGCTCATTTCTTGCCTTGAATGAGCCTATAATGTTAGGCCCATTGCTTGTGCAAATTGAGGGCCTAACCCCTATTTCAGGCCTTTCATGGAATTTGTCCGTTTTCTCAGGCGAAAATCAGAGAAACCAATGGTCTTTAAAGGGGCCGCTGCAGATTGTCAGTAAAATGTTTCTGACCTGACTGTGGGTTGCTGCTGGCCACCGGTACCCCCCCACTCCGATTTCCTCCCCTTCCCCCCCCCCGCCAACCTCATTCGGTGCCGGGATCCCCGCCGGCCGATCTTTGTCTTCTTCGTGCCTCTTGGGGCACGACTGGTGCCTCCAGCACAGCCAGTCGCTTCCTGATGATGCAAGAGGCCCAATTTTGCGAAGTCCTTTAGCGCATCAGTTTCGGCCGACGGATCGCGCCCGAAGTTGAGATCAAACCAATCTCTAGGCCGAAAAGTCGGTATTTCAACAATTGGAAGGAATGCCATTTACTCTGGGATGCATTTTCCGTGGTTTATAACCTGGACTAATTTGCGCTGCCAACTCTAAATTCTGCTCAAGTGCACACAATGCTCTTCATGTGATGTATGTGCATTTGGAGATTAGCAGAATTGCGTGTGTCCACACTTGGGTGTGATTGTTTTTGTCCGAATTGTGCTCGTGCGGCACATGTGGGTTAAATCAAACCATTTGCTTTTTCTTTTGGTGGTCGTAATTTATTTACTAGTATTACCTCACTTGACAAGCATATCCACTGTGTCTACTATTAGGGAATAATACTGTAGCAAAGTTTCAGATTTTAGCCCATTCCCCCACAGTATACCATAAAAATTGGAAATTTGAACCACGAAGCCTACTGGTGCAGACCAACTGATTAATCCAGTTAGATTTTCTAGTTCCTTTACTATTATCCATTCTGCGACATATGTCTCGGGAAACTGGGTTACTGTTTCAGTGGGTCACAAAAAAACAGCAGTGAGTCTAATGTGGCATTAGAGGATTAAGATACAGCTTTTATCAGGGTGGGATTATTCTTTGGAGCTTTGTGACTAATGTGGATGGGAAATATTCATATAAAACTGACAGCCTTGAGGGAATTATAATTACTGCTGCAGGAGAGATCAAAGGCGAGGAGGGAATAGTCAAGACACAACGTGAAATCATTAACTCATATTTCGTGAGATAACAGGCATGATATTGTACATTTGGTACAATTAAGTTCAGCAAAACCAGAGTTGGTTAGGGCCAATACGTTCAACAGCAGAACAGCCACAAGTGCGTACAAGAGGCTTAAGACTAGTGGAGGCCACCTCACTGCAGTAATCCATCCCAACCTTCTGTTCTTTTATTGATACACATAAACAATTTATGTTTTTTCCTTTTTACCTATTGTGTTCTTAATGTATTGATTTTTTCTATGCTGTTCTATTAATTTGGGTTCTGGGAGCATTGTGTTCGTGAGCCAGCTCCCAGTTTTTATGCTGTTTAAATCCATTTTCCACAGCCTGGCAGCAGACTCGCAGACCTGGACAAAACTTTTATGCTACAAAAAATGGATTCAACAGTCTAAGTTCTGAGAGGCAGTTCCCAGACACCAGGCTCCCAGAATCCCAATTAAAAGATCATCATATCTGCAATGATATCTGGTCTCAAATGCTTGGATTAAACTGTTTGTAGCTAATAAACATTTTGTAGTATTACAGTATGCAGAGTACAGTTTGTTTCCCTCCTTGGCTATGCTACAAGACACAGGAGAGTGGTATTTAATATTCAGCATGCAGTCAAACCTTATTGCTAATTCACAGCAACAGATAAACCAATTCTTATGGGGAGGGAAAAGCCATCAGATTGACATTTATGCTTCTGTACTTACTGGAACTAAAGCATTCACTAGAATCAGGGAAAACATTTATTATAATAAGGTGATTATGATATTAATAATGAAATGAGGGTTCGCGTAAAGTTTATTTCATGTGTGGGAGATTTTCTGGTTACGGAGGTGCTTCTTAGAAATAATGAAAATATTCTTGCATTCTCCATTTTATTTCCACTTCATAAGGGTAGTTGGAGGAAGCTGACTTGCATTCTGAAAATGAAAGAGGGGTTTGAGAGATTGTATTATCAAAATGAGAAGTAAATACTTCCAGTATCTTTTACAATGTAGAAAGGTGCCTTTTCTGGCTTGGTAATGTCTCATACCTCATTCTACTGATTCAGACTGACTATAAAAATGCACAAGGATAATCTAGACTTCGCCCTCATAACATTTGATCAAGGCCTATACGGAAGGAAAGATAGATAGCTGGAATAGGAGACTTGTTCACCATCTGATTAATTGCTTCTATTTGTCTGGGAGGGAGCGGGCATCTTGTGCATTATCATTTGGTGACTCTTAGAATACACAATGTTCCTTGTGATAACTCCGCTTGTCAACCAGTCAAATATCCAGTTTCTTTGAAATGTTGCCTTTTAGAAAATATTTCGCAGTTAACAACTAAATCCTGGTTGTGTTTCTGCACCATATTGCAAATCCTGGTTGTAATTTCATTGAACTTAACCACTTCCATGTTGTTGGTAAGTATGACTAGAATAAAAGATTATTTGATTTGGGCTGCTCTTTTTATTCATTCATGGGATGTGGGCGTCGCTGGCCAGGCCGGCATTTATTGTCCATCCCTAATTGCCCTTAAGAAAGTGGCGATGAGTCGCCTTCTTGAACCGCTGCAGTCTGTGTGGTGAAGGTTCTCCCACAGTGCTGTTAGGAAGGGAGTTCCAGGATTTTGACCCAGTGACGATGAAGGAACGGCGATGTATTCCCAAGTCGGGATGGTGTGTGACTTGGAGGGGAACGTGCAGGTGGTGGTGTTCCCATGCGCCTGCTGCCCTTGTCCTTCTAGGTGGTAGAGGTCGGGGTTTGGGAGGTGCTGTCAAAGAAGCCTTGGCGAGTTGCTGCAGTGCATCCTGTGGATGGTGCACACTGCAACCACGGTCACCAATGATGAAGGGAGTGAATGTTTAGGGTGGTGGATGGGGTGCCAATCAAGCGAGTTGCTTTGTCCTGGATGGTGTTGAGCTTCTTGAGTGTTGTTGGAGCTGCACTCATCCAGGCAAGTGGAGAGTATTCCATCAAACTCCTGACTTGTGCCTTGTAGATGGTGGAAAGGCTTTGGGGAGTCAGGAGGTGAGTGACTCGCCGCAGAATACCCAGCCTCTGACCTGCTCTTATAGCCACAGTATTTATGTGGCTGGTCCAGCTCTTTTATTAGTAGATGGACTGCTGAGGCATTTTCAAGTTGTTTCAGTTGACATTTGGGACCATTTTTACTTTTAAGTCTGCAATTTGATAAGTGTTCTGGTTTAGGCTTTACACCACCATTATATATGTCATAACATGTCTATATTTATACATAAAACCACAATCATAGAATCATAGAATCATAGAAGTTTACAACATGGAAACAGGCCCTTCGGCCCAACACATCCATGTCGCCCAGTTTATACCACTAAGCTAGTCCCAATTGCCTGCACTTGGCCCATATCCCTCTATACCCATCTTACCCATGTAGCTGTCCAAATGCTTTTTAAAAGACAAAATTGTACCCGCCTCTACTACTGCCTCTGGCAGCTCGTTCCAGACACTCACCACCCTTTGAGTGAAAAAATATCAGGGGGCATCATGGTAGAAGGACTGTGTTCATCACCCTTGTGCTCGCTGACCTACATTGGTTCCCGGTCCGGCAATGCCTCGATTTTAAAATTCTCATCCTTGTTTTCAAATCTCTGCAACCTCGTCCAGCCCTACAACCCTCCGAGATCTCTGCGCTCCTCCAATTCTGGCCTCTTGCGCATCCCCGATTTAAATCACTCCACCATTGGTGGCTGTGCCTTCAGCTGCCTAGGCCTCGAGGTCTGGAATTCCCTCCCTAAACCTCTCCACCTCTCTACCTCTCCTTTAAGAAACTCCTTAAAACCTATCTCTCTGACCAAGCTTTTGGTCACTTGTCCTAATATCTCGTTATGTGGCTCGGTTCCAAATTTTGTTTGATAACGGTCCTGTGAAATGCCTTGGGACATTTTACTATGATAAAGGAGCTATATAAATGCAAGTTGTTGTTGTTCTTGTTCGATGTGGAGTTGTTGGATATTGATCGCACCTTTACGTGGGCATTCTTTATCAGCACTGGCTCCCTAAAATTGCAGATGAGGAAAGGTCACTTACTATCATTCATTTATGACAAACTTAGTAAAACTGTCACATTTGGAAAATTTGTGGAGTTTATTTAGATTTCTGAATTCTAGAGTGACACCATTTTGGATATCTTCTTTAAAGCTGTATTTAAAACTGGCAAATTGGATCAGGAGTCTAGGAGAAGAAAGAAGCAGGTCGACATCAAGGGTGAAGACCACCCGCCACCATGGTGCTCTAATGGAGGGTCCCCACACCAAGCACCCGCCCATCTCCTCCGCAAAACACCATTATGCCCATCCCACATTGCCAGCATTTCCTGCAGAAAAGAAACTGGGAGCTATTAAGGTGTAAAATAATCAGTCAATATAAAGGCGAGAGGGGTGTGAAGTGCCAAATAGAACAATAAAGTGTTATTCCTTAAGCTTGTGTTGAGCTTAATTGGAACAGGGTAGAAGGCCAAAGACAGAGAGGTCAAAGTGGGAGTGGAACTGGGAGATTAAGTGACAAGTGACAGGGAGTTAAACAGGGACAGTCAACATCGAGTTATAAAAGTAGTTCATTTCGTGCCTAATTTCGTTGAATTTTTTTGGAAATCATCGTGTATAGATAAAGGGAGTATAGTGGATATGTTGTATATGTGAAATTTCAGAAGGCTTTTAATAAGATAACACTTAAGAGGCTTGGTACAAAAATTAAGGTGCATTGTATTAAAGGGAATGTAGCCGTATGGGTAGAAAAATCCCCAAAGGCAGAAAACAAAGAGTAGGTGTAAATGGACATTGATAGTTGGTATGCCCAGAGACTTGAGATGGGATCTATTTTTGTTTCTGTTTTCCATTTTATGAATCAACAGAATCTGTGAATTTAATAGTTAACACATTCTCAAGCTTGGAAATAAAGATGGTTGAAGGTTTATTTTCTTTTCCATATTCGCAGACTGGCGCAGCAATAAGGGTATTTTTTAACTAATTCGAGCTCCAGGCACTGAGCTTCATGCTGCAAAAATGCATGTTGGGAATTTGGGTACATTAAATGGACAGAAAATCCTGTGCTGACCTCCATGCTTGAATTCCCATGCAAAGCACCATGTCAGGAGGGCAAATTCATAAAATCTACCTTTTATAGTCTTCTTTTCATATTTTGTTTGAGCCCTTGGGGTTGGAATCAGACTAAGGGATATCAGTACGTGCATTAACACATTTGTATGAAATTCCTTTGTCGCCTTACAAGTCATTAACCCATTTTCTTAAGCAGCTTAACACCTTCATATTATTGCACAGCATGATTTCAACTCCTTTGGTTTATGCGTTTGGCGGTTATCATGCATTCCATTTTGTGGAAGTCTTGGAGGAGGGCATTTCTTTTTTAATTGTGTGTGTGTGTGTGTGTGTGCTCGTGTGTTTGAGAGTAAGAAATTATGCAGATCTTTGTTTACCAATAGCTTGAGAGTTCTGCTCTTCTCCTGTGTTACAATCTCTCGTGTTATAGTGGAAATGAGAAAATTAGTTACTTCAGGATTAGGTTTCAGAGCTCCAAACACATTGGTGTTTTCAAAGCTAATTTGAAAATCTGATCCCAATTTCAGTGCCTACTGTATGAACTTCCTTACTCTCCTAGGGAACTAATAACATTTCCTCCTTTGTAACACCATGACAAATATATGCATATTAATTACCATATTGCCAGAAATCAAACACAGACAGTCTCTCCCCTTTCATCTAAATGAATTATTAGAATTTTACAGCACAGAAGGAGGCCAATCAGCCCATTGTGCATGTGCTGGCTCTCTGAAAGACTGATCCACCTAGTCTCATTTTTAAAAATTTGTTCATGGGATGTGGGCGTTGCTGGCAAGACCAGCATTTGTTGCCCATCCCTAATTGCCCTCGAGAAGGTGGTGATGAGCCGCCTTCTTGAACCGTTGTGGTCTATGTGGTGAAGGTTCTCCCACAGTGCTGTTAGGTAGGGAGTTCCAGGATTTTGACCCAGTGACGATGAAGGAACGGCGATATATTTCCAAGTCGGGATGGTGTGTGACTTGGAGGGGAATGTGCAGCTGGTGTTTCCATGTGCCTGCTGCTCTTGTCCTTCTAGGTGGTAGAGGTCGTGGGTTTGGGAGGTGTTGTCGAAGAAGCCTTGACGAATTGATGCAGTGCATTCTGTGCATCCAGTGCATTCTCCTGTCCTTTCCCCATACCCTTTTAAATTTATCTTTTTAAAATATTTATCCATTTCCTTCTTAAAAGTTATGATGGGTTCTGCTTCCACTGTTGTTTCTG
Organism: Heptranchias perlo; assembly: GCF_035084215.1. Lineage (NCBI taxonomy): Eukaryota > Metazoa > Chordata > Chondrichthyes > Hexanchiformes > Hexanchidae > Heptranchias > Heptranchias perlo. The sequence continues at coordinate 43,708,127 of NC_090329.1, read as the reverse complement.
GTAGGGTAATCCATGTCCTGACAAACCTCTGTGTAAAAGAAAAAAATAAATTCTGCTAACCTCCTTTTGGTGATTTATCATAAATTTATGCCCTCTAGTCACTGACTCACCAATTGGTGGAATTAATTTTTCCCTTCTCAAAATTCTTCATAATATTTGGCAAATCTATCAGATCTCCTGCTCCTGTCTCCTCTCACTCCATGCCCTTTAACCGGCCTCGGGTCCATAAGGCCTGAGGTGTGCCCAAGCTTTCTGTCACCTGGGTGGCCTGCTCCAATTGTGCACCTCCATTCAAATGAGTACCTCTGGGAAATCCAGGCGCTCCCAGTTTTTTCTGGGGTGCGGTACACTTCCGGTCTACTGTGCATACGTTGCTCCTGAACTGCAGCTGCCCTGGAAATGCTGCCCTCTGATCTGTGACTAGATCACCAGTGATGAGATACCCTTCTGCACTTCAAGGGCAAATAGATGCATAACCCACTGTTAGGTGTAAGGATAGATAGGCTATCATCATCTGGCTCTAATGGGTCACCAAGAAAAACAGATGAACACTAAGCTACCAGCAACTCAGCAAGGTTATCAACCATCAGGTAATCCTTAAAAAAAATAAGTTTTCTTGTGGCTTAGCTACTTGCCAATACTCACAACGCACCATAACAATGGAGAAATTTAGGACAGGAATAGTGAAAATGATAGAGCATACCTTAATTCTCTTTGGGTCCACAAACTAAAAATCTGTTATAGCATGGATTGTAGTGAGACTTAAGCAATGCTTTCTTCAGTACTAGTCACTACCAACTTCTGAATGAGCATCCTAATTGTATTGCTTTGTGCAGCGGACAATGATGCTACATGCAGCTGTTTGATAATGACATTCTTTGAGTTAATTAATCCCATTATTATAATAGTTAAAGCAGGATGAAAAACTGAAGACAATTTGCAAGAAACCAATGATTTGTTTGTTTGACTCTTGTATGAATCACTGTGAAATGTCTGGACTATGCCAATCCCAGTATTGGAACTATATCATTCTTGTGCTTCTGGAGAGAAAACACCTAGTAAAACGTTCCTCCAACCTCAAGAACATGTCTTGAAAATTACTGGATGAACACAAGTCAAAAACAATACCTGCTGATCAAATTTAAAACCACAATTAACAGCGTAAAGGAAGGCTCTATGTGCATACAAACAAAATACACTTGGGACAATTGCAATAAACTTCCAACTGCTTTCAGCAGAGAGAAGTTTAGAAAATTCTATCCTTGTTTTGTGCACATAACAAATAAAGGACTACGGACAACAGGTACAATGGCGCTCCATACAAAAGCCCGTTTATTGGCCAAACAATTCTGTCAGCTAAGGCCAAACATATACTAATTTAAAGTAATTACAGACACAAAGTCCAGACGTATGAAAGAAATTGAAAATTAACTACAGCTTTAAACAATGACCAGAACAATTAAACGTTTAAGGCCTTTTTGGTCATTATTTGTCTGAAATTGCACCGGTCAGAATTTCAGACACTGTTGACATTCTAATAACATTAGAGGTGTAGAAAGAGTAATAAAATGTTAGGTCTTGCCTGCGATCAATCATGTCAATTTTAAATATCATTGGATTGTACAAGCAGCTGAAAAATTGTTCCTCACTGAAGTAACTGAAGTTGGCTGGTTGTTTATATAGCTGACTGGATTTAAAGTGCAGGCAGTGTTTAAAAGAACAAGGCTGAGACTGAAATAAACTGACTTGATGATACTTGTCTTTCTGTGTAATACAGTGTAACTTTGGTTATTTAGGGATTTTTTCTCATATGGGTCTTCTTGCATATGTCAAGACTTTTTAAAGTATCAGTGCTCTATCATTGTGAGCTACACAGTGTCCTCTGGTCTTTTATCATAAAGTTCAAGTGGAAACCACTTTAATTCTCAAAAAGACAGCAATGTTGAAAACTGTCAATTTTTATTAATAGCCTCATTTCAGGGATTGGGTGGAACAGAGAGTTAAGATAAAGTATTTTCATATTTGAGACCTGGATTCAAATCCTCACTCTCCATTAGGCTCCGAAGTGAACCGAGTTTGGGACATCTCAGTCCAGTCTTAACAAGTGTGAAGCTGTAGCACAAAACTTTCAGAATTGGTACTAAATTGGCAATCTCACTCAGAGAGACTGTGATGAAATGGAACTATCACACTAGTGTGATATAAATGTTTTTCTGAGGATGGGCCAGAGTAGAGGGAGCTCTGCCCTTCACTTGGTAGCTTGATACCAATACTAGTTGCCAACTATAAGGATATATACTCCTCCGTTTGCCAATGCTAGCAAAAAGTCAATGGGCCTATAAATCTATTAGTACTTACACTGACATTTTTACTAACATTAACAAATGGAGAAAAATATATCTCAAAAGATGTTACATTCCTCACTTTCAAACTAATGAGTAGAAATCTGCTAAAAACCATATCGTATCAACTTTAGTGGTTTCATATTGCATTACCTTAGGCTGTTTTTCACATATATATATTTTCAGTCTACCCTAATAATATTCATAATGATTACGTTTGCACAGGTATGCTTCACCGTAAAATTTTCTTGATTGTCGTTCCAACGTAACTCAATTCATGGTCAGGGTTAAAGAATGGGCATAGGCAATTACACTTCTGAGGACCTGGTCAATTAGGTTCATATAAACACTTAACTTTGCCTGCACAAACTGCTGCTTTACATCACTTCCCAATAATTACCTCTTTTTTTTTATGTTTGAAGGTAGCGTGGTCTCAATTTTAGAAGCATTACATTTCAAACATTATGATCAGATGTTCTGTACGCCCTAGACAGGCAGTGAATTGTGTCACTGCAGCATGGTAATTATCAATATAATTTTATTTAATGACATTATTTTAAAGGGACACTGTCCTTACATTAAAAGAAAAACGTTTGGCAAACCTTTCTTAATTTATTTTCGAACACCTAATACAATTATGTAAAAACACGATGGCAGCATTATCATGTGCGGCTTTTCTGGTTCTCCTCCTCTCCCCAGTCAAAAGCAGGTTTGCTTAACACTTTTCTTCATAAAGAATGTCTCTATTTGGCATGATAGTTTATTGTGTAGTCTAACATAGCAGCTGTGATGAGTCATTTCAACAAAGCTTTCTTAGACCAAAGGTGATATGCAATCCTGACAGGGCTCATCATATAAGTTCCATATTATCTGAAACTTGCTCTGTTGTGGTAGAACACACATTTCTATTTCAATTTTAGTCAATGTTCTAAATAATTTATTAACTGATGAAGGCATTCTATCATCTAGCAGGAGCCTTTGAACTACAAAGGCTGACTACTTTTACCATTTTCTTGACATGTTTGGAGCTGATAATTCTCCCAGGTATTTTCTGCACAGGCCGAAATCTGAACACAAATATTTTGGGGCGACATTTGCACCTTCTCAATTTCAATTGGGCTGATCCTGCAGCAGTTTCTGGGGTCAGTCTAATTTTAATAATCATGGTGAGCTCTAGGCATTAATAACACCTCTGGCTGGGAGTTCACCAATTCGGGTGGGGTGGGGGAACAGGAGTATGTGTGCTGGCTACACAATGTAAAGTCCTGCACTAGCTCAAGGGGGCCAGCATGTGACAATTCTTATGGAAGAAAAGTTGCAACTTTGGGTTGTGAATCATGGCTGTGAGGTCTGCTGTAGGGCAAAGTGCTTCCTATTGGAAATCAGACAGCAGTGGGATGCCCTGTTTTGGTTCTGAGTGGCATAGGCCTCAAAGGAGAGCACCTAACACCTGGACTCCTGTCTTTATATGATCAGGATTACTGCTGGGCCCAAAAATAGATGAGTGCTTCTACAATCAGCCATAAATAATGGTGAAAATCAGGCCGGTACTAAAATGGGCGAGGATCTGCTGAAATGGAGCCCTGTCCCTTTTCCCTTCCCCATCCATCCAATTCTGGCTGCAAAATTATATGGAACATGGCAAGAATACTAGTTTGCTAGTTTTGGATTGATCAGAAAGCCATCATATAACATTTCTTTTTCTTGGCCTTTGTCTAAAGTTGCTGGGATTTGGGGCAGACATCACATCATGTTAAAAATACCTTCAGTAAATACATTACACTTCCAGCATAGATTGGTTCCTCAGTATCTATTGGTGCAACTTTTATGGCATTGGCTACCCCTCCACTAATAAATCTAGTAACTGTATCAGCTAAACATTAGTGCTGTGCTTTGCCAATTAGGCACCATGCCAGGCTGCTTTCCAAGCATTAAGGTTGATTGCAGGCGGACGGTCCACAACCTATGCCTCCTGGAAATGTTCCAAGGTTTGCTCCTGGCCTATGGCCAGGAAGGCATATGCCTTTCAGTAAGGTGACTCTTCCCTGTCTAGGAATTCCTCTAATGATGTTTTCCTGAGATTAAGTGGGTTACATCAGAAGTTAATGTCAGTTACTGCTATTGGATCAACCTATAGAAGCGCGCTTCCATGATATGCAGAAAGTCTCCTCATTTGATTAGAGGAGCACAGAGAGTGCCCGTCCAGCACATTACCTGAGGTTAGTGAGCCCGTTTGTTCACAACCGTATTGGCAAATTGTCAATTGGTCTATTTTTGGGTCATAGTAGAACATTCTCTGAGTTTGAACGTTCGGTTTTGACTAAGATCTGTAAATGACTGAAATGTTCCAGTGATGGTCTGGAAGAAATCCCTTAGAATAAATTGTTTGAGGAGAAGGAGTTGCCAGCAAATATCTTTAAGTGGCTTTTCTTTAAGAGGATGCTGTACAATCATAGTAGTGCGTCAGCCATGGTTCATTAGTAGCACTCTCATCCCTGAGTCAAAAGGTTTGGGTTCAAGCCCCACTCCAGTACTTGAGCACATTATCTAGGCTGACACTTCATTGCTACACTGAAGGAGGGCTGCATTGTCGAAGGTGCCATCTTTTGAATGAGACATTAAACCGAGGCCTTGTTTCCTCTCTCAGTTGGATGTAAAAGATCCCATGGCACTCTTTGAAGAAGAACAGGGGAGTTTTCCCAGTGTTCTGGCTAATATTTATCCCTCAACCAACATCGCTAAAATAGATAATGTGGTTGTTTATCTCATTGCTGTTTGCAGGACCATGCTGTGTGCAAATTAGCTGTCATCTTTCTCTACAACGATGAGTACACTTCAAAAGTACTTTATTGGCTGTCACGTGCTTTAGGATGTCATGGAAGATGCTACATGAATGCAAGTTCTTTCTTTTCTCTCAGGAGCACTGGAAACTTCACTTTAAAATCTGCACATTTTAATTTTAAAGGGGGATCCGTTACTTGTCTGAGAAGTTTGTTTGGTAATTTTAGGTTGGGCATTTCTTTACGCCAGCAAACTCTGTTAATACAACTTCAGTACTCTACCTGATCTTATGGTTATCCAGTTTATGTACAATGCCAGATTTCTGGTACCACTGCTGGAATACTTAAAACAATGAAGGGGTGAAATTTAACTTTGGTGAGAGTGAAAAACAGACAATGGAAAGAAAAATTGGGCGGAGGGTATAACCTGTGGCTGATCTGCTACTGTTCATTTTGCGCCCCCGCTGAAGTTGAATTGCAACCTGTCACTAGTTGATCCCTTTTCAACTTGGTATCTATTATTTTATTGATTTTTTTTTTTGCTTAAGGTAACTGGCACAAAGAATATAGGTTAATGCTATATTGGAATCCTTTTTAATTAAACTTGGGGAAGGTATAAGATGGCTCCCTGTTTCCTGTGTGTCCAGTTTCTGCAGGATAGTATTTGTCTTTGACTTCCATACAGTATATATTATTTATGCGGTGTGAATGAGACTATACTGTTGATTATTCAGTTTTTAGCTGGGACTGCCAGAGGAAGCATTAATATGCATTTTTCTTATGCCTACTCAGAATTCGCTGTGTATTCCAGGTAGTTCAAAGACTAATTAGACATTTAAGTCTCTAGTCAGAGACAGACAAAGAGAAGGACTAAACCAGAAAAGCATGGGAACCAGGAAAGTCCTGGGTGAAATGGAATGGAAAGCTAGTGCTGGAATGAGTTGCAGACAGCTGGTGAAGAGACTTACTATATTCATTGTGATGTGGAGATGCCGGTGATGGACTGGGGTTGACAATTGTAAACAATTTTACAACACCAAGTTATAGTCCAGCAATTTTATTTTAAATTCACAAGCTTTCGGAGATTTCCTCCTTCCTCAGGCAAATGTTTCAAGAGCTCCTTGAAGCCTACGCATTTATACATATAGAACAATACATGGTGTTTACAGACTGCCCCTGCAACTGCCCGTTGCCAAGGCAATCACCGTGTTCAGACAGAGAGGTGTCACCTGCAGAACCCCCGAATACACATTCAACAAAAAAACAAACAGGGAAAAAAAACAGAGAAAAAAAACAGAGAGAGGCAGAAACATCCGGAAGGCAGAGAGAGCCAGCAAATGACCCATTATATTAAAAACAGATAACATTTGTTCGCTGGTGGGGTAACGTGTAGCGTGACATGAACCCAAGATCCCGGTTGAGGCCGTCCTCATGGGTGCGGAACTTGGCTATCAATTTCTGCTCGACGATTTTGCGTTGTCGTGTGTCTCAAAGGCCGCCTTGGAGTACGCTTACCCGAAGGTCGGTGGATGAATGTCCAAGACTGCTGAAGTGTTCCCCGACTGGGAGGGAACCCTCCTGTTTGGCGATTGTTGCGCGGTGTCCGTTCATCCGTTGTCGCAGCGTCTGCATGGTCTCGCCAATGTACCATGCTCTGGGGCATCCTTTCCTGCAACGTATGAGGTAGACAACGTTGGCCGAGTCACAGGAGTATGAACCATGCACCTGGTGGGTGGTGTCATTGTAGTCAGGAACAGAGTGTAGTTTTGAATGATCAGGCCTTTCCCATCTGTCATTGCACATAAGCTAGTGCTGTTCGGAAAATGTTCTACTTGTTTCAATTCTGTAAATAAATCCAGTTGGATAATTCAGAATCTGAGCCCAACTTGAATGTGGCTAGAGTTGCCAACTCTGGTTGGATGTATTCCTGGAGGTTTCATCAAATGACCGTCCACCTCCAGCCCCGTCCAGTCAAATGATCTTTTTTCCCCATCACCAATATTTTTACAACTAATAAATGAAAGTGTTCAAAGAAAATGAAGGAAACACACAATATTTTTAACACCGCTGTTATTTTTTTTCTCCGAGTTGCTCACAGCAGTGTTCAGGACATTAATTTTTAATTCCTGAAGAATCCAGGACAGTCCTGGAGGGTTGGCAACCCTAAATGTAGCATGTTGATAATAATGTTTTCTAGAGTGGCTTGGAGGGAAATAAAGTGCAGTAGGCATTAATGATCAAGGTCTGTATGAGTCCTAAAGAGTATGAGGGTTGTGGAGGGGCAGAAACCCACAGGGCTACAGCTTCTGATTCATAGGGAACGCGAGGTCCGCTTACGGGAACTGCAGTGAGACCATTGCAAGAGGTTACGGCTGATTAAATACCATACAATTATGTCACATTGGTGGCCGCAAGTTGTGAAAGATACCTGTCCTGTCATACAGGGGTTAATGTCATTCAGTGGGCTAATAAATTGGTACAAAGTCAAAACATGACAGGTTAAAGGAAACAGCCCTGTATACGAATGTTTCTCTATTTGATTCATGTTAAACAGGAAGGCTAACTGCCTGCCTCCAACCAATCACCATTTCCTGTTGAATTCAATGACTCCTGTGCAGTTTCTTTACAAAGGGAAATTGTCCGTAATTTCCAGATAATCAGCGGGACCCTGCAGTGATCAGTAAACCACCCAGTCTGCAGTGTTAGTGCTGCGCCTTGTTCCAAGAACAAAAATAGGACTTTATTTGACATCTGTGGTTGAAATTATTCTGCAAACAGAAGGATTTGTATTTGCTTGGATGTCATTGGGAAAATTATTTGCTCCAATGAAGTGCCAAATTAAATGTAAAAGATTGAAGAAAATGACATCCATGTTGAAGAGCTGTTGAGCTGCAGGACCAGTAGTTTAAGAACAAAATGTACAGCAGAAAAACTGATCTCCATGGAGTTGGTAGATACCCAAATATGTTATACAAAAGTTTTTTTTAAAGAAAGGTAATTGTGGTAAGCAAAATTACATCTGATCTTTTTTGACATACAAATTGTCAATCTTACAGTACTGACCTGTAGCTGTGAACTTGTTGATGCTAATACAGCTTCAGCATTTTGCTTAATTGTACACCTGCCCAAATTTCTGGCCGGCGTGATGGGCACAAATGTACAGTGCCGGTTTTATTGTGCTGCCATTTCATTGTCTAAAACAATGGTTCACTCGGGGAGTCAACCTTAACATTATCCTTTTACGACTTGGCAGCAATCAATCAATCCGTTGTCATTCAAGCTGGTTTCTGACTGCCCATATCTAGGCATTGAATGAAAAGTTAGTGAGCTTCAGCGCGGTGTCCTGAAATACCAAAAGTCCAGTTGGATAGTACCTATCACCAAGCAAAAACTGAAGAGCCAGTTGCAATTTGATTTAAACTGACCAGATCCTGTTGAACAGAGTGCCTAGGTACCTACCTAGGCATGAATGCTGAATGTAATTCTGACCCAATAGACTTGATTGTGGTGACAGGTCTGTCCAATCCAAGTTTATCTGTTTTGAACCCATCTGGATTTGGATAACATGTTAGACGGTTAAGGTAAGTAAAGCTTCAATTTTCTGAACAAAATTGTAGCAGGGCCACTTAATTACATGTAGTTAGCAGAACTATCAACAGTGAGCAAGTCTAGGTGTTAAATCCACAGCTGCGTGTCCAACACATACCTGAGCCATCATTTTGTACCACAAACATAAACATGGTTAAAGATATCCAGCTGTGACCACTACATGGGGCACAAATTTGCTGTTCTATGACAACTGATGTGGCTGCTCTGAATTACTTATTTTCTTCATTTATCATTAAAGCAATCAAGTCATGTCTCATGGTAACTACAGGGAGATGCAATTTTAACCAATCACCTCTGGAAGAGGTGGACACACTGGGAAGAAAACACCTTGGCTGTAGTATGAAAGCAGATAACGCAAGGTCCCATCAGAAGTAGTTATAGAATCATAGAATCATAGAATGATACACCATCAGAAGAGGGCCATTTGGCCCATCATGTCTGTGCCAGCTCTTTGAAAGAACTATCCAATTAGTCCCATTCCCCTGCTCTTTCCCCATAGCCCTGCAAATTTTTACCCTTCAAGTATTTATCCAATTCCCTTTTGAAACTTATTATTGAATCTGCTTCCACCAGCCTTTCAGGCAGTGCATTCCAGACCATAGCAACTCACTACATAAACATTTTTTTCCTCATGTCACCTCTGGTTCTTTTGCCAATTACCCTAAATCTGTGTCCTCTCGTTACCGACTGTTCTGCCACTGGAAACAATTTCTCTTTTTTTACTCTATGAAAACCCTTCATGATTTTGAACACCGCTATCAAATCTCCCCTTAACCTTCTCTGCTCTAAGCAGAATAACCCCAGTTTCTCTAGTCTGTTCACGTAACTGAAGTCTTTCATCACTGGTACCATTCTTGTAAATCTCCTCTGCACCTTCTCTAAGGCCATGACATCCTTCCTAAAGTGTGGTGACCTAGAATTGGCCACAGTACTCCAGCTGAGGCCTAACCAGTATTTTATAAAGGTTTAGCATAACTTCCTTGCTTTTGTACTCTATGCCTCTATTTATAAAGCCAAGGATCCCGTATGTCTTTTTAACAGCCTTTTCAACTTGTCTTGCCATCTTCATAGATTTGTGTTCATACACCCCAGGTCTCTTTGTTCCTGCACCCACTTTAAAATTGTACCATTTAGTTTATATTGCCTCTCATCATTCTTCCTACCAAAATGAATCACTTCACACTTCTATGCATTAAATTTCATCTGCAATTTGTATTTTTTTATTCATTCATGGGATGCGGGCATCGCTGGCAAGGCCAGCATTTATTGCCCATCCCTAATTGCCCTTCTATCTGCCCATTTCACCAGTCTACGTCCTCCTGAAGTCTGTTACTAACCTCCTCACTGTTTACCACATTTCCGAGTCTTGTGTCATCTGCGAACTTTGAAATTATGCCATGTATACCCAAGTCCAGGTCATATCAAAAAGAACAGTGGTCCCAATACTGATCCCTGGGGAACACCACTTCACACTTCCCTCCAGTCTGAAAAACAACCGTTCACTGCTACTCTCTGCTTTCTGTCCCTTAGCCAATTTTGTATTTACGCAGACACTGCCCATTTAATCTCATAGGCTTCAATTTTGCTAACTAGTCAATTATGTGGTACATTATCGAACTCCTTTTGAAAGTCCATTTACACATCAATCACAACCCTCATCAATCTTCTCCGTGACTTCATCAAAGAACTCAATCAAGTTAGTCAAATACGATTTGCCTTTAACAAATCTATGCTGGCTTTCATTTATTAACCTCTATTTTTCCAAGTGCCAATTTATTTCATCCTGGATTTTATTGTCTCTAAAAGTTTCCCCACTACCGATGTTAGACTGCCTGGCCTGTAGTTGCCGTGTTTATCCCTGTCCCCTTTTTGGAACAGTGGTGTAACATTGGCAATCTTCCAGTCCTCTGGCACCATTCCCAAATGTAAGGAGGATTGGAAAATTGTGGCCAGAGTCTCCACAATTTCCACTCTTACTTCCCTTAGCAACCTAGGATGCATCCCATCTGGACCGGGTGACTTTTCTACTTTGAGCGCTGCCAACCTTTTAAGTACAACCTCTTTATCTATTTTTATCCTATCCAATTTTTCTACTACCTTGTTCTTTACTGTGACATTGGCAGCATTCTCTTCTTTAGTGAAGACAGATGCAAAGTAATCACTTAGTACCTCAGCCATGCCCTCTGCCTCCATGAGAAGATTTCCTTTTTGGTCCCTAAACTGTCCCACCCTTCCTTTGACTACCCTTTTACTATTTATATGTTTAGAATCAACTTTTGGGTTCCCTTTTATGTTACCCACCAATCATATGCTCTCTTTGCCCCTTTTATTTCCTTTTTCAGTTCTCCCCTGTACTTTTTGTATTCAGCTTGGTTCTCCACCAAATTCTGAACCTGACAATTATTATAAGCCTCCTTTTTCTGTTTCATTTTAAACTCTATAACTTTAGTCAACCAGGGAGCTCCAGCTTTGGATGCCCTTCCTTTCCCCCTTGTGGGAATGTGTCTAGTCTGTACCTGACCTATCGCTTCCTTGAAGGCCTCCCTTTGCTCATTTACTATTTTACCTGCCAACCTTTGATTCCAATCCACCTGGGCCAGATCTCTTTCAGCTCACTGAAATCGACCCTCCTCCAGTTGAATATTTTCACATTTGATTTGTCCTTGTCCTTGCCCATAATTATTATAAACCTAATGATATTGTGATCACTGTTTCCCAAATGTTCCCCCATTGAAACGGCTCCACTTGCCCCACTTTATTCCCTAGAACTAGATCCAGCACTGCTTCCTTCCTTGTTGGGCTGGAAACATATTGATCAAGAAAGTTCCCTTATATACATTTTGGGAATTCCTCCCTCTCTTTGCCCTTTACACTGTTATTTTCCCAGTCTATATTAGGATAATTGAAGCCTGCCATTATCAGTACTCTAAAATTCTTGCACCTTTCTGCAATTTGCCTGCAAATTTGCTCCTCTATCTCCTTCCCACTATTTAGTGGCCTATAGTATACACCCAGCAGCGTAATAGCTCCTCTATTGTTCCTTAATTCTAACCAAATAGATTCTGTCTTTGCATCTCTCAAGTGCATCCCTTTCTCGTGCTATAAGAGTATCTTTAATCAATACTGCCATGTCCCCTACTTTTTTCCTTTCCTACCTTTCCTGAATACATTGTAGCCAGGAATATTAAGTGCCCATTCCTCCCCTTGTTTGAGCCAGGTCTCCATTATTGCTAATATATCATAATCCCACGATGCTACTTGCGCCTGCAGAACACTAACCTTATTTACCACACTCTGTACATTTAAGCACATGTGCTCCAAATCCATCTTAGTTTGCCTCGCATTTCCCCCTGTTTGATCCCTCCTATTTCTGAACTACTCTTTATTCTAATGCTGTTTGTCTCTCCCAGTCCTCTGTGTACCTTGTATCTCCTCTCTGATGCTTTATCCTGGTGCCCCTCCCCCTGCCAAATTAGTTTAAAGCCTCCCCCACAGCACTAGTTAACCTCCCCATGAGGACATTGATCCCAGCGCTGTTGAGGTGAAAGCCGTCCATCTTGTACAAGCCCCTCTTGCCCCAGAACTGGTCCTAATGCCCCAGGAATTTGCACCATTTCTCCAGCTGTGCGTTAACCTGTCTTATCCTACTATTCCTATACTCACTAACGTATAGCACCGGGGGCAATCCAAAGATTGCCACCGTTGAGGTCCTGCTCTTTACCTTCCTCCCTAGCTCCTGAGACTCTGTCTGTAGGACCTTAACCCTTTTCCTACCTATGTTATTGGTTCCAACATGGACCATGAATTCCAGCTGTTCCCCTTCCCCCCACAAAATATTCTGCACCCTCTCAGTGATGTCCTTTACTCTGGCACCAGGGAGGCAACACACCATGCGAGACTCACATCGGCGGTTGCAGAAACGCCTGTCTATCCTCCCGCAGTATTCAGTACTGAAAACTGGTTTGATAGTGCCACACTCTCGGAGGATTCCTGCACTCCCTGTCTCTTCTTATCCTGCTGAATGGCCACCCACTTACTATCCTCCTGAACTCTCTGTGGTTGGGGGGTGACCACCTCCTGGAGGTTATCACCCCACAGCCATAAAAACGCTGAGCTTGAGATCGAGCAGTGGAGGCACTTCCTGCACATGTGGTTATCCAGGACACGTGAAGCGTCCTCGAGTTCCCACATGGCACAGGAATTGCAGACAACGGGTATGCTTTAAAGTGATATGAAAGCATTGAATGAGCAATATATTACTACTGCGGTATGGAGTGTTTGATGAATAAGTGCCTACTGTCCCATGTTAATTGGCCAATCTCATGGTTTGAACACATTTGCGCTTGATTTAAAATTTCTTCAATTAGTAATTTTACAACAGGCTGGAAATAGGCCATTCCTCACTCCTGACATTGCTAGGCACTATCACACATTTTAACCGCAGCCATTTCCAGGCTATTCAATGAACGGGAATAGTGAGCTTTAATAAAATAGCTTTAGCGTTTCAGTTTGTATTTAATGGAAATGTATAATTATAAAATGTAACTGAATTCTGATATGTTTAACTAGTTTGCCAAAAAACAAAGTTTGAGCCTTTATTAAAACCCATTTTGAATGGCCCATTTGCAGAAACTGCAGCTGGTTGGTTGTGCAGCTAAATCTTAATTAAAACCAAGGGGAGAATGTTTTTCATTACCTGTATTCCACACGATAAACACTGAAAACATAAATAATGTTTGAATCTAAATTATATCAATTCTGAAACAGTAACTCTATGAAACAAGAATGAATTGGAAGCACAGACAGAAATGATTCTTGATGGCTTGGGGGAGCTGAAATAAAACACTTTGGAGGGGTTATGACCCCGCAGCCTTCCACAAAGTTTTCAGTGATGGAGAGGAAGTGATTTGGTGCAGGAATCTTCAATGTTTAAAGCAAGTACTGCCAGGATGAAGTATGTGCTTATCTGAGGCTGTCAGTATTCACTTCAATGGAAGAGGGATTCTTCAGATAGTGGATGGATCATTTTTTCTCAGGTGACAGTTGGTGCACACATACATAAAATATTCTAAGTGAATTACCTGCCATGCCTCTGCTTCTCCTTGGGGAGAAATACCTTGAATCTGAGACAAGCTACACATCCATCATTAGTTTTATCAGCTGGTGTCTCCCATCTCCTGCTGAACCATTATCTCAGTATGTCCGAGGACTCTAGTTACTGCACAAACATTCCACACATCTCTGAAGAGATAAAACATCTGCTGACCTGAGCAGCTCAGCTGATGGGAATTCACTCTGTGTGCAGTGGCCATTAGATCCCAATTACCTGTAACATTTCAAAAGAAAGTACTAACGGTTTGAAGTCTTTACTAACTTTCCAAAGTATGTGCTTCTCATATATTTCCACAGGAATGTATGTTGTAACATACATTAGCATTAAATAATAGGCAACTACTTCACCCAACATGTTATTGGTAAGGGCTAATTGTGTTTTTGGGTAGAGGTCAAGGAGTCTTTTATGTTTCTCTTCTCCCAATTTTATTCCCTTTTTCTTCCCTCCACTTCTGCTGGGGTATCATTCCACAGGCACCAACTATTCTCTGGCAGCTCATCCAAGTAGCCATTCTTCATGTATAAGTCTGGACAATGTTGGAGGCAATGCAACTATGGAGAGCATCATAGTCAAGGCCAATTTTGTCTACAACTCGCATTTACATAAATGCACCTTCCAGTTGCAACAACTGGATATGCCATCAGGAACAGAGACTAGCTGATTTTTCACTTCGCTAGCCCAGATTACTGAGGACAATTGTAGCATCCCAACTGCTGCTTTGACTGACAACTTACTTATCACAGACATGTTTGATTCTGGAGTTCTCTGAATGGCTTAGCACTGCACCAAGTGGGGTCTTTGCCCATGGCGGCCATCGAGGGAGTTCAAAAAGAAAGTTAATCTCCCATAAGTGTGCCCACCCAGTCTATTTCTTTTTAAATATGACTCAAGCATTTTGACAAAAATCCTTGCAACTCATCTGAATAATCTGGTTTATAAATTAATTCATTTTGATCAGACTGGTTTTATTTGGATGACAATTACAACATATATAACACCCTTAATTTAGAAAAATGCTTCAAGGTGCATCACAGATGCATCAGAAAAATGGAAGGCAAGCCAAAGAAGGAGAAATTAGAAGTTGTGGCCAAAAGCTTGGTCAAAGTGCAAGGTGTAAAGGAGGATCTTAAAGTAGTAGAGGGGGAGAGATTTAGGGAGAGAATTCAAAAGAGTGGGACTGAAATGGCTGGAGGTGTGGCCGACAATGATGGGGCAATAGAGGAGGATGGGGGGAGTTGCAGAAGATGCCAGAGTCGGAGAAATAGAGAGTCTGGAGGAGTGGGAGGACTGGAGAAGGTTAGAGATAGGGAAAGGCAAGTAGATGAGAAAGAAGAGGGGGCCAAAGATAGATCCTTGGGAGACTCCAGAGGTGATAGTATGGGGTGAGAAGAGAAGCCATTGATAGAGATGCTCTGGCTATGATTGGATAGGTAATCATGGAACCAAGCAAAAATAGTCCCATTGAGGTGACTAGTGGAAGAAAGGTGTGAGAGGAGGATGGCGACGTTGACCGTGTCAAAGGCTGCAGAGAGATCAAGGAGTCCGAGGGGGGCTAATGCACACTAGTCACAGTCACAGAGGATGTAATTTGTGACTTTGGTTAGGGCTGTTTCAGTGCTGTGGGACAGGCAGAAACCTGATCGGAGGGATTCAAACAGTGGATTGAGGAAAAGATGGGCACGGATCTAGGAGGTGACAACACGTTCAAAGACCATGGAGAGGAAAGGGAGGTTGGAAACAGGGTAGTAGTTAGCAAGGACTCGTGGGTGGGTAGAGGTTGGGTTTTATGAGGAGGGGGTGAGGATGACAGTTTTGAAAGGTAGGGGGACATTGCCTAAGGAGAGGGAGCTATTATGCTACATGCTGCATCTTGGCGACCGTGGGGACAGCTTCCACATATATGTTGACAACACACTGCTCTACCTCTCCATCATTTCTCTCAACTCCTCCACTGTCTCTGTGGTGTTAGTCTGTTTGTCTGACATCCAGTCACTGGCTTCCAGCCCCCCAGTGACTCAAATTTAAAATCCTCATCATTGAGTTTAAATCCCTTCTTGGCCTTGCCTTTCCCTATCTCTAATATCAGTTAAAATGTGGGCCATAAATGGAAGTTTGATGATTAGGAGTTTAGAGGTAATGGTGTCGAGAGAGCAAAAGGCAGGTATCATAGATAAGATAAGCTTGGGGTGAAGTGAAATTGAAGTGAAAATTGAGTGGAAGAAGATTCAGGGCTAGGCTGTCGATAGGACTGAGGGGAGCTTTGCTTTAGTGGGAAAGGAGAAGGGGGAAAGCAGCAGAGGCAGCTAAATGGATGGTGTCTATCTTGGAGATGAAGATATTTGTGAGCTCCTTGCACTTGTTAGAGGTGAGAGTGGAGCGGGCAGGGGAGTAGGGTTTTAAGGAGGTGGTTGGTAGTAGAAAAAAGGAGTATGGGATTATCATTGCTCTTCAAGATGATCCTAGAGTAGTGAGTGGTTTTGGTAGAGGAGAGCAAGGCCTAATAGAGATTGATCTAGCAGTAGTGCCACATCTAGCAATGGATTGCAAATCTAGTTGTGCGCCTGGTATGTCCAAGTTTGTGCCTCTTGGACATGAGGAAATGAAGATGACATTTACACCAAGAGGAATGACCTGGATGGGAGACAGTGACAGTTTTGTTGGGACAAGTGCATCAAAGATGGAGGTGAGGGAATAGTTTTAGCAAACAAACAGCCACATAGGTACCATGTAAAACGGAGGACCAAAAGTTAAGCAGTTTTGAAGTTTCAGACTGTGCTTGTAAGTAATCTGGCGTGAGAGCATTTTTCCATGTGTGGATGCAGAAGGAAGTGGGGGTGAAAGAGGGTAAAGAGGTGTGGGTGGTCAGGAATACAAGGAAGTGGTTGGAAATAGTCTTGTCAGTGATTGAGGCCAGAGGAGTAAGGAGGCCTTAGGAGATGAAGAGATTGAGGGAATGCCATGAATATGAAAGAAAAGAAAGACTTGCATTTATATAGTGCCTTTCATGACCTCAGGACGTCCCAAAGTGCATTACAGCCAATGAAGTACTTCTTGAAGTGTAGAGACTAATATGGGTAGGAGAGTTTATCTGGAGGAAGGGTGGACAGATGAGCAGCAAATTAAGAGGAGAGAGGGCAAGAGGAACTGTAATGGAGATTAAAATCACTGAGGGTGAGTCACTTGGTATAGAAGCAGAAGGAACAAACAATGGAGGAAATCTCGAGGATAAACTCGGTAGGGCTTGAAAGAACAGTAGACAATGATGTTTTTAAAAGAGCGGCAAAAGGAGTGGAACAGAGTGACATTCTTGAAGGAAGAGAAGGTGCCAGAGGAATAGAGGGAAGGATCAAAGTGTGACTTGCTGAAAAGGACCTCACCATCACTGTTGCAGTTTGGGTGGGGTAGATGGTGGAAAGTATAACCAGCTGGGGAGGCTTCGATACAGTGCACGGTGTTGCCCCCCTTGAGCTAAGTTTTAGTCGGTCAGGGTGTTAATGCAATCTTCCACAATGAACGGCAAGGGCTTTGATTACAAATAAGCGAGCATACTGGAGGGAAACATGGAGAGGGACTGTGATTTTTAATCTACTAGCAGAGTCCAGAGCGGCAGTGGGAATGTGGTGAACAGGATGGGAAGGAGATTGTTGAGATTATCCTCCAGCGGGCATGTTGGGCAGGAAGCTATGAGAAAGGGGATGGGAGAGGAGGATGGGGTAGTTGGGGTTACTGCTTTTAAGGAGGCAGTGACAAGTAGCATGATGGGCCTATTGGAGAATACCGAGAGAGGCACAAAGGGTAGCCATGGGTCTGTTCACGGCAGATTCATGTCTGGAATGATGACAGGGTAGAAGGAAGGCTGAGGGATAATGATGGGTTGGGTAGGGCTTAGGAGAGGAGATGAAATACCTGAGGGAGGGAGTTGAAAGTTGACATAGCCAGGTGAGGTTAAGAGAGGGAGAGAGGAAAGGCTCATGACAGGCCCAAAATAAAAAAGGGAAATAGAAGTAATGGGCTCAGATTGAGAGTGGCAGCCAAAATGCGCATGCATATGGACACAAAGGAAATTTGGGTTAAATAGGCACTGCAGAGATTAGGCAAGATATTAGTCATAAACTGAGAGTAGGGAAGAGGCAATATGAAACAGTCCAAAGTCCATTTAAGGGGATGCTTGATGCATACACGGGGGAGACTGGAATAGAGGGATACAAGGACAGAGTGGGAAGAGATAGTTAGAGTGGGAGGAGGCTCGTGTGGTGTATAAATGCTAGCATAGTTGGGCTAAATGGCCTGTTTCTATGTAGATTCTATGTATGTCATTCTATCTATATAAGTCTAAGGAGGCCATGGTGGGATGAAGTCCACTTATGCACAGTGTGGTGTCAACTTGGAGCAGCCAATGACCAGATTTGGAGAGGGGGCAAACAAAGGAGGCAGTGGAGGAGTAGGGTAATAGTAAGGGCACTAGTGGAGGTTGTCCAGTGGATTAAGAAGGAGTGAAGAGTTAACTGTGTTGGGTTCATTGCCAAAGGGCAACTGTGATGGCGGAATTTATTTGGCCATGGGCTTGGATCCCAGTCAGGTACAGATCTCCCTTATGAGCTGTGCTTGCAACTGTCCAGCAGCCAGCAGAATTCAGTAATTGCTTCATGAAGAAACTGGAGCTTCTGGAGCATTGCTGAGGGGTCACTGCAGTAGCTCTGCCTGAACCTACAGACGGGGATGTGTGGGTACTAGTGGGTACAGGCTGGATGCTGCCAATGGGCGACTGTTCGGCCTAACATCACTGCAGTGGCCTCCTTCATCCGCCCCCTCGTGCTCCTCGTATCAGAGGAACAGTGAGAGGCTTAAGAGAGACCCGATTGCTTCCAGAGGCTCAGCCTGCAACTTTAAACTTAAAATGTGTTAACAACACTTAAAAAAACTTTAACAAAACATAAAATAAATCCTTTTAAAAAGAATGATTTAATACCAGCAGTTGGCTCTGGGCCGCTTGTGGTCTTCATCTCTGCATTTCCTCTATGCTGTCATAAGCAGGCCTCAACACCTCTTCTGCACAGGTGTTGTTTTTAGGAGGCGGGCCAGGGGTGGTTGGGGAAAGAAATCAAGCTGCCTCTTCCCGTCATCATTTGTATGCAACAGAGCAGGAATGCAGTGGATGTTATGGACCAGCCTCACTGAAGGCAGAGGAAAATATCTTCGGCAATTTATAGATGCAGGAATTCAGCAAGGGGTCTCCCCACCCTTCTTCCTCTATCCGCCATCCTATTGTTCAATTCTGAATTCTACTTTGTCAAACACTTGCATTTCTGATGTCATTTTCTCTCTGCTTCATCCAGCTTATTTTCTTCATTCTATTTCTTTCGCTCCTTATCAACTTCAGGGTCTTCAGTGGCCATCTGGAAAAAAAGAAGTGGCAAAAGGGAGGTAAATTTGCCCCTAAATATCCCTCTATAGACTTATACAGCACAGTAGACGGCCATTCGGCCCACCATGCCTGTGCCGGTTCTCTGAACGAGCTACCAATTAATGCCACTCCCCTGCTCTTTCCTCATAGCCCTGCAAATATGAATAACATTTTTTGAAATATACCTCATGTCCTCAGCTTCTCCTCCCCTGTGTGCTGCAACTTTTGTGGCGCTATTCTTAAGACAATTCATGTGGAAATTAGTAGATGTATCCATCTTTCCCCTTTCCCTCTTTAGAAGGACAAGTACAGCAGGCACATGGGAACAACACCACCTGCACGTTCCCCTCCAAGTCACACACCATCCCGACTTGGAAATATATTGCCGTTCCTTCATCGTCATTGGGTCAAAATCCAGGAACTCCCTTCCTAACAGCACTGTGGGAGAACCTTCACCACATGGACTGCAGCGGTTCAAGAAGGCGGCTCACCACAACCTTCTCAAGGGCAATTAGGGATGGGCAATAAATGCTGGCCTCGCCAGCGACGCCCACATCGCATGAACGAATAAGAAAAAGGCAGAGTTTTAGAAGTGAATAATCTTTGCTGTTGGATCTATTTATTTCAAATACTGCCTGTCCATATCTGCAGTCATATGGAGTAATAAGCATACACGGATTAGACTAAAGCTGAAATTGAACTGTTTCCACTCAGGTAAGCTTTAACTACTCTCACACCCATTTCTTTTAATAATTTTTTTAAGTTTAAAGATTTTCAGAACAGACAAAATAAAGCCGAGATTGTGGAAAGCAGGACAATAAAGGGGGAGAATGGATAGTAACAATTCTTAAATGGTGATGACAGCTGTGATTACAAAAACATCCAGTATTGCCAATACCAACATGAGGTATAGAATATGATTTGTAAAAAAAACACAATCATTGTGAACATAGCAAGATTCATAAATGTGCAAAAGGTATAAGATGAAAAGATTATCAGAGTAGCTTGAGCTGGGCCAAACCAAGATGTCTCTGCTCCTGGAACCAAAGTACAAAATCTAATAATTCAGACTAGAAATAACCATCTCGTATCTTTACTGAGTTATTAATGATCAGCACAAGTCATATTTTATTCCAAATCTCAAGGGACGATGTTAAATGAAAGCCAGAATCTCCCCTTGTTCCACATCCCTAATAAAATTGTCACTGAAATTGTTATCTCCTAAAATGCTGCCAATAGTAGCCTAGGAAAGAGATTCTTCTGTATATATCATACTAAAAGTTAGAAGTGTGCTTCTGGATATTCAGCTAATTCTCATGATTTATGACAATATTTGGAGCTTTCAATGTATTAAAGCATTGCAACATTCTTAAACCTATGTGTTATCCAACATATCTCATGTGTAAGCTGCCATTCGAATACATGCAAGATATTTTCTGTATGAGTTACACAGAGCACATTGTTGTGCTAAAAGATTCTTCCTGTCACAAGACATTGATACAAGGCAGATCCACCACTATAACTACCATAAAACTCAATTCTCTTGTCATGTGATGGAAACAAACTGTCGTGCTCTGCAGAGTACATCAAATATGAATTTTCTTATGAGGAAAATAAGTGAAAAAACAGGAATTATTCAAAAAAAATAATTGACGTGGGCTTCCCTGATCACTCAATTTATTTTCCAGTTAGTAGCTGGCCTAAACTGACCACAAAACTCTTAGGTTTGGTCCAGTTCTACACTTAACTAACCTGAGCTGGGGCACAACAATTGCTGTCAGTGCCCTGGGTCAGGAAGGTGAAAATCAGCCAGGATTTCTGCATCTGTTTACTATCCTGAGGCCACCCCCACCCCCCCCACCCCCCCCCCCCACCCCAAGCTGGAAGTCTATGTGAGGGCATCAGATGAGGACAGGCTTCGGTTCTGCAATGATGCCCCCAGTGGTTCAATGGCCTGCCAACATTCACTATGAAGACTCACACATCAGTAATGGCCACTTGAGCAAGATACCAGTCGATAACTGATGTACGTGCAACCGTATCCCAGCAAGGTGTCACCACCCTCAGGGAAAAGAATGACAAAGTACATTTGTTTCCACTTAATTCATATGCCATCGTTGAATGTAAATAATTTATTCCAGGAAACTGCACTAATAATGGCAAGCATATCAGCATATCAGGTGGAAAACAACAATGGTAATAAAAATAACCTTTCTCTATATATAATATTGTTACTTTTTTCAAATGGCTGTCAGCTTCACTTGAGGGTGGAACACGCTTTGCTTCCTTTAGCAAGAAACAATGGTCCAGGATGCCAGTAAATCAGCTTAGAAATATTCCCTAAATAATAGGCAAACCAAAAAATTGAAACCTCGTTTCAAATATCCCTCTCAAAAATATTTCAAATATGCCAGAATAGGCTTCACTACACACATTAGGGCTACCCGATGATCGGCACCCAAAAAAGATGGCGCTGTGGCCTGTTCCAGGATCTCCGTGACCAGGGGGTGCACGGGAGACCCGGGGCAGGTAAAAGATTGTAATGTACCCCTCCTGCGAAAGCGTTTACCACCGCCTAGGATCCTGAAATCCATTTAGGACCTTTGACAGCCAAAAGTTTTCGATTACTTAGGCCAGGCTCACAAGTGCGAGCCTGAGAGACCTGCAGCTGCCCCTGACTTTCCTGGCCCTACTGCGAGTGCTAAGCCCTACAACCTGACAGGCCATGGAAATCCCAGTGATCCTGGAGCTAGGGAGGATCAGCTTACTTCCGTTGCTCCAGGACAGAGGGGGAGAGGTTATGGGGGGGTGGGGAAGCCAAGAAAATCAGCCTTATTGTTTCTCTACTTGCTAAGAAAATTGTCTGAAAAGAATGATAGAGATATATTGGTTTTTCTATCTTCATATTTGCATTGGAATATTTGCATTTATTTATTTCAGAATAACCCGTCCACAATGCTCCTGAAATCTCCTGAGTGTGAAGTGTTGCACAGTAAGGTTACAGAGCGTAAATCTATGTCACAGATCTGTCCAGGATTGTAATAACATGCAATGGCCAAAGGGTCATGCTTACTTTACAGCCCAAGGTTTCATTTTAATCTGTCTCCTCAGTTGTTGACCTGTGATTGTATACAAAAAAATAGAGCCACACGGAGCTATTAATTAAAAAGGATATAGTTGTGATAGGCAACAATCATTTATCAGACAAAGTTACAATAATACTTCACTCCCTTGAGGCAAGAGCTGGATTATGTTGGATAACACGATAAATGATCAATATGAGTGGCCTTTCAAACCTATATAACACATTAGCTGTGTGAGGTTAATACCTCATTACTCATATGAGCATGCTCTGTTAGCACAGGACATCAAGAGCATATAGTTCAATGTGCAGCGTGACCTGAGAAGATATCAAACTTGCTGTATAATGGTAAATTCACCAAACAGTATTGTAGCCCCATCTCCAACCCACGTTTCCTTTGATAGTAGCTCCCAGCTTGTATCAGTGACCACGAGATCGGTGATGTTAGTCTATGATCTATACATTCATAATTGTAAACAATTTTACAACACCAAGTTATAGTCCAACAATTTTATTTTAAAATCCACAAGCTTTCAGAGGCTTCCTCCTTCCTCAGGTGAATGTGGAAAATGTATACATTCATATACATTAAAAGTCTTGTGTACAGTGCATACTCCTGTAATTGACAGAAAAGCTTTATAGTACATCCTGTCACTCTTCAATTGTGTTTCTCAGTCATTCTTAACCATTGTCAAATTTCCTATTTTTACCTCTGATTGGCTGATTCTAGCATATGACTGACTTTCAGCCCTGCTCCCTCCCATCTGCGACTCTGACCTCCATTCTGGAGCTGCTATCTCCTTATTATGTGCTCCACATTGTTCTATAATGGGCAGCTGATCTGCATCATCAGTTTTATACCCAGACGGCAAATTGAAAATCTACCCCAACACCTCATCCAAAAGGGTAGTAACTCCAACAATGCATTAAGTCTTGGAATGGAGCTTGAGTCCACAACTTTATGACTCAGAGGCAGAAGTGATCCATGTGGTTGAAAATAAAAAATTCTGAAATATGACTACATCATGTTGAGTGAACTTCAACCGAAGGCTGAAGATGAGAAATTAAATTTGTAAACCTAGATGTCATGGTCCGGATTTTGGACTTAGAGCCTAGGCACTTTGTGTTGATCATTTGTAAAGGTTTGATACCTTCTCATCTCTGTTAGGTCATCTCTAAGGACATTTGGTTCAGTTGAGTAGTGGCTGAGAGAAACGTCTTTTTTACAGTTTGATTCACAAACTACTCAATAAACTTGGATCAGTTTTAATTTTAATTTTAATTTTACTAAACCTTATATTTTGCTGTTTCATAAATTCTGCTACTATAAGTCTACCTAACTCTTTGTTTACTGCCTTTAACCTCTGAATACAGACTATGGAGCACTTTCTGAGTCACAGCTTTTTCAGAGATCTCCTGTAAGTTTCATAATACTTTCAACATCTTGGCTTAATCCAACTCTGAACTATAATCCATTCGCTTTAATGTATGTATATCGTGCAGACTGGAAGTCATGGTATATTGTCCCTTTACAGGAGATTACATTTGTGGTGTTATCCTACGCTGATCAAATCTCACATGAAAAGACTGAAATGTGAGAACAGCATTTCTGTTTTAAGAAAGTAAGTTTGTTCTGGCCTTTGCAGCGCGCCATGTAAGGCTATCATACAAGATGTATGCCTGTCTGTGGTTCTGTAAAAGAACAGGGGTCATACGAAGGATAGGCGAGTTTGGAGGCTCAGAGAGATGTGAGCGTCCATATAAAATGAAACCATTGTTATTCAATACCACTGCCTGTTAGTCTTTTAAGGGAGACATTTTCTGGGAATTAGTTCTGTTAAAGGTCAATTGCCAGGGTCAAGAGTGGGGTGCAATTACCTAATGGAATGAAGTGTTGAGGATGTTCAACAAGTAATACGATCCAGCCCAACAGGCAGAGCTTTCAAGTTGACTCATTAAAAAGCATATAACCTGATCACTAAGGAAAGCATTTCAGAAGCACAATTCTGAAGTAAAGGTAGAAAAATACAGTAGAAAGACACAAAATATTTTGTTTCTGTTTCTTACTGTTGATTTCATACGACCAAATTTGACCTTTGCGTTTCCTGGGGAGAAAATATGAGTTGCCCCATATTTCTTTCTTATTCCTACCCCCACTCCCACCCACCCCCTACCCCCACACACACTCCTCTTAAAAACAGTATAATGTTGTTGAAACACAAGTTACGTTTAATTGAAAATAACTTCTTTGATAAATTTAAGTTAGCTTCTAGCACTCAGTGGCACAAATGAGGGCAATTGAAGTATAAAGATGCAAAGAGCGGGTTTTCTGGAACATTTTTACTATATTAAAGACAGACTATTGCTATGAAATAAATATCCAATTTAATCATTTGTACCAGATCTTGTGTGTCATTACTGATGGTAAATTGGAGGATATATTACTTTATAACGATACGTCATACAATGTATGTTTATATAAATTTAAAAATCTTGCATATGGCAAGCACTTCCTGTCCACAAACCTTACTTCCTGTTACACAATTTTGAGTCACACTTTTTATATCAACATTTAACATTCAAAATCCATATGGAAAAATTTATAAGGGGAAAAACCTGGCCCCAAAATTCCTGAGTTGGGAGAAGGCATAAATTGGGATTTGCGCCTTTGCGAGGATAGGAATTTGGCACAGACCATAGAGATTTAAAGGATGTCACCAGTGGCCTCTTTGTCAGGGCAGCTCAGTTTATACACCTTGACAGTTGGACAGACAAATGACTGAGAGGATAGTAACATTTTACAGAATCACAGGATTCACCAGGGTTGTGGGGCTAATGATTACATCTCTGTGGCTTTGCATGCCCCAATGTAAATCCCCACAAAGTCATAAATCCCCTAAATGTGAGGGTCATTTATGATGAAACACACAGCTTCTTGCATGTGAATTCCCGATATGCTGGGACCTGTAATGAAGATTTTATGCTTCATCAGTCCAATGTCCCAGCCCTATTTCAACAGCAGGGACAAGGAGCAGGATGGCTGCTGGGTAACAAGGGAGACTGGCTACTCCCATGGCTCATGTCACCCCTTTGTAGGACCACAAGTACTGCAGAGGACTGCTATAGAGGAAGCACAATGAAGACAAGGATAAGAACTGAGCAAGTCATTGGGATGTTCAAAGGAAAGTTCCGATGCCTGGATAGTCTGAGGGTACCCTGCAGTAGGCACCAGGGCACCATCTCTTGTATTGTGGTCGGATGTTGTGTGCTTCAAACCTTTGTGATCAGGGAAAGGATTCATGGTGGATGTTCTAGAAGATACCAAAGAGGCTAATGATGACACGGCTGATGCTGAAAACCAGGCCATGGAGAACACAAAGCAGATGTAGTGGTCCGTGCTGCTAGACAGTTGAGAGTCAAACTTATTTGGGACACCTTAACAGATACATGGCAAAATTACTTTTGGAAGTCTCAAAGATCTGCCTCCTCTCACCAACCTAAATAAAATCCTTGCTCCTGACAGTTAGCCGTTACATAATAATCATGAGTCTCAACACCAGCAAAGTACCCATTTCACATTGTCCTACAAGACAACCAAACATCAGGTAGTCCTTGAATCAGTAATTCTAGTGATTTATTACAATTGACATGAGTGACGCCAGGTTACAGTGCTCCTGGGGCAAGAAACAAGATGCCATGTGATACCCCAAATGACACAGCTTGAATATTGTAACCTGAAGACTATACTTGGTCTTAACTCTAAGTGTGTAACATCATGGGAGATCAAATAATCTTAATATAAATTATGGAAAAAGCATGTTGAATTTCAAGGCCACAATATTTGAAGAGATTTTATAAGTCAAATCAAAATAAATTATTGGAAAGAAATATGTAGTGAACAGTTATATTGGTAGAAACATGGTCAAAATCACAAGAATTGGCAGATTCTCGTGTACTGATGTCAAGGAAATATCTCAACAAAAGGCACTGGGCATGAATGCAAAATGATATGACAATAACATTCCAAGGTCCCCACTGTATATTCAGATTTGTGAACAAATTCTGCTGTTTACATTGTAAATATATCACACTGAAACATTTATTGGTATTTACAAGTAGACAATTAAACAACTAACGGGAGGAGGAGGCTCTGTAAACATCCCCATCCTCAATGATGGCAGAGTCCAGCACGTGAGTGCAAAAGACAAGGCTGAACATTTGCAACCATCTTCAGCCAAAAGTGCTGAGTAGATGATCCATCTCGGCCTCCTCCCGATATCCCCACCATCACAGAAGCCAGTCTTCAGCCAATTCGATTCACTCCACGTGATATCATGAAATGGCTGAGTGCACTGGATACAACAAAGGCTATGGGCCCCGACAACATCCCGGCTGTAGTGCTGAAGACTTGTGCTCCAGAACTACACACATCACCAGCCAAACTGTTCCAGTACAGCTACAACACTGGCATCTACCTGACAATGTGGAAAATTGCCCAGGTATGTTCTGTCCACTAAAAGCAGGACAAATCCAATCCGGCCAATTACCGCCCCATCAGTCTACTCTCAATCGTCAGCAAAGTGATGGAAGGTGTCATCGACAGTGCTATCAAGCGGCACTTACTCACCAATAACATGCTCACCGATGCTCAGTTTGGGTTCCGCCAGGAAACACTCGGCTCCAGACCTCATTACTGCATTGGTCCAAAAATGGACAAAAGAGCTGAATTCCAGATGTGAGGTGAGAGTGACTGCCCTTGACATCAAGGCAACATTTGACCGAGTGTGGCACCAAGGAGCCCTAGTAAAATTGAAGTCAATGTGAATCATGGGGAAAACTCTCGAGTGGCTGGAGTCATACCTAGCACAAAGGAAGATGGTAGTAGTTGTTGGAGGCCAATCATCTCAGTCCCAGGACATTGCTACAGGAGTGCCTCAGGGCAGTGTCCTTGGCCCAACCATCTTCAGCTGCTTCATCAATGACCTTCCCTCAATCATAAGGTCAGAAATAGAGATGTTTGCTGATGAGTGCACAGTGTTCAGTTCCATTCACAACCCCTCAGATAATAAAGCAGTCCATGTCCGCATGCAGCGAGACCTGGACAACATCCAGGCTTGGGCTGATAACTGGCAAGTAACATTCACACCAGACAAGTGCCAGGCAATGACCAACTTCAACAAGAGAGAGTCTAACCGCCTCCCCTTGACATTCAACAGCATTACCATCGCCAAATCCCCCATCATCAACATCCTGGGGGTCACCATTGACCAGAAACTTAACTGGACCAGCCACATAAATATTGTGGCTACAAGAGCAGGTCAGAGGCTGGGCATCCTGCAGCGAGTGACTCACCTCCTGACTCCCCAAAGCCTTTCCACCATCTACAAGGCACAAGTCAGAAGTGTGATGGAATACTCTCCACTTGCCTGGATGAGTGCAGCTCCAACAACACTCAAGAAGCTCGACACCATCCAGGACAAAGCAGCCCACTTGATTGGCACCCCATCCACCACCCCAAATATTCACTCCCTTCACCACCGGCGCACAGTGGCTGCAGTGTGTACCATCCACAAGATGCACTGCAGCAACTCACCAGGGCTTCTTCGACAGCACGTCCCAAACCTGCGACCTCTACCACCTAGAAGGACAAGGGCAGCAGGCACATGGGAACAACACCACCTGCACGTTCCCCTCCAAGTCACACACCATCCCGACTTGGAAATATATCGCCGTTCCTTCATTGTCGCTGGGTCAAAATCCTGGAAATCCCTTCCTAACAGCACTGTGGGAGAACCTTCACAACACGGACTGCAGCGGTTCAAGAAGGCGGCTCACCACCACCTTCTCAAGGGCAATTAGGGATGGGCAATAAATGCTGACCTTGCCATCGACACCCACATCCCATGAATGAATAAAAAAAAATAAAACCCTAATAGTTTTCATTGAGTTACTGCTGGCCACATATAGTTTTTTTCTTTTTTGTATTGGAAAATGTTTCGCCAGAGTCTTGGAAGGGAAAAGAATGAGTGAATTTAGTAACTTTTTCAATGCTGAATGGCCTGTCACTGCCACAAGAGTCTGTCGAGTGAATACAGTTTATGATGGTGGTGAAACATCTTCTTGGCACCTGGGGGGGAGAGCCTGAGGAATATACGCAGGACAAGATGACAGACCTCAATGGTAACAAAAAGATTACGGGGTATGGAGCAGCGTTTTGCCTTTAACCTTTGACCTGCTGAACTGAACAAGAACAAAATTGGAACCACAAATGCTGAGCAGTGGTTTGGGGGTTAATTTTTGCATCTGGATTTTTCTTGGCTTTGAGGTAAATTAAGAAGCTGTCAGTTTTCGTTTTGAATGTGGTCTGTAATTTCTGTGTGGTTCTCCTTCTGTTCAAGCAATGGAGACGTATTGACAGCTTGCTGTAACGTACAAGTGACTGCTTCATTTTCACCAGCTTCAGATCACAACCTTTGGTCAAATAAACACGATCGAGAAATGAATGAAGTCATTTAGATGGACCACTAGACCTTGTAATTGCAGCTTCATCAAACCAAAATAATATTCCTTGAGAAAAACCATATGAATTGCCAGGCTTTTATCTGGCTGGGGTGTACGGGGTATCAGATGGGGGGGATTATTCTTCATGCTGTCACGTGTAGGTCATTCAGAAAATCAGACCTGCTAAATGCTGACAGTTGCTGGTGAGGTCGGACTATTTGTGCGCACTTTTCCCAGAATCAAGTTTCAAAAGTCCAGACTGGTAATTAGTGCTGTCCAGTGAGTTAAATATTAAACTTACGCATCAAGTCTGGAGGTCCCGGTGTCATTTTGAACCAAACTGACCATCACTAAAACGCTCAGGAGGTTTGTTCATGCTTTGATTCTGTTATACCTTTTTACAATTCTTACTGGCTCCTGGCTATTATTTCTACTACACCTGAGGGTAGTTTATCACAACTGTTGTGAGAAAATTTGCTTAGAGCCTACTTCTTCAACAAAGAAGTTATTCCCTCAACATTTTGATGGAATGATCAAATAGAAAGAAATGTTAAAAATTACATTTATTCTAGCGTCTTGCACAACCTCAGGATATCCCAAAAGTACTTCACAGCCAATGAAGTACTTTTGAAGTGTACTCACTGTTGTAATGTAGGGAAATGTGGCAGCCAATTTGTGCAAAGTAAGGTTCCACAGACAGCAATGAGATAAATGAGCAGATCATCTTTTTTAATGATGTTGATTGAAGCATAAATATTGGCCAGGACACTAGGAGAACTCCCCTGCTCTTCAAATTGTGCCATGGGATCTTTTACATCCACCTGAGAAGCCAAACAGGGCCTCAGTTTAACACCTCACTGCTTCTCACAGTGCAATGCTCCCTCAGAAGTGTCAATCTAGATTATGTGCTCAAATCCCTGGATTGGGGCGTGGACCCACAACCTTCTGACTCATAGACAACAGTGTTACCACTGAGCCAAAGTTTCAGCTGTAATACTTGCATGCATACTGTACGTCTACGAAACTGGTACATAAAGAGGCCCTTGGCAGACTTGTTTGGGATATTGCCAAAGCTGGGAGTCAATACTATTAGAAGGCAGTACTATTTCAGAATCCAAAGAATAAGTGAAGTGTTCTTATTAAAACCGGATGTGGGAATGTGAGATAGTGATAGGAGGTTGGTGCTGGGTATGGGAGAAGTGGGTTTATGGGATCTCAGTGCATGTGGTTTGAGAAAGTGGGAGTATTGAGGAGGGGGTTATAGGGTCTAACTCATACCCTCAATCTCTTTCTCTTTCCCTATGACCTCCAGGAAGATCATGTTCATGATCTTTCCTTATCTCTTTGATTGCTCTCTCCCTTTCTTTCCCTATGATCTCTTTTTCCTCCCACTGACTTTTGTCTCCCCTGATCATTCACACTCTCTCTTCCTGATCTCCCTTTCCATACCCTCTCTATTGCTCTCTCCTTTTAATCTCTCTTTTTCCCTCAAAATTCTCTTTCTTTCCCTCTGATTTTTCTTTCCTTGCCTGCAACCTCTCACCCTGATCTGCCTCTCCCTAATCTCTCTCACCATGATCTCCCTCTCCCTAATCTCTCTCACCCTGATCTCCCTCTCCCTAATCTCTATCACCATGATCTCCCTCTCCCTAATCTCTCTCACCCTGATCTCCCTCTCCCTAAACTCTCTCACCCTGATCTCCCTCTCCCTAATCTCTATCACCATGATCTCCGTCTCCCTAATCTCTCTCACTATGATCTCCCTCTCCCTAATCTCTCTCACCCTGATCTCCCTTTCCCTAATCTCTCTCACCATGATTTCCCTCTCTCTAATCTCTCTTACCATGATCTCCTTCTCCCTAATCTCTCACCATGATCTCCCTCTCCCTAATCTCTCTCACCCTGATCTCCCTCTCCCTAATCTCTCTCACCCTGATCTCCCCCTCCCTAATCCCCTCCCTAATCTCTCTCTCCCTAATCTCTCTCACCATGATTTCCCTCTCTCTAATCTCTCTTACCATGATTGCCGTCTTCCTAATCTCTCTCACCATGATCTCCCTCTCCCTAATCTCTCTCACCATGATCTCCCTTTCCCTAATCTCTCTCACCCTGATCTCCCTCTCCCTAATCTCTCTCACCATGATCTCCCTCTCCCTAATCTCTCTCACCATGATCTCCCTCTCCCTAATCTCTCTCACCATGATCTCCCCCTCCCTAATCTCTCTCACCATGATCTCCCTCTCCCTAATCTCTCTCACCCTGATCTCCCTTTCCCTAATATCTATCACCCTGATCTCCCTCTCCCTAATCTCTCTCACCATGATCTTCCTCTCCCTAATCTCCCTCACCTTGATCCCCCTCTCCCTAATCTCTCTCACCCTGATCTCCCTCTCCCTAATCTCTCTCACCCTGATCTCCCTCTCCCTAATCTCTCTCACCCTGATCTCCACCTCCCTAATCTCTCTCTCCCTAATCTCTCTCACCATGATCTCCCTTTCCCTAATCTCTATCACCCTGATCTCCCTCTCACTAATCTCTCTCACCCTGATCTCCCTCTCCCTAATCTCTCTCACCCTGATCTCCCTCTCCCTAATCTCTCTCGCCCTGATCTCCCTCTCCCAAATCTCTCTCACCCTGATCTCCCTCTCCCTAATCTCTCTCACCCTGATCTCCCCCTCCCTAATCTCTCTCTCCCTAATCTCTCTCACCATGATCTCCCTTTCCCTAATATCTATCACCCTGATCTCCCACTCCCTAATCTCTCTCACCCTGATCTCCCTCTCCCTAATCTCTCTCACCCTGATCTCCCTCTCCCTAATCTCTCTCACCCTGATCTCCCTCTCCCTAATCTCTCTCACCCTGATCTCCCCCTCCCTAATCTCTCTCTCCCTAATCTCTCTCACCATGATCTCCCTTTCCCTAATCTCTATCACCCTGATCTCCTTCTCCCTAATCTCTCTCACCATGATCTCCCTCTCCCTAATCTCTCTCACCCTGATCTCCCTTTCCCTAATCTCTCTCACCCTGATCTCCCTCTCCCTAATCTCTCTCACCATGATCTCCCTCTCCCTAATCTCTCTCACCATGATCTCCCTCTCCCTAATCTCTTTCACCCTGATCTCCTTCTCTCTGATCTCTCTCTCATTCAATGTCTGCCTACGTATCTCTTCCTTTTCCTCCTGCTGATTTCTCTCTCTGCACCCCAACTGTAAAAGAGAGTGCAAGAGAGAGAGAGGGAAAGAGCAGAGGGGAGGAAGAGGTCCAGGATCGGTGACAGATAGAGATAGATAGATATCCAGGGGAGATATGAAGAGACAGAGACAGAGTGAGAGATCAGGGGACAGAGAAGGGGGAGGAAAGAAATCAGGGGGAGAAAGCAAGGGAGAGAGATAGATCAGGGAGATAAAGCGAGATTGGGAGAGAGAGAGATAAAAGAGCAGATCATTTTTTTAAAATGATGTTTAGAGTCTTAGAGTGCCTGGAGGACCTCTCGCCAGTGCTATTTAAAGATACCTTGCTGAATTTACAGGTATATTGCTGGATTATTGCTTCTGGCTGCCGATGCATTTGTAACTGTTTTTGGAGGTCTCCTATAGTTGAATATTAGGACGAGGGGACATAGCCTAACAATTGCAGCCCGTAATCTTTTTGTTACCATTGATGTCTGTCATCTTGTCCTGCATATACTTGAATACTGCACCACTAGCCGCATCCACTGCTTCACACACTACACCCCCCCATCACCCACATACCAACAAACTGGGATAGGTCCCCAATAGATCGAGGTGAAGTAGAGTAGGTGAAATTAGATGTGAGCGAGAGAGTAAGAGTTTGATGGAAAGGTAAAGATATATGGGGAGTAAGAAATAGGGAGAGTGAGTGAGATCTGGGAGAGGGAGAGGTCAGGGTGATAAAATGAGAGGAGAGAAATCAGTTTCTAGTTCTTTCCAATAACTTATTTTCATTTGACTTACAAGATCTCTTCAAATATTGTGGCCTTGAAAGTCTCAAAATGGTGTCTATCACTTTAAATCAGCGTTGCACACTGATTGTATCCATTTTCTCCTTACTTAACATGCTGCCGGCATTCGTTATTTGCGCATGCTCTACTACCTTTACCAAGGTGGCGTCTGGTGCATGTCACGCTAGAAACATGCGTGCGCAGCCAAGACGCCATCTTGGCATTTCGAGAGGCTGCGTAACGCCGAAACAACGGGCACTAGACAGCCCAATTTCTAGCCCCTTGCCTCCAGAGGAACATATGCCACGTCATCTATGCCACAAGGTTGCCTCCAACGTTCATGCCTGCTGTCAGTGACAACCCTGTAATATAAACAGTGCATAAATATTGCAAACCCCCTCCGCCTCATGTTATTGATGAGAAGTTTCCAGCTCTTACAGTTATGTTGTAGTAATCCATGGAAGTGCTTATCTTTAAAACAATATTTTGCCCTTTTCTTGATAAAAGCAGGTTTATTTCCATTCATCAAAAATCAAAATGGCTACTAGGAGTGAGTATCTAAAATTCCTGTCCGTCTGATATCAGTTCTGGAAGGGTGGAGTTTCCAACTCTAGCATAGCTAGAGTCCAGATTATAAGGGTAAAAATATGGAAAATATAATTGCTAAAAATAGGTTGTAAATGTGTCGAAAAAAGGAAAGCAGCTAGGTCCTTATCTTAAACAGCCCTTGCTCAGAGGCAGCACTATCCCCTCTGAATCAGAAGGTTGTGGGTCCAAGTCCCACCCCAGGACTTGTGCATAAAATATAGGCTGACACTTCAGTGCAGCACTAAAGAAGTGCTTCACTGTTGGAGGTGCCGTGTTTCAGATGAGACATTAAGCCATGGCCCCATCTGCCCTCTCAGGTGGATGTAAAAGATCCCATGGCACTATTTCGAAGAAGAGCAGTGGAGTTCTACCTGGTGTCCTGGCCAATATTTATCCCTCAACCAACATCACCAAAGTAAAAACAGATTATCTGGTCAACTATCTCACTGCTGTTTGTGGGACCTTCCTCTATGTAAATTGGCTGCCGCGTTTTCTACATTACAACAATGAGTACACTTCAAAAGTAATGTAAAGCACTTTGGCACATCCTGAGGTTGAGAAAAGTGCTATATAAATTCAAATTTTTCTTTCTTTCTTTAAAAAGCTTAATTTAAGGCTAAATGAAATGTTATGTTTTTAATATTTTTCAAAATTTGATTTAAATAATTGGATGCTGTCCGCTGGCTTTAAAGGTGAGACTTTTTTTCCTATGAAAATGATTGTTGTCTTCTAACATATGTCTTCAAGAGATTTGGAGGGGAATTGTTCACAAAACGTGGTCGATAATGCGGTCCCCACGTTATGTTATCAGGACCGCTGCACATCAGGTGATGAGTGCACACTGGGGACAGGAGGCAGATCTCATCCAATAATGCAAGGTCAGCTCATTTAAATATTTTGACATTGGTCCCAGCACTTAGTGCATAATGTGCTGGGATTGCGCTGAGGTCAGGGGTGGGATTTCCTGCACCAGAAACTCTTGAAAGAGCTGCTGAATGCCCTTAAAGGTATGCTTCATTTATCTGAAAAGTGGTTGTAGGCAGAAGGTCCCCATTCAGTTTTGGAGGAGAGAGTTGTGCAATAAAGAGTATTGCTCGAGTGGTAACCCTTTCTATTCATGACTGGAGTTGTACTGGAAGTAGGGACAAGAACCGCCACATTAGCGCAGTCAATCATGGCCTGCATTTCAGGTAATCCTGCCATGCAGTCGAAGCAGAGGGCTCTTTCTTTCTGCTCGCTGCCTTCCATAGGAAAATCATTGAAATCCGTGACACTGGCAAACAATATGTCAGTGACCTTTATATAAGTGTACATTGATTGTCTGGCTGCAGGACTAGGACATGGTACCATTCCAGATAGTCTATCAGTGATTATATTGGCCGGAGATTCTCCTCTGAACCTGGCAAAGTGAGTCTCCTGTCCCTGTGAAAAAACAATCTGATGCTGAGGACTATATATTTCATTACCGATGCAGAACATTAAAGAAGGCAATTAAGTTGGAACCTCATAGAGGTAAAAGATCACAAGATAATTATAGATGTGATGTCCATTCGGCCCATCTTATTTCATCTATCCAGAGAGATCCTAACATTCCTCCATTGCAGTATCCAATTTGTTTCTTAACTGATTCCAAAGTTTTTGCCTCCACCATTCTACCTGGAAGTTTTTTATTCCATATGTTGATCACACTTTGTGTGAAGGTTTTCCTGATATTGGTCCTAAAATTACCTTTTACTCATTTGAATCCGTGTCTCCTAGTTTTACTCCCACAGTTTAATTTAAAGTAATAGTCCGGATTAACTTTTCCAATGCCCTTAAAAATCTTATATACCTCAATAGCTTCACCTTTCAGATGTCTCAGATCCCATAACTCAGACGCCTGACACTGGAGATCATCCTTGTGGCTATCCTTCTCACAGTCTCCAGAGCTTAAACACAAGATAGTTAACAGTCTAATGGGTTGGATTTAGCGCTTTTCTCTTGCCTTCTTGCTTTTCAGCACGAGAAAGCAAAGGCTTACTGTTCGGAGAGGAACACTAAGCCAACTCTAAAGCAAGAGTCGCAACAATGTGTATCAGTCAATAGCCCATTAATTGCACCCCAGGTAGGATTACTGTTATCAGTGCATGTCCACTTCCGTTATTTTTAATAGGAGAATGACGTACTGGCTTCAGTGCCTTCTCCAACCTGATTGAGCAAAAAGTACACTTAAAATTAACAAATCAGTGATGTAACCACTGAAAAAAAACAGGATGTGCTGTGAAAACATTATTAATTAAGATGTAGGTTTGGGAGCTAAGGGGTGTGGCAGGAGGATCTCTTTGTGTTTATTAATCTGTTGTTATAATGATCCAATAAGTTACCCATTAAGTCAGTTGGTAAGTCCAGGGCATCAAGGTATTTATATGTGATGCAGATGTCACTGTAAAGTTTTACTCCATTCACCAGATGCAGTAAAATCTTGTCGAGAACAATGCTGACATATGTTATGAAAAGCTGAATGAGAAGTATTCAACAAACCTGTTATCAATTATTGGCAAATACATGATGCATTGATGTAAGTCATTGAATTAATTACTGCATCATTTGCTTGTGACACCGCTATGTCAGAAATAACACAAAACCCTTCTGCTTTTTCTCCCCTTTACCGAAGAATTTAAGTTTGTCAAATACTTTTCGATGATTTACCACAGTATTATGTTCAAATACTTTGATGTTTTACTACAGTGACCACGGTGACAGCCTGATCCCGGAGTCCAGGAAGTCTGACGGTGTCCACACGATTGAGCCTATGATTATTGGTGATTATAAACAAATACTTTTCACAGAAGACAGTGTCCTGTTAGTACAGCATAGTATCATCACAGTCTCCACTGCATGTATATGCAGTATTCATTTCCGTCCCATTAAAAGATGCTAATATGAGAAAACAATATATAGACTAAAGACACACCTAACAGCAGGCAGTGAGAGAAAATTCAAAACCTTCGCACTAATCTCACTAAGCATTATATGTTGGCAGATTTTGAAGTCCATGTGATTGTGCTCTCCCTCCTCTGCCAGGTGCAGAGGTAGAGAATCCACTTACTATTCTTCTACCAAGAGGACAACCTGGTGACGTATTCCATGAAAAAAAGAAACACTTACATTTATTTAGCACCCTTCACAACCTCAGGACATCCCAAAGCACTTTACAACCAATTAAGTACTTTTGAAGTGTAGTCACTTTTGTAATGTAGGGAACACAGCAGCCAATTTGCACAAAACAAGGTCTCACAAACAGCAATGGCTAGATAATCTGTTTTAGTGATATTGGTTGAGGTCTAAATATTGGCCAGGACACCAGGAATAACTCCTCTGCTCTTCTTCGAAATAGTGCCATGGGATCTTTTACATCCACCTGAGAGGGCAGACGGGGCTTCGGTTTAACATCTCAGCCAAAAGACAGCATCTCTGACAATGCAGCTCTCCCTCAGCATTGCACAGAAGTGTCAGCTACATTTTTGTGCTCAAGTCCCTGGAGTGGGACTATGAACCCACAGCCTTCTAACTCAGTAGGCAAGAGTGCTACCACTGAGCCACAGCTGACACTTAGCAACTGCTATTTGTGCTCTGCAGCCACCTACTAGATGTGTGAGAGAGGCCATGGTGGCCTAGCCTCCAAATTGTCTTTCCATCCTTGTGAAGAGGTGCTTGTGCTTTGTTTGGTGTCTATAGCTGATCGCACAGAGTATCATCAGTGGCCAGCACCAAACCTATTAATGCAATTCAGAGTAATTGTTAATCATGGGTCTGTTACTTAGAAGATGCCCCACTCACAGGAAGCGTTGTACTATCTTTGAAAAGGAAAATGGCAATTTAAAAATCCCAATAGTAATAATCCGGAGTATGCACCATGTGTATATTATACAGAATATATTAAGTTATTCTTCTTTTATGTCAGAGGTGCTGTCTTTCGGATGATACGTTAATGTGTCATTATTTTCCCAGCAATTTCTGACCTAATGTTTCAAGTGATTTTAGAGCAGAAAGATAAAATACTATTTCTTTCAATAAAATATGTCTATGGGAAACTTTTCTGTGGCTCCCAAGACTCTAACAAGCTAATGCTTGTGGTATTTCAAAGAAAGACAAGTAAAGGCTGTTACAAAATAGACAGAGCTTCAATATGATAATTAATGAGAAGATTGATATCGTTTTTAGAAGGTCATGTAGACGAATCATAGAATCGTAGAATGGTTACAGCACGGAAGGAGGCCATTCAGTCTGTCGAGTCCATGCCGGCTCTCTGCAAGAGCAATCCAGCTAGTCCCATTCCCCTGCCCTATCCCTGTAGCCTTGCAATTTTTTTCCCTTCAAGTACTTATCCAATTTGCTTTTGAAAGCCATGGTTGAATCTGCCTCCACCACCCCCTCAGGCAGTGCATTCCAGATCACAACTGCTCGCTGTGTAAAAAAGTTTTTTCTCATGTCGCCTTCGGTTCTTTTGCCAATCACCTGAAATCTATGTCCTCTGGTTCTTGACCTCTCCGCCAATGGGAACAGTTTCTCTCTATCTACTCTGTCTGGACCCTTCATGATTTGGAATACCTCTATCAAATCTCCTCGCAACCATCTCTGCTCTAAAGACAACAACCCCTGCTTCTCCGGTCTATCCACATAACTGAAGTCCCTCATCCCTGGAATCATTCCAGTAAATCTCTACTGCACCCTCTCTAAGGCCTTCACATCCTTCCTAAAGTGCCAGAATTGGACAAAATACTCCAGTTGTGGCCGAACCAGTGTTTTTTAAAGGTTCATAACAACCTCCTTGCTTTTGTACTCTATGCCTCTATTTATAAAGCCCTTGACCCCGTATGCTTTCTTAATCGCTTTCTCAACCTGTCCTGCCACCTTCAACGATTTGTGCACATTTACCCCCCGATCTCTCTGTTCCTGCACCCCTTTTAGAATTGTACCCTTTAGTTTATATTGCCTCTCCTCATTCTTCCTGCCAAAATGTATCACTTTGCATTTCTCTGCGTTAAATTTTATCTGCCACGTGTCGGCCTATTCCACCAGCCTGTCTATATCTTCTTGAAGTCTATCACTATCCTCCTCACTATTTACTACACTTCCAAGTTTTGTGTCATCTGCAAATATTAAAATTATGCTCTGTACACTGGAGTCCAAGTCATTAATATATATCAAGAAAAGCAGTAGTCCTAGTACCGACCCCTGGGGAACACCACTGTATACTTTCCTCCAGTCCGAAAAACAACTGTCCACCACTACTCTCTGTTTCCTGTCACTTAGCCAATTTCGTATCCATGCTGCTACTGCCCCTTTTGTTCGATGGGCTTCAATATTGCTGACAAGCCTATTAAGTGGCACTTTATCAAATGCCATTTGAAAGTCCATATACACAACATCAACTGCATTGCCCTCATCAACCCTCTGTTACCTCATCAAAAAACTCAATCAAGTTAGTTAAGCACGATTTGCCTTTAACAACTCAGTGCTGGCTTTCTTTTATTAATCCACACTTGTTCAAGTGACTATTAATTTTGTCCCAGATCTTAGTTTCTAAAAGCTTCCCCACCACTGAGGTTAAACTGACTGGCCTACAGTTGCCAGGTTTATCCTTACACCCTTTTTTGAACAAGTGTATAACATTTGCAATTCTCCAGACCTCTGGCACCACCCCCATATCTAAGGAGGATTGGAAGATTATGGCCAGCACCTCTGCAATTTGCATCCTTACTTCCCTCAGCAACCTAGAATGCATCCATCTGGACCGGGTGACTTATCTACTTTATGTACAGCCAGCCTTTCTAGTACCCCCTCTTTATCAATTTTTAGCCCATCTAGTATCTCAACTACCTCCTCTTTTACTGTGACTTTGGCAGCATCTTCTTCCTTGGTAAAGACAGATGCAAAGTACTCATTTAGTACCTCAGCCATGCCTTCTGCCTCCATGCATAGATCTCCTTTTTGGTCCCTAATCGGCCCCACCCCTCCTCTTACTACCCGTTTACTATTTATATGCCTATAGAAGACGTTTGGATTCCCTTTTATGTTAGTCGCCAGTCTATTCTCATACTCTCTCTTTGCCCCTCTTATTTCCTTTTTCCCTTCTCCTCTGTACTTTCTATTTTCAGCCAGGTTCTCACTTGTATTACCAACCTTATATCTGTCATATGCCCCCTTTTCCTGGTTCATCTTACCCTCTATATCTTTTGTCATCCAGGGAGCTCTGACTTTGGTTGCTCTTACTTTTCCCCTCGTGGGAATGTACCTAGACTGTACCCGATCCATCTCCTCTTTAAAGGTCGCCCATTGTTCGATTCCAGTTTTGCCTGCCAATTTTTGATTCCAATTTACCCGGGCCAGATCCGTTCTCAACCCACTGAAATTGGCCCTCCACCAATTAAATATTTTTACTCTAGATTGCTCGTCATCCTTTTCCATAACTAATCAAAACCTTATGATAGTATGATCACTGTTCCCTAAATGTTCCCCCACTGCTACTTGCTCCACTTGGCCCACTTCATTCCCCGATCTAGATCCAGCAATGCCTCCTTCCTTGATGGGCCAGAAACATACTGATCAAGAAAGTTCTCTTGAACTCACTTCAAAATTTCTTCGCCCTCTTTGCCCTTTACACTATTACTATCCCAGTCTATATTAGGATAGCTGAAGTCCCCCATCATCACTACCCTATAGTTCTTAAACCTCTCTGTAATTTCCCTGCAATTTCGCTCTTCTATATCCTTCCCACTAGTTGGTGGCCTATAGTATACAGTCACTAGCATAATGGCGCCTCTATTGTTCCTTAACTATAGATTCTGTCCTTGACCCCTCAAGAAAATCCTTTCTCTCCAGCACTGCAATATTCTCCTTAATCAATACTGCCACCCACCCCCTCCTTTTTTTCCTTCCCTATTTTTCCTGAACACCTTGTATCCAGGAATATTTATTACCCAATCCTGCCCTCTTTTGAGGCAGATCTCCATTATCGCCACAACATCATATTCCCATGTGACTATTTGCACCTGCAGCTCATCAACCTTATTTACCACACTTCATGCGTTTACACACTACCACTCTAAACCTATCTTAGACCTTCTTGTATTCTCTCTTGGTCTGATCCCACTTAATACTGTACTATTTCTTATTCTAGTACTATCTGTCTCTCCCAATCCTTTGTGTACCTTGTTTCTCCTTTCTAATGCTACATCCTGGTGCCTAGTCCCCAGCCAAATTAGTTTAAACCCTCCCCCACAGCACTATTGAACCTTCCCGTGAGGACATTGGTCCCAGCTCTGTTGAGGTGCAACCCATCCATCCTGCCCCAGAACTAGTCCCAATGCCCCAAGAATCTGAAGCCCCCCCCTCTTGCACCATGTCTCTAGCCACGCATTAACCTGCCTTATCTTCCTATTTCTATAATAAGTGGTTTAAAACTCTGCAAAGAACGTTTAAAACATAATTTCTAACAAAAATGGCATTACATTACATTCCTACCAGAACAATGTAGATTGCAACAGATACATAAGAGAGAATCAAGCTATGCAGGTTTAATAAGTGAGGAAGACCTCACTAGTGAAAGATGATGAAGACTTTGCAAGTACTGAATTTTCCCAGCTTTAGTGATTTCCAATCAGTAACAAGAAACAAAAACCCATTGAAACCTTGCGCATCCCCGATTTTCATTGCTCTATCTTTGGTGGCCGTGCCTTCAGCTGCCTAGGCCCTAAGCTCTGGAGTTCCATCCCTAAACCTCTCTACATCTCTACCTCTCTCTCCTCCTTTAAGACCCTTCTTAAAACCTACCTCTGACCAAGCATTTGGTCACTTGTCCTAATATCTCCTTATGTGGTTCGGTGTCAAATTTAGTTTGATAATCGCTCCTGTGAAGCACTTTGGGATGATTTACGACATTAAAGGCACTATATAAATACAAGTTGTTGTTGTTGTTGATCTGTGCCACCCTCTTCAAAATGTCTTGTCAATGGATGCCGTGTCTGAAGACTAGTAAATGCGTCCCTGTTGAGACTAGAAGTTTCAAATGGTTGGTCTGCACTCGGGAAGAGTGATAAACTTCAATCTGCTACATAGTAGAAGATTTTCTAAACTACTTTACTATATTAACTAGAAGAATGGCTATGAGAGTGTCCTTGAACTAGCAGAGAGAAGTGACGAGGCCAGTTATAATGAGTGTGGATACATTGTTCAGGAATCACGATGAGATGGAATGGGAAGATGTAAAATTAGGGACTGATGCTATCTTCCTGTGAAGAGACCAGAATGTATGAGTGCATTGGCTACCGAGTTTCAGAGGGAAAAAGACAAATAGAGATGTGGGGGATTAGTTTAACACAGAGGGCATGAATTTCCGTGAGGGTTTTATTGGGGTTGCTCCTGCTCTTCCGCAAAAGGAGACAGCAGAAGAACAGTACAACCCTATGGTAACTCACCCCGAGTGTACTACCTACCACCTACTTACAAGTAGAACCAAGCATATCTCACAGTTCACTTGTCTTTCTTCTGTTTCCAGACATCTAAGCCAACTTTATGTTTATTAAAAAGTAACTTTTAGGGATGGTGAAACAGTTAAACATAGGATTCCGTTAACCTGCTTTGTAATATAATGAAGCTGTTGATGTGACACTGAACTGTTGTAGAACAATTGTAAAAAGTTACCACTATTTTCTCAATAGATGATTTTTCCACACTGTAAATGTCCACTACTCAGAATACAAAAGGTCCACAGTTTGGATCCTACACCTTTTTTTGTGGCATTGAACATAGATCCATGGTCAGAATGTGAAATGTGATAGCTACTGTATCTCCTGATACTTCAGGAGCAGTTAAATTGGGAGTAGATTATGGCCAACCTCATGAATAGATAGTTATTACATGTCACTGTCTCATATGGCACCATCTTATCTCTTGATGTTATTTTATATATTTATTTTATATTTGGTATAAACTCATAAACATCAAGGTTTTATAAGTGCCCAAGATACTTGTATGTTATGAGTATAAACTTCATCAAAGTCCGCGTAGTACAATTTGTATCTGTGTAAGGTGGCCATATAACGCATGGTGTTGAGGCTGAGTGATTTAGGATTAATCGTACAAGTGGAAGTTAAACATATCCATAGAGGCAACTCAGTCACAGGCCACTCAGTACAGAATCTATCCCATGAGAGAAGAGGACTGAAAAACTCACAAGCACCACAAGTGTGAGTGATGTATATCGGTCCTATTTTACCACTGATGATTCTTTTTATACGAGTGTAGCATAAAATGAAAAGTTAGGAGAAAATTGTTTTAGCCTGGAAACCACTTTAATGCCTGTTATTTCTTTATGTGAAGTAGCTTTCACCTTTGTCCCAGGGGATTTTACCCACCCTTTAGAAAATGCCATCTGTTATGATTCGGGCTGCTTCCCCATGTTTGCTTGTAAAAGTCAGACTTCACAGGGAAGCCTGCACTTCATGTGAACCAAAACTTGACCTTATTCGCTAAATATCTGAGATAGCTTGAACAATGAACGTTTTATACTGTTGGGAGTTATACACTGGAAATAATATGGAATACCAGTGTATACTCCTGATCTTTCTGAATTGGCAGAAAAGCACCGCCCCGACAGACAGTGCAACTCAAGCCAAAACTTGGTTTATCTGGTTCACTAATGTCCTTTAGGGAAGGAAACCTGCCGTCCTTACCCGGTCTGGCCTATATGTGACTCCAGACCCACAGCAATGTGGTTGATTCTTAATTGCCCTCTGAAATGGCCGAGCAAGCCACTCAGTTGTAAAATCTCGCGACGAAAAGTCATAATAAGAATAAAACCGGCCGGACCAGCCAGCATCGGACCACTAGGCACCGGACACGACAACGGCAAACCAAGCCCAGTCGACCCTGCAAAGTCCTCCTCACTAACATCTGGGGACTTGTGCCAAAATTGGGAGAGCTGTCCCACAGACTAGTCAAGCAACAGCCTGACATAGCCATACTCACAGAATCATACCTTTCAGCCAATGTCCCAGACTCTTCCATTACCATCCCTGGGTATGTCCTGTCCCACCGGCAGGACAGGCCCACCAGAGGTGGCGGTACAGTGATATACAGTCAGGAGGGAGTGGCCCTGGGAGTCCTCAACATTGACTCTGGACCCCATGAAATCTCATGGCATCAGGTCAAACATGGGCAAGGAAACCTCCTGCTGATTACCACCGACCGTCCTCCCTCAGCTGATGAATCAGTCCTCCTCCATGTTGAGCACCACTTGGAGGAAGCACTGAGGGTAGCAAGGGCACAAAATGTACTCTGGGTGGGGGACTTCAATGTCCATCACCAAGAATGGCTCGGTAGCACCACTAATGACCAAGCTGGCCGAGTCCTGAAGGACATAGCTGCCAGACTGGGCCTGCGGCAGGTGGCGAGCGAACCAACACGAGGGAAAAACTTACTTGACCTCGTCCTCACCAATCTACCTGTCGCAAATGCATCTGTCCATGACAGTATTGGTAGGAGTGACCACCGCACAGTCCTCGTGGAGATGAAGTCCCATCTTCGCACTGAGGACACCATCCAACGCGTGTTGTGCGGCACTACCAACGTGCTAAATGGGATAGATTCAGAACAGATCTAGCAGCACAAAACTGGGCATCCATGAGGCACTGTGGGCCATCAGCAGCAGCAGAATTGTATTCCAGCACAATCTGTAACCTCATGGCCCGGCATATTCCTCACTCTACCATTACCAACAAACCAGGGGACCAACCCTGGTTCAATGAGGAGTGTAGAAGAGCATGCCAGCAGCAGCACCAGGCGTACCTAAAAATGAGGTGCCAACCTGGTGAAGCTACAACTCAGGACTATTGCTAAACAGCGGAAGCAACATGCTATAGACAGAGCTAAGCGATTCCACAACCAACGGATCAGATCAAAGTTCTGCAGTCCTGCCACATCCAGTCGTGAATGGTGGTGGACAGTTAAACAACTAACGGGAGGAGGAGGCTCTGCAAACATCCCCATCCTCAATAATGGCGGAGTCCAGCACGTAAATGCAAAAGACAAGGCTGAAGCGTTTGCAACCATCATCAGCCAGAAGTGCCGAGTAGATGATCCATCTTGGCCTCCACCC
Source organism: Heptranchias perlo (assembly GCF_035084215.1). NCBI lineage: Eukaryota > Metazoa > Chordata > Chondrichthyes > Hexanchiformes > Hexanchidae > Heptranchias > Heptranchias perlo. The sequence goes on along the minus strand of NC_090329.1, from coordinate 43,663,607 downwards.
AATATCCCCACCATCACAGAAGCCAGTCTTCAGCCAATTCGATTCACTCCACGTGATATCAAGAAACGGCTGAGTGCACTGGATACAGCAAAGGCTCTGGGCCCCGACAACATCACAGCTGTAGTGCTGAAGACTTGTGCTCCAGAACTAGCTGCGCCTCTAGCCAAGCTGTTCCAGTACAGCTACAACACTGGCATCTACCCGACAATGTGGAAAATTGCCCAGGTAAGTCCTGTCCACAAAAAGCAGGACAAATCCAATCTGGCCAATTACCGCCCCATCAGTCTACTCTCAATCATCAGCAAAGTGATGCTGGAAGGTGTCATCGACAGTGCTATCAAGCGGCACTTACTCACCAATAACCTGCTCACCGATGCTCAGTTTGGGTTCCGCCAGGACCACTCGGCTCCAGACCTCATTACAGCCTTGGTCCAAACGTGGACAAAAGAGCTGAATTCCAGAGGTGAGGTGAGAGTGACTGCATCAAGGCAGCATTTGACCGAGTGTGGCATCAAGGAGCCCGAGTAAAATTGAAGTCAATGGGAATCATGGGGAAAACTCTCCAGTGGCTGGAGTCATACCAAGCACAAAGGAAGATGGTAGTGGTTGTTGGAGGCCAATCATCTCTGCCCCAGGGCATTGCTGCAGGAGTTCCTCAGGGCAGTGTCCTAGGCCCAACCATCTTCAGCTGCTTCATCAATGACCTTCCCTCCATCATAAGGTCAGAAATGGGGATGTTCGCTGATGATTGCGCAGTATTCAGTTCCATTCGCAACCCCTCAGATAATGAAGATGTCCGAGCCCGCATGCAGCAAGACCTGGACAACATCCAGGCTTGGGCTCATAAGTGGCAAGTAACATTCGTGCCAGATAAGTGCCAGGCAATGACCATCTCCAACAAGAGAGAGTCTAACCACCTCCCCTTGACATTCAACGGCATTACCATCGCCGAATTCCCCACCATCAACATCTTGGGGGTCACCATTGACCAGAAACTTAACTGGACCAGCCATATAAATACTGTGGCTATGAGAGCAGGTCAGAGGCTGGGTATTCTGCAGCGAGTGACTCACCTCCTGACTCCCCAAAGCCTTTCCACCATCTACAAGGCACAAGTCAGGAGTCTGATGGAATACTCTCCACTTGCTTGGATGAGTGCAGCTCCAACAACACTCAAGAAGCTCGACACCATCCAAGATAAAGCAGCCTGCTTGATTGGCACCCCATCCACCACCCTAAACATTCACTCCCTTCACCACCGGCGCACAGTGGCTGCAGTGTGTACCATCCACAGGATGCACTGCAGCAACTCGCCAAGGCTTCTTTGCCAGCTCTTCCCAAACCCGCGACCTCTACCACCTAGAAGGACAAGAGCAGCAGGCACATGGGAACAACACCACCTGCACGTTCCCCTCCAAGTCACACACCATCCCAACTTGGAAATATATCGTCACTGGGTCAAAATCCTGGAACTCCCTTCCTAACAGCACTGTGGGAGAACTTTCACCACACGGACTGCAGTGGTTCAAGAAGGCGGCCCACCACCACCTTCTCAAGGGCAATTAGGAATAGGCAATAAATGCCGATCTCGCCAGCGACGCCCACATCCCATGAACGAATAAAAAAAAAGACTCCTTTGAATATATTATTGTGAATAAAATACATACACAAAAATAAATCACAGGTACATCAATTTATTTTCTGAGCCCAACATAATTTGTTTTGAGATTCTTAAGGGTAGATGTTCCTGTCCTCGCTGAAGCACCATCGGGATTTCCTGTCCCAGTGCATGCCTGCCCCCTAGCAGGGCCTAGCACCAGCAAAATGGGCAGGAAAGAAAAGTGGAACTACGGCTCTCTCAAGCTCACAGCTGCATGTCGAGCCTCAGAGGTTGGGTCCTTCTGGGGGCCAGTGGAAATTGGCAGTCAGAAGATCCCAATTAAAAATTAGCAGTGGAGGGAGGGTTTAAGTTAGAAATGTTCCTTACCTGCAGTCTTCAGCCTGGATCCGGTTTCCCTGCGATGCCTCTTGTCAGCAGGAGTTTGGGACCAGGTGACAGCACCACCGTTTCTGAGTGTCCCAGCACTGGGGTACCTAGCTGACGTTCCATCAGGAAAATGGAGGCACAGGCCAAACTCTACTATTGCAGGAAGACCCTGGAAATCCTACAGCAACATAAGAGTGGCAGGGATCTGGTGACCCTTTGCAACTGGGGAATTGGGGGCATGGGTCAAGAAAATTTGCCCTTTGGAATTGTCTCATCAGAGTTCTTTAACTGAGATTATATGCCATACAAGGGCTGTAATCACCATCTAACCACTGTGATGTGGAGCTGAACCTCTGAATCACAGGAACTGAAGAACATGGTGATCAGGTTAATTATACATTTCTCTTTGGTGACCTAACTGTCGATATAAAGGTACCCTTCCTAATGAATCAAAGTTTGGCATTACTTCTTGCAGTGATATAACAGAAACAAATGAACTCACAGATGTAAACAACTTCGACAAACAAAGCCTCATCAAAGAAAATTTGACTGAAATAGTTGTGGATATCAGGCTGACGTATGTATTTCGCTTGGCCATGGCTCTCAAGCTAAGACAAAGGGAATCTTAAACACAGCAGCTATAACTCCCTGCGCTAAACATTCCAGTCCCTAAGCCAAGCTCCAAATTTATATCTAAAGATGATAAAATATAGAATTTCTTATGAATGGAAACCGGATGGCTCCTAGGATCTGTCTTATCATCTTTTGAGATTATTGTTGGATATTATGGGAAGGCACAATCCCTACAATGGTACTTTTAATAATTTTTATATGAAATTGGTTTATATTTCTAGGCCTAAGAGTTTTTTTTTTACCAATAACAACTAGCTGCCATCGCTGTTGCTCTTATATTGGCTTCATTGTAAAGCATAATTGACAAGTTATGGTAGAATTTTTCACATTCAATGAATTCATGTGAATGAAAAAGTCAGATGCCCTCTTTACACAAATACAGGGTTGAGAGCTTTCATCATTTTGATTGTGTTTAACTTTTATTGACCTGTAAATTTTTAAATCTAAATTGAAATTTTAATGTGGGAGTCAACAATGCGGAGGTAGAAAAAGTAAATGACACAAGTCCAGTTTAATGAGCCATTGCTATGGTAATGACCGGCCTAGTGAGAAGTGGTATCACAATGGTAGTATCACATGGGTGAGATCATTGTAACTGGATAAATCTAATATGTGCAGTACATTAAGATGGATAGATTCATTGATATACCTGGAAGGAATGGCAGCAAAAGTGCTAAGGACCTAATTAGTAACAATTGTGTTCATTAAGACTATTCTAGTTTTTGTGCATTGCTATTAATGCAGAATATCTCTTTCATCGTAAACAATGTATTTTTGTTGCACGTTTACTGGTTTGCTGCAGGATGTTATTTTGAGAACAACCAGGCAAATGTGCCACTTCTGGCATTCTGATAGCAAAGCACTAACAGTTCTTATGTTAAATTTCCTGTGGTAATTCAACAGGGTTCATTAGGTCCTGCAAACAATATCTTATAAGTTCATCCAGGAAACAGAATACATAAAAATTTTTGCTATAGTACATTTGAGCCAGGCAAAGACTGTTGGATATTTACAGTGGGCTAGAAATTCGGCCACGTAGCGCTCATTGTTTCGGCGCTATGCACCCTCCCAAAGTTCCAAAATGGCATCTGGGATGCACGCACACACTTCTAGCGTTACGTGCACTGGACACCATCTTGGTAAAGGGTTTCGCGCACACACAAATAACGAATGCCGGCAGCATGTAAAGTAGGAAGAATATTCATTAGATTAGTGTACAATGCTGATTTAAAGTGATAGACGCCATTTTGGCACTTAACGCATTGTCTTAACCACGAGCACCTAAACATGTCTTTGATTGCCTGGAGGACCCTCCGCCGGCACTATTTAAAGGGACCATGCAGGATTTACAGGTTAGTTGATGGATTATTGCTTTTGGCTGCTGATGCATTCATACCTGTTTTTGGGGGTCTCCTATACTAGCACTAGGGGACATAGCCTAACATTTAGAGCCAGGACTTGCAGGAGTGAAGTTAGGAAACGCTTCTACGTACAAAGGGTGATAGAAGTTTGGAACACTCTTCTGCAAACGGCAGTTGATGCTAGCTCAATTGTGAATTTTAAATCTAAGATTGATAGATTTCTGTGAACCAAGGGTATTAAGGGATATGGGGCTAAAGCGGGTATAGAGTTAGGTCACAGATCAGCCATGATCTCATTGAATGGCGGAACAGGCTCATAGAAACATAGAAACATAGAAAATAGGAGCAGGAGTATGCCATTCGACCCTTCGAGCCTGCTCTGACATTCAATATGATCATGGCTGATCCTCTATCTCAATACCATATTCCCACTCTCCCCCCCCATACCCCTTGATGTCTTTTGTGTCTAGAGGGGCTAAATGTCACTGCCACTTGCTGACTCCTGTTATGCGCCACCTTCTCCTGCAAGAAAGCGAGAAGTGTGTCGGTGAGTGTCCTACAGGATGTTTGGGTGATGTGCCTGTCATGGTTGAATAGCTGCCAGTACATGTGGCCTGTGAGTTGTGGGTGGGCGGCCTGTAACAGTGGTAATGTGTAAGGGTGAGAGGAAGCATCTGAGTGGCAGAGTTGAGTACTGATGGAAAGAGTTTGTTGGTATGTGGGTGATGGGGGGTGTAGTGTGTGGAGCAGTGGATGCGGCTAGTGGTGCAGTTGGTAGGAGACGCCACTTGACAGTTGGCCTCACTCACCTTGACCACTCGTGTCAAAGTATTGAACTTCTTCCTACACTGCAGCCATGTTCGTGGTGCTATGTGCCTGGCATTGATTATGTCCCCTACTGCCTCCCACTGCATATGTCTGGAGGGCCTCTTGCTGCCCCCCCCCCCCCCCCCCCCCCCGTGGATATAGGATGTCCCTCCTTCTGTCCACCTCTTGCACCATGGCCTCTAGTGCATCAGCAGAGAACCTTGGTGCATGCACTCTCACAGGCCTGGTACAAATTCAGATCGGCAGATTGGTGAGGTCTGGTGTGCAGATTGGTGGATGTGGGATTTAGTAGTGCGCAACCTTTATTCAATGTTTTAACATAACTCAACAGTTTGTAAACATAGGGATGGGATCTGTATCTGTGTTTTACATGTTCGATGTCTGATCTCCATTCAGACTCCGTGCAGACCCGTACCTTACTTTCTGCAAATAAGAAGTGCCGCCTGCCTTTAAGAGGTGTGAGCAAATCACACGAAATTTGGGCCCCCACCCCCCACTTGTGAGAAGTGCGAACCTGGTGCAAGGACTGATTGCTGCGCTTCGATGAGATAAGTGACCAGTCAGCACAAATGTCTCGTGCTACCTGTATCATGACTACCGAGCGCGGGTTTGTCGCGCACCGCGATGCCCGCACCCGGATTCAATTTAACCTCCTGTATGTTTGAGGCTGCAGCTAAATTCCGTTTAAAATGCTTAGGACAGAAGTGAAATTCCTTTGTGCATTAGAACTAACACATGCAGTAATGTGTAGTAATTTTGTCTGTTGGCATTAATAGTTTATTTGCTCATTTTTGCCCAACCTTCTAACATTTCTCCAGCAAGTTCCTCTACACAGGTATGATGGGCCGAATGGCCTTCTTCTGTTCTGTATGATTCTATAATCAATTGGTTTAACTCATATTAATGCGCAGACTCAGTGTTACTGTATTTTGGACATGTTAAAGACTTGCTAAGCATCAAATGGCAAATGTTTGCTTTCAGGCCCACATCATGTTAATGATACTTGCTGTAAAGGTGGCATTAAGACAGCAGAACGAGTCAACATAAGCCAGCATAGACCAGAGCAGAAGATACTGTAAGAAGCAATGCAACTATTTCAATGCACACAGATACAATGGGTGAATCAGCAAGCCTCATTTAGCTGGACATGTTGGAGAAGATGGAGGAGGAGCAACCAAAGTAGCGAAGGACCATGGAAGTCCAAAGCCAAAGGAGCAGGACTACTAGACCTGCTACCATCCACTGACAGGCAACAGAGTTATCTCCACCTCAATGGAGAATATTGTGTCAGAAGGCTACCAAGAAAGGTAAAAATGAATAGTGCCATTTCCTAGAACCAGACTGCTTGAAAACAGAACTGTGTGCTGGCACCAGGACCATGAATCATTCACTCATGATGCCTGGATTTTTCTCCAAGTGCACCGAAACCAGCCGTAATGCTGTATTGGAATTTGGACCTCAACATCTCACCAGCATCAGTGGGAGCGTTGCTGAGAAATATTCCAATTGTGCTCATAACCTGCTGCAGGTTTCAAGATCCATGAGCTCGGTGGCAGTCTGCAGAGGAGACAGCCATTGCTGCATGACATCATCTAACATCATAGTTAGTAAATATAGCAAGCTCAGTTTGCATTGCTCTGGAAGGAGATAAGTTTGCTGGTGCACCCAATCATTCTCTGAGGCCTGGCTCAGAAAGTGACTCAATGCTCAGTTTTTGCTCAGCAGCAACAAACCTTTTCTCAGTCTCAATCTCGGTCCCTTCCATGCCGAGTGTGAAATGACTTGCCCTGTACTTCTTCTTCTAAGTTAATGAATCCCTATGGAGTATGTATCCCTGGCCTGGTGCCTGTCTTAAGCCATGATGATGCTAAGTGCAGCAGTGAAGCCTGCTGCTGAGAAGATCCACCATGCTGTTTGTGGAGTTGTGGTATCTGTAACAAGAAAAAAAGGGCAAAAGCAAAGTGCATGTGCTTATTTAGACATGTTGTTGCTATGCAGATTATACTTGGCAAATTTCATGGTGCACCACAAATTTCACACTCAGTGAAACACAATTGCACAGATCAGACATCTAATTCTATTTGTACAAATCAGGACAGTGGTTCACTCCATCAGCTTTCACTTCTGACCAGCAGGTTCCTGTTCCTCCATTTACTCCTTCTCACTCATATTCAGTGCTTCACCCAGTGCTCCCTCCTCAACCCCACTACCTAAATATCCCAAGCTAGATGTACCTGTACTGGGCCAGGTGGCGTGAGGGATGAAGGATGCTTTCTAATGGCTCATCCAATAGGACTGGGAACTGCAGCTCAATCTTGGAGGACACCTATAGAGACAGAAGAGAAGCAGATGTTAGAATGCTGGCTGCATGATATCCCTTCAAACATTACTTACACAGCAATATACTGTTTGCTATGGTTGTTTTAAATATACGCTTAGGTGACAATGAGTGAGTGAGTGAGCAAGCAAGCAAGGAAGAAAGAACGTGAGAAAGATTGTACCAGCGCTTAGATTGGGGGAACGTCTCAGGCATTCTGTTTCATCACCCTGCCCCACTCTCTCTTTTCTTTTAGTCCCAAGGAGTTCCAAGGTGGCATCCTCAAATGCAAGTTAGGGTTTTTAGTACCATGCCCTTTCCAGTTCTGGTCTGGTCCCTTCTGTTATGTGCCACCTTGTTCTGCAAGTAGATAGTGTAGAGAAGTTAAAAGCATAAGGAGCACATAATTTGATACCCATATACCCATCCTGCACTCTAAAATATGTGTCAGTGCATGAACACAAGCTAGGTTTCGTTAGAAGGATTTATTCTGTGAAGCCCTGTTAAGATGTCAGTGTGCTAAGAGTTTCAGTGATAAGTTCCAGCCAGGATTTGTGCCCTTCTATAGTATGAGCATGAATGGTAACCATTCAAAGGGCTATAAGATAACCTGCATACTTTGCATGAAAGATTACTCAGTGTGTAACAAGTGATTTGAAACACTTTGAGACATGCATGCTTTGCCCACCTGGTATAAGTTACTAGTGGATTGCCTTACCTTGATCCAAAAACTTCTTTCTACTTTGGTGCGAATGTCTCAGGGTGGTGGAGACTGCATTAATACATTACGCCACCTTATGCCAGATCACCTGTTGACTAATCTTTTGTGGACATGATGACCTGGAGAGCCACACTGGCAGCCCTCCTTTCCCTCATTTCTTGCAGCAGCGCCTTAACTGCTGTATCTGTTACCTTGAGTTCTTCCTTGGCGCTGCTCCGTAATATCGTTTGCAGCACCCGATATCCAACCCTCAAATCTATGAGTTCCTTACATAGTATTACATAGTATTTACAGCACAGAAACAGGCCATTCAACCCAACAGGTCTATGCCAGTGATTATGCTCCACGCGAGCCTCCTCCCACCTTACTTCATCTCACCCTATCAACATATCATTTTATTCCTTTCTCCCTCATGTACCTATCTCCTTCTCCTTGTGACTGGTGAAATACACACTGGGAGCCCGTTGTAAATATCTCATGAGGGCCGATCCTGGAAGATTCACTGTGGTTGTCATGTGTTATTCAGGCAGGCAGAATGCCTGCACCACTATGCTTCAGATCTACTCATCATGGAAAATCTACCCAGTATATCAGAATACGATTCTGCTAGGCACCCTTCCATGATTGTGGAAGGATTCAACCTCTACAGGTGTAAACCTGTTATAAGATGGAAGAATGCACAGGTTTTTGAGAAAAGTTCATGGTAGGGTCCTTTGATATCCATCTTGATATTCAGTAGTTAAACCATTCATCTCTCCTGGAAGATGATTGATTTGTTCTTGATTCATTCGGGATCATGGAGATTAATTTTTCAAACAACAAGAGGTAAACACAAGATAAAAGAGAAAAAGAGAGAGACTAAGGAAGCAATTTTAAACCAGACGGGTTGCCAGCTAAAATGCCCAAGTTATTTATTCGCCATGAAGCTGTCAGGATCCCTGAGCAGACAGCAAGGACATCCACCCAAAGCTGGGCGGGGTCCTTTGTTAAATATGAATATTTGGTCCTGATTATGTCATTGGAACCTGACTACAATTTTAACTCAGGCCTGAGCAAGGAATACGCTGCGGCTTTCCTGCCTGGCCAACCTGGGACAGAATAGGATCAGCTCCAGAGGAGACTGAGAGGTAAGTGTTTTTCTTTCCTTTGTGGAGCCAGAAGGAGCTAGAGTGCTCTGGGCTCCTCAAGGAAAATTTAGGCATCTCCTAACCTGGACTCCCCATCTTCCCAAAAGTGAAACCCCCGCATGATGCCCCAGGAATCCAGTCTTGCCACCTGCCTTGTGTCGGTGGGCAGCTTCTGGTCCTTGCGATTTTCGACCACTTCCGCCCCACTTCCTGCCCCAGAACAGGCAAGAAGCAAATCAGCAGCATGTTAATGAGGGCCCGGAGTTAAAATAGAGGGGGCCTGATTTTTGCAACAGAGGTTGAGTTTTCAGCCCACCTAACACAACTGGAGTTAAAATCGCGACTTACATCTTAAGGACAATGAGGTTGAAATAGCAATGTGTGATATTAGTAGAGAGCATGTCAACATGTTAAAATGCTTCTACGAAATTTCCTTGAGGTCCACCATTTTGTCAAAGACATTAATGCACCATCATTAAAATAGCAGACAGAGGCGTTCCACACAAACACGTTAATACATTCATTGCTAATATCACACAGTACAGTTTGACATAGCAAAGTATGGTATTTAAACAATAAAAGAAAATCCTTCTGTTTAGTAACTGTCTCAGCAGCATGAATGTTTTTACAGTGCTAATATTTCCATTGCACTAAATATTAATATTCACAACACTCATGTAAACCTGAAATACCTATGATGATAAATGTTTCACTTTCAAGTATTTGGGCTGATCAACAGAAATATTTGTATAATTGTTCATACAAACAGCCAGACGGCTTTAATTTCTTTTGTACATAAAAAAATTCTGTGCATATTTTTCCAGACTGAACTATCAGACAAGAAATGTGCTTCCTGAAGGGTGTCAAGAGCTTGGGTAGCAGGAAATAGTTTTGATTGAGCCTTTCCTTTGCTGATAACCTTCTACAGATATTAATGCTGACATCACTGTGCAAGAAAATCATGACGTAACTTTGATTTATGAGATGGGGTTGATATAACAATATTATACAGTAGAAAGTCAGAAAGTCTTTTGGCTAAGTCAGAGCCAGAAGCCAATTTTTTTGTTGATTCCTTCAATCAAACATAAGAGAGCTGAGTTGGCTTCAAAACAGTAAAGTCTGCTCGCTGGAGCCAAGCCTCTCTAGCCTGGAATTGAAGCTGCTTAATGAGGTTGTGCCACCTCTGTAACACCTCTCCCTTTGAGACGTCAGTTCAATTCTCCTCTCTGATCCCTGCAGCGAAAGAGTTGGCCACCCATAAGAAAGTACTTTGGAACCAAAGAGAAACTGGGATTGGTTTCAAAATGTCTGCATAATTCATTGTGGAGCCAGTGCTCGTACTGTTCCTGCTTAGAGTTTCAGCTCTGTTTGTCTACCACAGGAATAAAACTATTTCCTCTTTTTGGATCAGATGAACATTAAAAAATTCAGGGATTAGAAAAACCTATTCGCCTCACTGAAGTTCATTCTTCCAGTACTCTGACTATCCCATCATAGCATCCAATTGTATTGTGGACATTCTCAATATTTTTATTTCTGCTACACTGACTGGCAAATTATTCCAAATATTTATTATTCTTTGGAATCAATAAAACAGTTCTGGGGCAGTGTCATTGGGATTGCTGTACATCCAGCACTGTTTATGTATTGTAAGGTCAGTTCATTTAAATGTTGTGTCAGCACTCCCAACACTTAGTCCATGATGTTGTGAAATGGGATCTCCTGCACCAGAAATTCTTAAAGGGCTTCTGGCTGTTCTTAAAGCTGTCCTCCTGGAAGTGATATTAAAATGGCTGGAAGCCAAACGTCCCCATTCAGCAATAGTTTTTTAGAAGGAGTATCCAAGCTTTTTCCCTTTTCAGCTGCTTAAGTGCATACCATAAATTCAGGGACCCCATATAGGGGTAGATTATCCTCTTATTGCCCTTGACATAAAGGATCACTTGGGCCCAGTGCAATGAGGAAAATTGGGTAGGAAGTGAAGCTTACCTGTTATGGAGCCCACCCAATCAAATGGACAAAATGTTTGGCAGACTCCGTTACGGATGTGTGATCTTCCCTGCCCAATTTCCCTCTTTGTGCTGCACCCAAGCATAATTAGAAGAAAGTCAGCTGCACAAAGTCTAGATCCATGCTTCCATTAATTTCCCACATCTCAAGTTGCTTATACAAATAGATCCTAGTAGTCTGATTTAAAATGTATTTAACAATGAAAGAAAAGCACTAAAATCAACTCTTTCCAAACCCTCACGCTCACAAAATTCAAACAGAACAAACCAATAAATAAGAAAGATAAGCGCAAATAGGATTCACTTGCCTAGGTTTCAAGGGCTGGATCTTGAGGGCTTGGAGGAGTATATGACCCTAGTGTTGTAGGTTGGATATTCTAGGTGTATAAGTCCTGTGGCGAAGAGTGACTATTTGGAGGAGAGAGCCACCCTGCAATAAAAGGCTGCACATAATGGAAGGCAGTGTATTCAAACTGGGCAGGGGAGAGGAGCGGGGGGCGGGTGGGGGGCGTAGGTGGTGTCATCAAAGCTATGAATCTTGATCTGGATCTTCTACCCCACTCTGCCATGAAATGTACTACTGTTTCAACAGCAATGTGCAAAATAATGCCCTCATTTACTATGTATTCATCTTGTGCCGTCTTCCTTTTACAAAAAGGCCATAAGCCTAGAAAGTTGGGACCTCTGGACTGCAGTGCTCACCTTCACCAGACTACATCACCCACAATATTTAAAGCAAGCATCAACTCCTTTATAGACACCTTAAAGAGTCTTAGTGAGTTTGAGAACAAAACACAGAGGGCCCGATTTTACCAGGGGTGTGGGTTGGCAGCGGGTGGTCGGGCGGGCTCAAGGAAAACGCGCCGGCCAAATTGAGTGCGTTGCGCACGCGATCACGGGATGATTGATGTGATTAGCCGGCAGTTACGGGTTCCGCGCTTGCGTGCCGGCGGCCTGCGCATGCGCATTGACGTCTGAGCGATGGTTGCGCTCTATTTAAAGGGGCAGTCCACCAAAGCCCCTCCAGCCACAAACTACACTCCATCAAGGATGGAGGAGCACAGGGGTAAGGCTGCTCCCCGTTTCACGGACCACGCCCTCCAGGTGCTGCTGGACGGGGTCCGCATGAGGAGGGAGACGCTGTTCCCCACGGATGGAAGGAGGTGCCCTGCCAGCGCCACCAAGAGGGCATGGGAGGAGGTGGCCGCGGAGGTCACAAGCAGGGGAAACACCACCCGCACTTGGATTCAGTGCCGCAAGAGATTCAATGACCTCACCAGGTCCGGAAAAGTGAGTACACTAACGCACTCTGCATCACTCCGTCTTCCACATCACCTCAAACACCTCACAACCCCATCTCCACTGACAGCACTGCGCTCCCGCACCAATCTTCACAGCCACCCAACTATCAGCCTCACAGTGCCTGCACGTACCCACCGTCCCTGTCCCCACTCGACCACTACCACACACCCCAATGCCCATATAATGGGATGGCCATGTGGCACACGCATCCTCCCATCCATCTGGCACACGCTCAACCCAATCACACCAATGCTTGAAGCGTCTCACATTGTAATCATCACTCAATAACGTTTTTGTGTTTTGCCCTCACAGGAGAAGAGGGCCAGGAACGCACGCGATAGGGCACGCACCGGAGGGGGCCCGCCACACGAGGTGGCCCTGACAGACGCCGAGGTCGAGGCACTGGAGATCAGCCGCACGCTGCATTGCCTGTCGATGGCGGATGGCGAGTCTGGTTCTGGCGAAACGGCCGGTAAGGGAAAGCTGGCACTCATCACTCATGATCGTGAATGATCGTAGCATCACATGGCATATGCCGCACCGCCACATTTGGTCACATGCCTGATATTTCCCTCTTCTCTTGCAGGACCGTCTGCGATCGACGTCTCGGTTGAGGGCGATTCCTCAGAGGACATGCCCGTCTCTGAGGGTGCATCGTCACACATGAGCCTTGCATCCACCAGCGCAGATACACACACCTCGGTGGGTCCCCCCCCTCAGCTAGTTGGGATTGCACGTGGTGAGTCACCGCGCACACGTGAGCATGAGCAGACCCTGGTGGCAGGGTCAGCCGCGGAGGGTCCGCGTCGGTGGGAGTACTCTTCTCAAGGCTTTGCTCAGCCGGACCCAGATGCTGAACCCAGGGGGCCACCTGTCAAAAGGAGAGTCGTCGAGGGGCACCAGAACATTGCTGAGGTACTGGGAGAGGTGCCACGCGCACTCTCCACAATCGCACGGAGGATGGAGGAGTCCAACTCCTGCATAAGGGGAATGGTGGCACAGGTGCAGGAGGGTATCGCCGAGATAGTGTCGCAGGGACGTGAAAGCATCTCTGAGATAGTGTCGCGGGTAGGTGTGGGAACGTCTGCGGTGGAGGACAGGCTAGCCTCCCTCGAGCGTCACGCACAGCTCACCAATGAGTCCATCCAGGCCCTCACAACGGCTGTTCAGATTCAGGGTGAACAACATTCTGCCGCCATCAACAGGTTGACAGATACATTGGAGGTGGCCTTGCAAGGTCTCACCCACGTCATCCAAACTGCCGTCCAGCAGGGTGGAAGGGGTGATGTGGGCCTTGGCCATGAGAGGGAAGATGGTGAACGGGGAAATGGAAGTGTGGACGCTACTCAAGGCGCCCCCAAGTCTCACCCGTTGCCCCCCTCTCAACAAGTGCCCGCAATGGTGCCTCCTCTCCAGGTGGCCGAGTCTGCCCCTACACAGGTGCAGGAGGAGCAGTCTGTGGAGGTGCCCTCACGGGCACCGAAACCCAGGGGGCGTCGGCCCAAAGCATCTACCCGGTCAGGGCACGAACAGGAGCAACCTGCCACCACCTCTGCTGGAGCCACAGGGGTAGCACCACGTTGGGGGTCCCGAAAACGAACGCCTAAAGTTCCGTGAGCACACAGGGATTGCACCAGGGTGTTTGTCGTTTTTTTTTTAATTTTCTACTCTTTGAATGTCACCACAAAATAAACTCACTTTTTCTCACCAATGCTGCCACCTCTTGTCCATAATTCTGCGGCTTGTGCAATATGTCCCTTCCGTGCGCCTCATCATGACGACTTACCACCCCGTCCCACCCATTGGGCATAATCCAGTGGGTGCAGGTGTACAGGCACCACTCTTCTGTGGAGGGAGCCTGTATGGACCCTCGTCTGTGCACGTTATGACATGTGAACGCCTCACACAGTGTGATGTTAGGAGAACCGTTGGCATATGAGTGCCTCCCTGGCCTGACGAGCACGCAGGTGAGCCGGTGTTCGGCGCATGGGTCGTTCCTCCTCCTCCTCCTCCTCCTCATTGTCGTCCTCAATGTGGGTGGCGGGTGTGCATGGGGCCTCCTCCAGCGGCACCCCTCTCTGTAGTGCCATGTTATGCAGGGCACAGCAGACAACTATAATTCGTCCCACTCTGAATGGCGTGTATTGGAGTGCTCCCCCGGAACGATCAAGGCACCTGAAGCGCATCTTGAGCAGCCCTATAGCCTGCTCAATTGTAGACCTGGTAGCAATGTGGCTGTCATTATACCGACGCTGTGGCTCGGTAATGGGGTTCCTCAGAGGTGTCATAAGCCACGTGTGCAGGGGATATCCCTTGTCGCCGAGGAGCCAGCCGTTGCCGGCGTTGGGTGCGTGGAAGAGGGGCGGGACGGTGGACTCCCTGAGGATGAAGGAATCGTGGCAGCTGCCAGGGTATCTGGCGCACACGTGTAGGAATCTCTGGCGGTGGTCACAAATGATCTGGGCCTTTCCTGTTGATAAACAGCCCTGGCTCATGTGGAGGTGCCCGTATTGCTATGTGGGTGCAATCGATTACACCCTGCACCCGTGGGAAGCCAGCCACAGCATGGAATCCAACCGCCCTCTCCGTCTGGCTGCGCTCATCCATGGCGAAGTTGATGTAGGTCGAGGCCCTGCGGAACAACCCATCGGTAACCTGCCTTATGCACTTGTGTGCAGACGACTGACAGACCCCGGTGATGTCCCCCGTGGCACCCTGGAAGGATCCGGAGGCGAAGAAGTTGAGGGCAGTGGTGACTTTGACGGCGACGGGTAAGAAGATGCTGCTTGGTCCATCCGGGAGCAGCTCGTCATTGAAGAGGCTGCAGATGTCGGCGACTACCTGGCGAGTGACTCTGAGCCTCCGTATGCACTGCTGCTCAGAGAGGTCCATGAAGCTGAGCCTCGGTCTGTAGACCCTGTGCGGAGGGTAGTGCCTCCTGCGACGCATCTCTCTCTGCGGATGCCCTCCATCCTGCTGTGCAGGTGGATGTGCCGCAGCACCGTGTTGTGGGGATGCACGTCTCTGAGGCGGACGGCGTGGACTGCGAGGCTGCTGAGGCTGGTCATGCTGTTCGTCCTCCGAGGATGTCAACGCAGCACCCATCTGGCAGGTTTAGGTTTGCGGGGTTGTGCACGCTAGAAAAGTGTGTCCTCGCCGGTGAATCTTCTTGCTTGGAGGAGGGTGGTGGAGGGCAGGCGTTGCCCAATGTTACGGAGTGTCCTCCTGCGTTGGTGAAGGCTCTCCCCCCCCCACCTGTGGAATGCACCTTGGCAGCTGCCACAGGCTGCTGGCTGCAACACGTCCGTTGAGAGTGTGAGTGTTTCCCCCAGTCTGGGAAACAGTCTCATTTCACTGTAAAATCCCACACCTGTTAAATAAACAGCTCAATCAGGTCATTTAATGACCTGAAATACCAAGATAAATACACTCAAGTGGAACCCCGCTGGCTTTAATTGCCTGCGGGATTCCCACCAGCGGGGCCAACGCACGCACCCCCGCACGTCAGCGCGCAACCCGGAAGTGGGCGGGATCGAGGCGCGATCCGGTCCCGCTCCTCGAAACCGGGATTTTAGAGGCCCACCCGCCGAGAACGCACCCGGAACCGGGTGCTAAAATCGGGCCCAGAGTGATCATTGATCTTGAGAGAGGAAGAGACAGAGATGGTGTCTGAAGAAAGGCTAGCTGCTGATGAGCAGAGGTCCAACTTGGTGAGGGGCCTTGCTGAGTTGCTTTGTTATTCTAATATCACTAATTCTGATATTGCAGCACATACTTCTAGGAAAGTGACAGTACAAAGATCCCAAAGAATGCAGACCGACGCAGCCAGAATGGGAGAGCCTGTATCTGACACGCAGGCAGGATCATTTGGTTTGGCAACATGTAGTAATAGATGATCAGGGGAATCAGCAGTAGATGCAATCCTTGATGCTTTGTACTCGGGGAAAATTGAATCTACCATTCCAGCTACTCCTGCATGACATAGATACAAGATTAAACATAAGAGATTTAATCTCTAAAAGAGGGCAGGAGAAACTTCTTATCACAGAGAGTTTTGTGGCCGGGGACGTCACTTCCAGGGTTAGTGGTTGTGGCTAGAAACTATGTCAACATTCAAATTCAATTGGATAGGCAGTTGAAGGAAAAGAGGTTGAAGGGATATGGGAATAGGGCAGGTAAATGTGATTCGAACTATTTGATTGTGTGGAGGGTAAATGCTGACACGGACTGGCTGGGCCGAATGGCCTATTTCTGTGTTTTAATTTCTATGTATTTCTATGTATGCTGATCTTTATGTATGCAGGTCTGTGGTGAAAAAGACCATCCGTTATCTCTGTGATACATACTGCAGATTCTACTGCCTTGAAAGACCCAGTGCTGTAGCAGTTAAGTGCACTTTTACTAAGAGTGTTACAGGGAATTGTTCCCAAGCTACAGGTCAGAACATGCATCCCTAATGATTTGCAGCCTCCTCATACACAGTTCCTCACTGGCATGAATGGGCTACTCAAGCTGCTTTAATTAGTACTTAGCAAGTCCTGAATATCTGCCTCCTTTGCCCTTAAACCTTTTTGACAATTTCTGTAAGCTCTCTCCTGCTCTGCTCACCTTTCAGACTCTGCCTGCTCCCTCTGATGCTTTAATGTTGAATTCAATTGTTTGAAATTAATATTGTGTATGAATCAAGTATACCTTCAGTAAATTTTCACATTTACCATTAGTTACTGTTTAACAAACAAAAGAAACATTATTTCTGATTCACTAATGTCAGTGCATTTATATGCGTTACATTGGTTTATTGCCATGGGTAGGTTTCGGAGTTTGGTGTAGGCAAAAGTTAGCGATCACTCTATTAACACTAATGCACAAAATTACCACATCTTAATGCACAATTAGTGTCTGCTAACTCTTAACGCACAGAGGAAATGAACCTCTATAAGTAGTTTTCATTGCTGGCATTTGGGATTCAATTTTTGTCTGCGGTAGAGAGGTAGGAACATTATAATGCAGTAAATTGTTGAGTTGTAATTACAGCCATGGTGATTTTAATCAAAACTTGCTATTGCAAGGGCTTCAGCTCAATGCTACTGAAAAATATCCCAGATCAGGTGGAGTGATAACAGTTACTCTTTTTTAAAACGAAAAGAAAAATATAAGTGAATAGCTTTGTTTTTCCAATGTTATAAAATTCCTTCAATGTGTTTGTATTTGTGCTTTTGTTTTGCACAATGATAAAAAAAACGTATAATACCGCAGGGAACAGGAAAATTCTCAAACATATCTTTTCCTTTATGAGCCCTAAGTTTTTTCTCTGTTCCTAATGTTAGCTATACCTGCAGTACAAAGTGGAGGTGGATAAAATCGATGGAAATTTTAATTTCAATATTAAAATGGTCCAAGGTGAATACTCGTATGCACTTGTACGTAGAATTAGTTTTCATTTTTTATTTTTATTAAAGGTGGAACAGCAGCAAGAAGCGATGAGTGGCACCTATGGGATGCAGAGGATGATCTGAGAGGGTGTACTGGCCAGGAGAGGGAGGAATGCTTTAATAAAATAGGAAAGTATGAAAGAAGAAAAATTCCTATATCCCACCAACTCTCTTCCTGCCACAGACAATGTACAATTTGACCAGCCATGGACCCAAACTTGCACAGTCTCTTTAAGTAAACAGCTGGATAAAATCTCAATGAAGGTGAAACATTGCAAAATAGTTCCCTGACTCCTGAAGGTAATCAAATAAAATTCCAAGACAGAGGAACCGATTCTAACTATGGTCGCCCAGCGTCAATGGCGTGGTAGCGGCCTGAAAATGACGTCAGGTCACTTACTGCCCTGTTTAGACTGGTGCTGCGACCACCATCATCTTGATGGTATACATAGCTATTTCGAGGTAGAAAATCGGCAGAGCATACATGGAGCCGCCTAACCAGCAATCCTTAAAGGGATCACTGGAAGTTGCTCAAGAAACAGCCCAAAGCTATTTTCATCTTTTTTTCAGCTCTGCCTGGTCCCACAAAAATACTCCAGTTCACCGCTGGCCTTTGCGTGGTCCTGCCCCCCCTCCGGGATCACCTCCCCATGCCTCCAGTCCCTACTGTCAGTTGTCCACTTTGGAGCCAATCGTTTCTTGCCCTCCCCGACTAGTGAGCTCTATATGAACGCCGGTTTGGTGCGTGCAGCTTACTGGATTGATGCAAACGAGGCTGGGGCATCAAAATGACTCAGGGTTCACGGCAGCAACAATAGGCAGGTCACGGCAGGCACTGCCCGCCAACCACCCTTTTTGTGCCAAGTGTTAAAATCGACCCCAGTGTCCAATGTTACAACCCAAACTATTCATTTTTGACCAACTGCGTTCCATGAACAACATTGTTCTATTGACATTGATGTCTATTTTTATCCTTAAGACCTTTAAATAGATATTTAGCATTTTTTCTGGAATTGATTCCTTTTGCTTATTCCACGTCAGTCAGTGTTCTGTGAGTAAAATTCTTCTAATCTTGAGTCTCATTTGAGAATCACGAATTTTGTTCTTGTGTCCGCTAGTACTGTGATCACAGTCTAAATCTACTTATAGTCACACTATCCATGCCTCTCATCACTTTAAAAACTTGTATCATCTCCCCTTTCAATCTTCCACTTTTTAATCATAACTCGTGAGTCACTATTCATAATTTAGAGCCTGACTCACTGCATTCTTTATTCAGCGTAACAATGTCCTTTTGAATGTAAGGTGTTCAAAATAGCATGAAATATTCTAAATCTGTCTTATTGAGGTATTATACCAGGTTGAAAGTAAACTGTTCTCATAATGAACTACCACCAGGTTATGCCACTGTGCCTGTTAATAACAGCTACAAATTTGCTTAGTATCATTAGTGAATGGTCAGTAATCATACCCAAATCTTTTTTCTTTTATACCTTTACCAACAAACACCAATTCATTATGTGCATAATTCCTGTTCCAATATGCATTACAGTTAAGCCTATTAAAATCTAAGTGCCATTCCTTAGCCAATGCACTAGATCCTTATCAATGATGTCAATCTCCTTTACACTATTCATATGACTAGCACGCATGATGACATCAGTAAACTTCATAATATCACTAGAAAGAGCCTCCTTTATATAGTAGCATTGGCTGGAATGGAGAGTAATTCAACTGTTAATCTATTGCCCACAATCACCTGAACTGGCATTAGTGTTAGAGTTATCCCTGAGATGGACATGGCTTATATTAGAGCAGAATTTGGAATATATACAGATTCAAAGAATCCATCTTTGTGTTGATTTTTAATTGATTTTTTAATCCTTTCCAATGGGAATGATCTGTTTAGCTGACAGCAAATTGTTTGCCTGCTACTCTGCTGCAACATTAGAAAGAACATGTAAATATTTTTTTTTAATGCATTTGGTAGTGCTTCATATTGTATTAGGTTGCCATTTGAATGCAATTTATGCACTATCGTTTATTTATGCCTCTACATTTCTGCCAATAATTCTTGTGTACATTCGACACAGTGAATTCCTCACTAGCCAACAACCTTTATGTATATATTGCATGTCAAGAATGAGGTATACTGGCAATCGACAGTCTCATTTGCATGCACTGCCAGCACAAAAGCAAAAGAAGGGCAAGGGCATCCCCTCCACCATCACGTAAAATTAAAACAGTGCATATTATAAATTATATCGGATACCAGGCAGTGATTTCAAGGCACTAATCTAATTTTGGGGTTCGCATAATTTAAACCCCTCGAGCTTTGCTCTCACAGTTTATGAGGTCATCCAAACCGTTCAATTAGATTACTGCTTTATAACCACTCCCAGGTATCCATTATTCTGTATTCAATACCATTAACATGAAGCAGATTGTAAAACAACAAAGGCTTCTCTCTTCTTGGGCAGTTGAAGATGGTTTGCACACAGCCTTCATTACAATTATAGTCTTGGAGTGTAGGCTGAAGAGTGTTGGACTGGAAAAGGGCAAAGGTCAGTGAGATAAGGAGGGATCTGGCCCAAATTAACTGGGCAGAAAAGTTAGCAAACTGGTCGACAGATCAGCAGTGAAAAATCTTCATGTATGTGATGGATAGAGTACAAAATAAATGTATTCCTATAAAGCAAAAAGGGGGCGCATCAAAGAATAAAGTTCCATTGATAAATAAAGAGATTAAAACTAAATTCAAATTTAAAAGTAGGCATATCATAAAGCTAGGGCTTGCAATACTGAATAAAATCATGAGGAATAAAACAAGTACAGTAGGGAGGTGAAAGGGGCGATTAGGAGGGCTAAATGGAACTATGAGAAAGGCTAGCTGATATAGAAGGAAATAGTAAAGGCTTTTATAAATGTATAAAAAGTAAGAGAATAGTTAAAAAAAGTGTAGGACCACTCAGAAATGAGGAAGAGAGTCTAATTGTGGAGGATGAAGGCATTGTATAGATATTAAATGCATATTTTGCATTGGTTTTTAGAAATGATGGCGGAAGTGAGAATGTAAGGTGTACTAGAGGAAGACATGGAACAATTGTTAGAGATAACTATGGAAAATGAACTGGTTCCAAAAAAAATAGCGGATTAGTCACCGGGCCCTGACAGCATGAAGAAATTAGAGAGGAGATAGCAGAGACTCTGACCAAATTGCTTCTGACTTTCTTAAATATTTAATTTGTGCCATGTGATTGAGGAGTAGCCATAGCAACACCCCTGTTCAAGAAGGAAGAGAACAATAAATCAGGTAACTATAGATCAGTTAGTCTAACGTAAATTGTGGACAAACTCTTAGAACACATACTAACTGCAAGAAAGACATAGTTGGTTAGTGCAATGGACAAACAGGTAGAAGATGCAATTTAATGTGGGTAAGTATGAGGTAATACATTTTGGGAAGAAAAACAAAGAATAGTAGTATACACTTAATGGAAAGACACTGAAGGATGTGGATGAAGAGACTCAGTTTGTTTTTTTTTTAGCCTAAATTGATTAGGCTACAATTGTGTGCAGTTTTGGGTGCCCCGTTACAGAAAGGACATTAAAGTCAAAGGGCTCGAATTTAGCAGGCCTGCGGGTTCCCAGCGGGTGGTCCTCCAGGAGCGTGGTCAACACGCTCGGCGAAATTAGTGGGTTGCCCGCGCGATCGTAGCAGGCAACACACTAATAGGAATCAATTACCTGCTCCTCCGGGGTCCACGCTGCTGGTCTGCGCGTCGGGCGGGCTGCGCATGCGCAGTACGATCTGTCAGCTGGAGGCTCTCTAGTTAAAGGGGCAGTCCTCCACTGACAGATGCTGCAACCAATGGAACAAATTGCAGCATGGAGCAGCCCAGGAGGAAGGCTGCTCCCAGTTTAATGATGCCTCACCCCAGGTATCATCAGATGGGGTGAGGAGGAGGGGGAGGACACAGATCTTCCCCCCGGGAGGAAGCGGCCTGCCTCTGCCACCAAGAAGGCCTGGCTCGAGGTGGCAGAGGGGGTCACCTGCGCCACCAACATATCGCCCACCTGCATACAGTGCAGGAGGCGCTGCAATGACCGCAGTAGGTCAGCCACAGTGAGAACACGAAGTCTTTCCCCTACACTCCGTCTGCCACAACACTGCCCCCACCCCACATCTCCTTCGGCACCGCCAACACTACTCTGTCACATCACCCTTCATACCCACTCAAACCCCATCCTCATCTTACCTCCACCTACTCACCTCGCCAGTACTCATCCTGCCACTAACACGCAACCCAATCCTCATACAATCTCATTGCTCCATCCCATACTCACCCTCTCGTGCATCTCCCTCACGGCCAGCCTCACTCAACCTGCCACCACCTGTGCTGCAGCCACAGGGCATGCATCACATATGTGCAGTAGGCAGCGTAAGGCAATGAAGGGGGTGCACAAGGGTGTCTGAGGGTTTGTCCTGGGTGTTATCTATATTGAATTTCAGAGCAACAAACAGCATACATTATATTGACACCACCACTGCCATGTCTCCGCGAATCCTGTCCGTTGTGTCCAATAATGCCCGCTCCTGGTTATCACTATGAGGACCCACCACTGATGCCACCCATCGTGTTACTGCAGAGTAGGTGCAGGTGTATTTGCAGGGCTCTTCCGCGCAGACGACTGAGAGACATCGGCGGTGTAGCCGGCTGCACCCTGGAAGGATGCGGAGGAGAAGTTGTGGAGGGCAGTGGTGACTTTGACAGCGACAGGTAAGCAGTTGGTGCTGGGGCCAGCCAGGAGCAGCTCGGCATGAAAGAGCCTGCAGATCTCCACGACTACATGTCGAGCGAATCTGCGCCTCCCTGTGCACTGCTGCTCGGAGAGGTCCGGGGAGCTGCGCCTCGGTCTGTGGACCCTGCGGCGAGGGTAGTGCCCTCTGCGATGCGTCTCTCCCTGCGGTAGCCCTCCCTCCTGCTGTGCAGGTGGGCGTGCAACAACACCGTGTTGGGGGCTCCACGTCTCTGCGGCGGACGGCGTGGATTGCGAGGCTGCTGGGGCTGGTCATGCTGTTCGTCCTCCGAGGGTGTCCACGCACCACCCATCTGGCAGGTGTTGGTCTGAGGGGTTGTGCAGGGTAGGTGGGTGGTTCCTTGCACTAGGGCTGCAGTTTAGTGTCGGTCTGTCCTCTGGCTTGGCGGGGGGTGGTGGAGGGCAGGGGTTGCCCTATGTGACGCGATGGCCTCCTGCGTGGGTGAGGGCTCTCCCCCGTGGAGTGCACCTTGGCACCTGCCACAGGCTGCTGGCTGCAACACGCCTGGTTGGAGAGAGACTGTTTCCCCCAGTGTGGGAAACTCACTGCCTTGAACCTGAAATCCCACACTTCCTCTTTTGACAGCTGCTTCAGCTCATTAACTGACCTCAACAAGCAAGGTAAGTACTCTCAAGTGGAACCCCGCTGGCTTTAATTGCCTGCGGGATTCCCACCAGCGGGGCTTGTGCGCGCAGCCCCGCACGTCAGCGCGGTACCCGGAAGTGGGCGGGATTTCGGCGCGATCCGGTCACGTGACCGGATATCGGGATTTTCGGGGCCCCCCCGCTGGAAACCCGCAGGTAACCCGACGCGAAAATCGAGCCCATAGAAACCAAACAGTGTAGATTCACCAGGATGATGCCAGGGTTGTGAAACTAGTTATGAAGGGAGATTGAGGTATTTGGACTATTTCCACTGGAACAGAGAAGGCTAAGTGGAGATTTAATTGAGGTTTTTAAAATTATGAAGGGTTTTGGATGATTGAATAGGGAAAGACTATTTCCTCTGGTTGGGGAGTCAGTGATAAGGGTCAGCAATCCAAAATTACCACTAAGCGGGGAGGAGAGAGGTTAGAAGAAATGTCTTTATGCAGTGGGATCTTGCAGTGGTTGAGACAGAGACCATTGGAGAAAATCGGATAAATATTCAAAGCAGAAGAAGATGTAGGGCTATGGGGTGTGGGGCAGTGAACTGCTGTAGCAAAGAGCCAGCACAGACATGATGAGCCAAATAGCTTTTTTTGTGATTTAAACATCTATGGTTCTACAGCAATTGTGGAGCAAAATGGTTGTGTTGATATTAGTTTTTGCACTGGTACGACATTACTGTGTAAGCTATTTTAAATAAATAGTTTAATGTTTCTGTTAAATAGTGTGCATTAAGCATTTGTACTTTAATATCCTACATAGCCATTTCTAGGCACTTGAATTTAGTCAGAACTGTGCAGATACATGATAAGAATAATCTCCCCAATGCAAATATTATATTTTTGGACCTTCATATTTTTCTTTTTTTTGTTAAACTGTGAGAGAATTAGATTGTCAAAGAAAAGCATTATGGAAAATCAGAACTTGCTCTCAATCACCAGAAGACATTGAAACCTACAGGGAACAAGATTTTGTTACAAATAAGAAAAGATTAATGGATCTTTGTCTCTCAGTATGATAAGGTAAAGGAAGAAAACAGCAATGAAATGCAATGTATTTTAAATCAAGAGCCACTCTTTAGGGTAAATGCAGTTCTTCAATTCTAATTTTAAACAAAGCAGTTGTCAGAAGCCTAAAGCTAAAAACAGAAATTCCTCTTAGCTAATGGCAATTAGCAGTAATGTTCTTATTGGAAGGAAATGTGGATTGGTTCACTCTGCTGGCATTCAGGAAGTTATTGTTTGTTTCAGGCACTACTCCTTCCTGCCTGAGAAGTCCATGATGAAGTTTATTTTCAATGTTCGAATCAGCAAAGTGAGATAATTTGTATCTGGTTCCTTTTCTGGAGTTCAAAGCATCACATTTCTGTTAAGGATCACTGGCACCTTCCAGGCAAGGAGTGAGGTCATGGGATATCCTTGTTTCACAGGAAATCATGTTTTGTAAGAAAGGAGAATTGTTTGCTAATCCCCAGTTCCAGTACTAAAAATAAATTAAACTGTGCGGCGTCGTAGCCAATAAAGTGACCCATTCTCACTTAGAGTCAAATAACAATCACTGCTTGTGCCTGATATGTCTTGGAAACAGTGGAAGGCAGGCATCGTAGGCTGTCGTCAGTTGTATGGGAGCTCCCTCATCGTAAAAGAAAAGCTTGGCCAGTCTTTTTATAAACACTTTTAGCACCAACAAAAGAAATCAAATTTAGCCCCTGTATTTTGACGATAAGGAGTGAAATGATTGAGGAAAATGGGACAACGTCAAAGTGGTGTCAAAATCATGCACAGCATTTAGGTCGTTTTTTGTCAGCTTAGGTCAGGCTAACTTAATAGAAATGTGACACGGCGGATCTGAGACACTGAAAATATAAAAGCTCCTTTGCTATTTTATGTCAAGTAAAATTCAATTGCTACTTATGTTTGGCCTTCTTGCTTTGTGAAAACATAATTTGCTCACTGTGCAAGGCAATTCCACTTAAAAAAAAATATAAATCCTGAGAGTACATTATTCCAAGAGTGAGAAACAGGAAGGCAGGTGCTTGGAGGAAATCTACATAGACAGTCTATGGTCAAACTGGTTTTCAGATCTAAGAGTGTATCGGTTACGTTATCAGATGTGAACCACTAGGGCTGTAGGTTAAAAATCTAAGGTTGCACCTGCCTGCCATATGTGTGCCAAAGAAGTCAAATAGTCTACCCACAGGCAAGCTGCCAGTCTTGCACCCCTTGCTGGTTGAATGAGAGTAGCCATAGCTGTTAAGTTATCATTAAATCTGTATCACACCTAACAGGCTTCTAATTTGACCAAATATTATGTGCATTAGTTACCCAAACATCATGTGAAAGTTAAATTACACAACAGGGAAGAATGCACGTAAAAGTATTCATTGTGTACCATTGTCAACACTGGTCATGATTATGGCCAGTTGTTTGCAGATCTCAAGGGTACTACCTTAAAACATTTGTATAAGGTTTGTCTCTGTGTTTCTCTCCATTTAAACATGCAGCACCCAAAAGACTGCTCAATTGTTCACCATTCCTGTCTTTCTTCACTATGTTCCAATTGGCAGGATGGAACTAACTCACCGCTTTTTCCTCCCATGGCCTTCGATAGTTACGCAAGACAGGTTTAGAGTGGTACTATTGTTCCTCACAGCGTTATTGCCACTGGCTGCAGTCAGCTAAAGGGGGACATGTGTTGTCGGAGAGCAGGAAACAGGGATGGTTAATATGTCACAGAGACCATCATCCCTAAGAATGTCAGCAGCAGGAAGGGCCCCCAAGACTTTCAGATGCATCCATGGAGGTCATTTTGACCGAATTAAGGGCCAAAAGAGCAGGACAGTTGGGCACAGAGGGCAGGAAGCCCCATAAGATAGTGGTTCAGAATACATAAATGAAGGTTGCAGAGGCAGTCAGTGCTATCTCCACCACCCCAAGAACTGTCAGTCAGTGTAGAAAGAGGTTCAATGACTTCTCAAGGGTGGCCAAGGTAAATCAAGGCTCTGTGGCCAATCCACATCTTGTACCACTGATAGAGCCTTCATTCACCTTCTTACCTATCATTATATTTCCTGTCAACACCTGGATGTTAAGAAAGCTCATTTATGCAAAGGGAAACCTCTGCAAACACTCAAGTATCATCTTTACTCAAAAACTACTCTGTCAATTCACACTGCATGCCACATGGGCTTCTGCTCATCTTCAAAGACACTTCATTTAAAGAGACAATGCAGCTCCACATCTCATCATCATGGGATGCATGCACTCATATGGGGGAAGTGTCCATGCCTCGCACATTCCTTTAACATTGTCTTTTCTCTCTCCACAGGAAAATCTGCCCCATAAGCATCACCAGAGAAATGTAACTGGGGGAGGAGCACCATCGCTAAAAATCTTGAGTCCGCATGAAAAGGAGAAGACAGAAATTGGATGTCTCTGGCTTGCCAGCATAAACTGGGTGCAAGAAACGATCCTTGCACCGGCACAGGTAGGCCCAAGGCCCAATCAAAATTGGGTCTTGGGCCTCATTTAAATTAGACGGGTAAGCGGCGGATGCCCGCTGCACATCCCCAGGATGTTCGCGGGCGAAGCAGACATCAATTTTGGCCCACTGTAGTGCCTACAGGTAAGTCCTAGAGGGAGCATGATTGGGAAGGGGCTGAGTGGGGGCTGGCAATGGTCTTCGGGACCGTTGTGGAGCTGGAAGGAGCACTCCTGCTTCTCCTGGCTCCACTTCAGATAAGAATTTTTCAAGAAACTTACCTTTTTGGTGGCAGCCTCCAGTGATCCCTTTAAGGAGGTTGGTAAGGCTGCATGTGTTGTGTGGCACTATCACCATGCTAAATGGGATAGATTCAGAACAGACCTATCAGCTCAAAACTGGGCATCCATGAGGCACTGTGGGCTATCAGCAGCAGCAGAATTGTATTCCAGCACATTCTGTAACCTCATGGCCCGGCATATTCCTCACACTACCATCACTAACAAGCCAGGGGATCAACTTTGGTTCAATGAGGAGTGTGGAAGAGCACGCCAGAAGCAGCACCAGGTGTACCTAAAAATGAGGTGCCAACCTGGTGAAGCTACAACAAGGACTACATGCATGCTAAACAGTGGAAGCAACATGCTATAGACAGAGCTAAGAGATCCAACAACCAATGAATCAAATCATAGCTCTGCAGTCCTACCACATCCAGTCATGAATGGTGGTGGACAATTAAACAACTAATGGGAGGAGGAGGCTCCGTGAATGTCCCCATCCTCCATGATGGCAGAGTCCAGCACGTGAGTGCAAAAGAGAAGGCTGAAGCGTTAGCAACCATCTTCAGCAAGAAGTGCCGAGTGGATGATCCATCTCGGCCTCCTCACGAGATCCCAACCATTACAGAAGCCAGTCTTCAGCCAATTCAATTCACTCCATGTGATATCAAGGAACGGCTGAGTGCACTGGATATAGCAAAGGCTATGGGCCCTAACAACATCCCGGCTGTAGTGCTGAAGACTTGTGCTCTAGAACTAGCCGCGCCTCTAGCCAAGCTGTTCCAGTACAATTACAACACTGGCATCTAACTGACAAAGTGGAAAATTGCCCAGGTATGTCCTGTCCACAAAAAGCAGGACAAATTCAATCCAGCCAATTACCGCTCCATCAGTCTACTCTCAATCATCAGCAAAGTGATGGAAGGTGCTTTCGACAGTGCTATCAAGCGGCACTTACTCACCAATAACCTGCTCACCGATGCTCAGTTTGGGTTCCGCCAGGACCACTCCGCTCCAGACCTCATTACAGCCTTGGTCCAAATATGGACAAATAAGCTGAATTCCAGAATTGAGGATAAAGTGACTGCCCTTGACATCAAAGCAGCATTTAACTAAGTGTGGCATCAAGGAGCCCTAGTAAAATTTAAGTCAATGGGAATCAGGGAGAAAACTCTCGAGTGGCTGGAGTCATACCTCGCACAAAGGAAGGCGGTAGTGGTTGTTGGAGGCCAATCATCTCAGCCCCAGGGCATTGCTGCAGGAGTTCCTCAGGGCAGTGTCCTAGGCCCAACCATCTTCAGCTGCTTCATCAATGACTTGCCTCCATTATAAGGTCAGAAGTGGGGACAATTGCTGATGATTGCACAGTGTTCAGTTCCATTCGTAACCTCTCAGATAATGAAACAGTCTGTGCCCGCATGCAGCAAGACCTGGACAACATCCAGGCTTGGACTGATAAGTGGCAAGTAACATTTGTGCCACACAAGTGCGGGGCAATGACCATCTCCCACAAGATAGTCTAACCACCTCCCCTTGACATTCAACGGCATTACCATTGCTGAATCCCCCACCATCAACATCCTGGGGGTCACCATTGACCAGAAACTTAACTGGACCAGCCACATAAACACTGTGGCTACAAGAGCAGGTCAGAGGCTGGGTATTATGTGGCAAGTGACTCACCTCCTGACTCCCCGAAGCCTTTCCACTATCTACAAGTCAGGACTGTTATGGAATACTGTCCACTTGCCTGAATGTGTGCAGCTCCAACAACATTCAAGAAGCTCGACGCCATCCAGGACAAAGCAGCCCACTTGATTGGCACCCCATCCACCACTCTAAACATTCACTCCCTTCAACACCGGCGCACTGTGGCTGCAATGTGTACCATCCACAGGATGCACTGCAGCAACTTGCCAAGGCTTCTTCGACAGCACCTCCCAAACCCTCGACCTCTACCACCTAGAAGGACAAGGGCAGCAGGCACATGGGAACAACACCACCTGCACGTTCCCCTCCAAGTCACACACCATCCCAACTATGGAAATATATCATCGTTCCTGGGTCAAAATCCTGGAACTACCTATCTAACAGCAATGTGGGAGAACCTTCACCACATGGACTGCAGCGGTTCACCACCACCTTCTCAAGGGCAATTAGGGATGGGCAATAAATGCTGGCCTTGCCAGCAACACCCATGGGTTGATCCCCTGGCTTGTTGGTAATGGTAGAGTGAGGAATATGCCGGGCCATGAGGTTTACAGATTGTGCTGGAATACAATTCTGCTGCTGCTGATGGCCCACATCACCTCATGGATGCCCAGTTTTGAGCTGCTAGATCTGTTCTGAATCTATCCCATTTAGCACGGTGGTAGTGCCACACAACAGTGCAAAGACGGGACTTCGTCTCCATGAGGACTGTGCGGTGGTCACTCCTTACCAATACTGTCATGGACAGATGCATTTGCGACAGGTAAGGACGAGGTCAAGTAAGTTTTTCCCTCACCACCAGCTGCAGACCCTGTCTGGCAGCTATGTCCTTCAGGACTCAGCCAGCTTTGTCAGTAGTGGTGCTACCGAGTCACTCTTGGTGATGTACATTGAAGTTCCCCACCCAGAGTACATTCTGTGCCCTTGCTACCCTCAGTGCTTCCCAACATGGAGGAGGACTGATTCATCAGCTGAGGGAGGGCAATAGGTGGTAACCAGCAGGAGGTTTCCTTGCCCATGTTTGACCTAGAATCATAGAATCATAGAAGTTACAACATGGAAACAGGCCCTTCGGCCCAACATGTCCATGTCGCCCAGTTTATACCACTATGCTAGTCCCAATTTCCTGCACTTGGCCCATATCCCTCAATACCCATCTTACCCATGTAACTGTCCAAATGCTTTTTAAAAGACAAAATTGTACCTGCCTCTACTACTGCCTCTGGCAGCTCGTTCCAGACACTCACCACCCTTTGAGTGAAAAAATTGCCCCTCTGGACCCTTTTGTATCTCTCCCCTCTCACCTTAAATCTATGCCCCCTCGTTATAGACTCCCCTACCTTTGGGAAAAGATTTTGACTATCTACCTTATCTATGCCCCTCATTATTTTATAGACTTCTATAAGATCACCCCTTAACCTCCTACTCTCCAGGGAAAAAAGTCCCAGTCTGTCTAACCTCTCCCTATAAGTCAAACCATCAAGTCCCGGTAGCATCCTAGTAAATCTTTTCTGCACTCTTTCTAGTTTAATAATATCCTTTCTATAATAGGGTGACCAGAACTGTACACAGTATTCCAAGTGTGGCCTCACCAATGCCCTGTACAACTTCAACACGACATCCCAACTCCTGTATTCAATGTTCTGACCAATGAAACCAAGCATGCCGAATGCCTTCTTCACCACCCTATCCACCTGTGACTCCACTTTCAAGGAGCTATGAACCTGTACTCCTAGATCTCTTTGTTCTATAACTCTCCCCAATGCCCTACCATTAACGGAGTAGGTCCTGGCCCGATTCGATCTACCAAAATGCATCACCTCACATTTATCTAAATTAAACTCCATCTGCCATTCATTGGCCCACTGGCCCAATTTATCAAGATCCTGTTGCAATACTAGATAACCTTCTTCACTGTCCACAATGCCACCAATCTTGGTGTCATCTGCAAACTTACTAACCATGCCTCCTAAATTCTCATCCAAATCATTAATATAAATAACAAATAACAGCGGACCCAGCACCGATCCCTGTGGCACACCGCTGGTCACAGGCATCCAGTTTGAAAAACAACCCTCTACAACCACCCTCTGTCTTCTGTCGTCAAGCCAATTTTGTATCCAATTGGCTACCTCACCTTGGATCCCATGAGATTTAACCTTATGTAACAACCTACCATGCGGTACCTTGTCAAAGGCTTTGCTGAAGTCCATGTAGACCACGTCTACTGCACAGCCCTCATCTATCTTCTTGGTTACCCCTTCAAAAAACTCAATCAAATTCGTGAGACATGATTTTCCTCTCATAAAACCATGCTGACTGTTCCTAATTAGTCCCTGCCTCTCCAAATGCCTGTAGATCCTGTCCCTCAGAATACCCTCCAACAACTTACCCACTACAGATGTCAGGCTCACCGGTCTGTAGTTCCCAGGCTTTTCCCTGCCGCCCTTCTTAAACAAAGGCACAACATTTGCTACCCTCCAATCTTCAGGCACCTCCCCTGTAGCGGTGGATGATTCAAATATCTCTGCTAGGGGACCCGCAATTTCCTCCCTAACCTCCCATAACGTCCTGGGATACATTTCATCAGGTCCCGGAGTTTTATCTACCTTGATGCGCGTTAAGACTTCCAGCACCTCCCTCTCTGTAATATGTACACTCCTCAAGACATCACTATTTATTTCCCCAAGTTCCCTAACATCCATGCCTTTCTCAACCGTAAATACCGATGTGAAATATTCATTTAGGATCTCACCCATCTCTTGTGGTTCTGCACATAGATGACCTTGTTGATCCTTAAGAGGCCCTACTCTCTCCCTAGTTACTCTTTTGCCCTTTATGTATTTGTAGAAGCTCTTTGGATTCTCCTTTGCCTTATCTGCCAAAGCAATCTCATGTCCCCTTTTTGCCCTCCTGATTTCTCTCTTAACTCTACTCTGATGCCATGAGATTTAATGGGGTCCAGAGTCAATGTTGAGGACTCCCAGGGCCACTCCCTCCTGACTGTATATCACTGCCGCCACCTCTGGTGGGTCTGTCCTGCTGGTGGGACAGGACATACCCAGGGATGGTGATGGAAGAGTCTGGGACGTTGGCTGAAAGGTATGATTATGTCAGGCTATTGCTTGACTAATCTGTGGGACAGCTCTCCCAATTTTGGCACAAGTCCCCAGATGTTAGTGCGGAGGACTTTGCAGGGTCGACTGGGCTTGGTTTGCCTTTGTCATGTCTGGTGCCTACTGGTCTAATGGGTTTTATTCTTATTGTAACTTTTTTTAGCGAGATTGTACAGCTGAGTGGCTTGCTGGGCCATCTCAGAGGGCAATTAAGAATCAATCACATTGCTGTGGGCCTGGAGTCATATATAGGCCAGACCAGGTAAGGACAGCAGGTTTCCTTCCCTAAAGGGCATCCAGTGAACCCGATGGGTTTTTACGACAATCCGATAGTTTCATGGCCACCATTGCTGATACTAGTATTTTAATTCCAGATTTTATTTAATTAATTTAAATTCCCCAGCAGCCGTAGCAGGATTTGAACGCATGACGCAAGATTATGAGTCCAGGCTTCTGGATTACTAGTCCAGTTACATAACCACTATGCTACCATGCCCATGCCTGTTCCGCAGCACTGTGTTGTGTAGCTCTACGTGGCGGAGGTGGACGACGTGCCTGGCGAGGCTGGTGTTATTGCCCGTCCTTCAATGGAGTGATGAATGCAGCTATGGAAGCCCCCCCCGCCCCCCCCCCATCCTGACGGTGTGAGTTTGAGGGGGTCCGCAAAGTAGGTAAATGTGTTTGGACAACAGAGTTTAGGGTATGATGTAATAATTTTGAGTGTGGAGACAACGGTGTGGCAGGCAAAACTTTGTCTGAGGTGACAGAGTGCCCGCTGCAATGAATGAGGTATTCCCCCAACTGTCAAGGAATCCTCTGCATCTCCCAATGGCTGCTGACTGAAACACATCTGCAACAACAGGGAGTGTTTCCCACAGCTGAGGAGAGTCCAAAATCACATCTCTGCTAAAATCTCTTCCCAATGAGGTCTGTCAACGCCTCAAGTACCTCCCTAACTATCTAAACTGTCATCCTGCCGGCTTTAATTGCTGGTGGGAGTACCACATGCGGGGTCTGCGCACGCACCGATTCGTGTCATTGGGGAACCCGGAAGTGGGCGAGTTGGAGCCGGGCTCCGGACCCTCTCCGGGATTCCCCAATTTTAGGAACCCCCCCCGCCACGAACGCACCCGCTCGGCCATCCTAAAATTGACCCCTTAATGTCTAGAGGCCAGAGTACGTGATGAAATCAGTGAACACTTAGAAACACATGAACGAATCGGGTCATTTTATTTCCGCTAATTGCCAAATTAGTAACAAAGCAGCACAGATTTAAAATTATCACAACAACAACAACAACAACTCGCAGTTGACATAGTAAAACTTCCCAAGGCGCGTCACAGGATTGATTATCAAACAAAATCTGACAATTTGAAGAATAAAGGATGTAATTGGAAGTTGACTTTTCACACAGATGGGCATTTCAACACAGAACGTGTTACCACAAGTGGTTACTGAGGACCTATTATTCTTTCTCGTATTTGGAGTTTCTGCATGTGAATAAATACAGGAGGCCCCAGTATTTCATGGAGCTGCAATGAACTGTATTGCCAATGTTTAAAGCACAGAGCCATTTCATCTCCATGAAACAAAACACAGACATTTTAAACTGTGAAAAAAATATTTTAAAATATAAAACAAAGTGGATGTTTGATGTCAACAGAACACATATCAGGAAGTGATAAATTACAGACCACTCATGATATGGGCAAACATTACTGATGCCACACCAACCAATGCTTCATAATACAGAAATTAGGTTGCTCATTCAGTTTTCTTTTTTAAAGATTTCTTAGGTTTTATTTGAAAAAAACAAATCCTGGTTAAAATTAGGAGAAAAAAATGACTTACATTTTTCAAGGGACTATGTTGCAGAAACTCGGCCAAGTTTTTCCCACATTTATTTATTTTTTTAATACTTTTTCTCTTTTATTTATTTTACTTAAGTCAACACCGTCATTATCACTAGTGCGACTTGCATGAGCAGATCACAGTTATTTTAGTGGTGGCATTAAAATAAACAGGCAAACATCTCCATTAAATAGTAGAGGAAGGAATTTCAGACAAAAGCATTAAGCATTCGTATACTTATATCCCACGGCGTAAATTTGAGGGCCTAGGGGAGCTTATCAGAAGAAAAAGTCATTATAATCATAAAACAAAGAAATTCATCCACAAGTTGCTTCCTCATTAGAGGTATCCTGGGTGTAAGTCACACAAACTGCTAGTAACTTCATGCATCCAGTTTTCATTTGTTGTCAAGATAACGGTGAGGCTAATGGCGCTCGCCATTATTTATGCGCAAATGGTACAGCAACTTCAGGCGAGGGGAAGATGGGCGGTTAAATGTGGAAATCCAAAAGTTGCTATGCGAAATGTGCCGCTCCGCCGTTAGCTTTGTGAAAACGGCATCTCTCTGTCTGCCTCACCATTGACAGGCATTGAATGGCGTGAAGTTGCTGTATTTGCGTGGTTGATACGAACTAAATTCGCCTCAGAAAGTTAAGCCTTGTCCATTTCAGCCTAAGTACCCTTTTAACGATATAAGTCTTAATTACTGCCTGTCAACCTCTCTCGCACTGAAAATTAACTATTACAAGTGTGGAGTCTCATTCCTTCAGGTTTTAATTGTTGTTGGAGATTTTAAAAATGTAAAATTTTAAGTTAATTTTTTTTTATTTTTCCTTTCTGTCACTTTTTTCTTTCACTCTTAATTCAATCTTTCTTTCTTTCTCTATATTTCTCTTTCTCTACCTAATTTGACATTGAATTCACCCAATTTAATTTACATTCCCTTCTCAGTCCTGCTAATTTCACAATCCTTCAATCTGACTGGTTAAGGAGATACCCAATTGCTTGCCCTGTTCACTCAGGTCCCAGATGCCCTGTTTCCCTCACTCTGACGTTATCAGCTCGCTCTTTCAGCAAAATTGCCACTCGAAAATTTTTTAAACGGCAGACGCCGTTAGATGTTCTACTATAGCAAATTATGGCCCATGATGTTTTACTGCAATGGAAGTTGCTGTGGATAATACACCCAGTAATCTGCCTGTTGCATGTGAAGCCCCGACTATGGTGCAGAGTCTTGTACATTAAATTTAAGATTTTATTCATTCTCGGGATGTGGGCGCAGCTGGCAAGGCCGGCACTTATTGCCCATCCCTAGTTGCCCTGGAAAGGTTTGATACAACTGAATGGCTTTCTAGGCCACTTCAGAGGGCAGTTAAGAGTCAACCACATTCATGTGGGAGTGGAGTCGCATATAGGCCAGACTGGGTAAGAATGGCAGGTTTGCTTCCCTAAAGATCAATAGTGAACCAGTTAGCTTTTTATGACAATTCGACAGCTTCAAGATCAGTTTTACTGATTTTTATTTCCAGATTTTTTCAACTAAACTCAAATTGTCAAACTGCTATGGTGGGATATAAATTCATGTTTTGTGAATTACTAGCTTAGGCCTCTGGCTTACTAATCTAGTAACATAACCTCTACACTACCATACATTTTATTCAAATGGAGTTATATGGAGCATTCTAGATGGTTAAGGGTGAATAATAAGATTTAATCAAAGGATCAGGTGATGTTCTAAATTATGACAGTAAAGGTCAAGTGATTTGAGGGTATTATCTGAACCCTGAGGTAAAATTGCATCTATTCTTCATTCCTTGCCATTTATTATATTTACAGTATTTATTAATGTTAATAACCTGAATACAAAATTGATGACAAAATTATTTGAACCCAATGGTGTCATCGTGTATGGAATGATACTGTCATATGATTCATAAGAGGCTATAATAAAGTTTGTAGTTTTAAGGCAAAAATCATAGGACAATTAAAACTATCCTAAATGGATTAATCAACCAAATATTAATTGTGTCCTGTTTACAATTTATTTCTTGTCGAAACTTTTTAAACAATCAAATCCATTGTGCTGTAAAGGCCTGGAATGTCGAGAACAAAATTGCTTTCATTTGAACCTGAACGAATGACTGGTCAGAAGGAGTACGCTCAGTATTATAGAAACATGTGACTTTTCAAGCTACAGTCGGAATACGATGACAAATCAGATTCATATGACAGTGACAAGAGCAAAAATCACTGAACTAAATACTGGACTGTGTGCAGAATTCAGTCGAGGATGTGCAATCACATCATATTTTCCATTTCTTGATAAAGTAGATTTTCTACAATATATATACTAAGCTCCTACTGAGTTTGACACCTACTCCTGAACATAGACTTACACCCTCCATAAATCTGTTGCCGTTCTACTCCTTTTTCAAATACCCTGTACCTACAATACCCCATGATGGTCCAGGATTTACTAAGACAGTCTGTACATGTAGAAAATTCTGCAAGAACAAGGCGAATCACCAAGCCTGGAAATAAGGTTTGAAGGGGCAACCTGTTCATCCCTTTCCCTGTGGAAAGAAGGCATCAGCTCAACGGTGCAGACGATTCCTACCAGTAGCAGGGTTTCATGAGTGCAAAACATTGTAGATGGCACCAAATGTGGCCAACTGGTCAGCAGGTTCCTTGCTTCCTTTCTCTCACTAACACTTGCTGCTGCTGATCTGTGCACTCTGCCACACTTGCTGCTTCCTCCTCAAGCTTGTTAGCTGCATCCTCTGGGGCATGTGCAGCTTTTAGGCATGGAACTTTGGGCCATTTGCCTGGTACATGGTACTACTGGCTTGTCAGATTCTTTAAAATGTGTCATATTCTTCTGCATCTGTTCCCATGTCCTACATACTGTAGACTGCATGGAGCCTGTCTGCCACCTCCTGCTAGACATGATGCTTTGGAGATCCAAACAGGGCAACCCTCCTCATGCCCACTTGATGCAGAGAATGTCCACTTCACCCACCATCAAACAAGGGACCGTGGACAACATCACTCTGATATTTGCCTATAGATTCCGTTTCATGCCTTCACATTAAGTTTTCTGTCTTCATTCTTGGCCAGCATTTCTTGCTGCCCCCAACATTCAGCCAACATTCAGCCACGTGAAACGGCTGAGTGCACTAGATACAGCAAAGGCTATGGGCCCCGACAACATCCCGGCTATAGCGCTGAAGATTTGTGCTCCAGAACTAGCCGTGCCTCAAGCCAAGCTGTTTCAGTACAGCTACAACACTGGCATCTACCCGACAATGTGGAAAATTGCTCAGGTATGTCCTGTCCACAAAAAGCAGGACAAATCCAATCCGGCCAATTACCGCCCCATCAGTCTACTCTCAATCATCAGCAAAGTGATGGAAGATGTCGTCGACAGTGCTATCAAGCGACACTTGCTCACCAATAACCTGCTCACCGATGCTCAGTTTGGGTTCCGCCAGGACCACTCGGCTCCAGACCTCATTACAGCCTTGGTCCAAACATGGACAAAAGAGCTGAATTCCAGAGGTGAGGTGAGAGTGACTGCCCTTGACATCAAGGCAGCATTTGACCGAGTGTGGCACCAAGGAGCCCTAGCAAAATTGAAGTCAATGGGAATCAGGGGGAAAACTCTCCAGTGGCTGGAGTCATACCTAGCATAAAGGAAGATGGCAGTGGTTATTGGAGGACAATCATCTCAGCCCCAGGGCATTGCTGCAGGAGTTCCTCAGGGCAGTGTCCTAGGCCCAACCATCTTCAGCTGCTTCATCAATGACCTTCCCTCCATCATAAGGTCAGAAATGGGGATGTTCACTGATGATTGCACTGTGTTCAGTTCCATTCGCAACCCCTCAGATAATGAAGCAGTCCGTGCCCGCATGCAGCAAGACCTGGACAACATCCAGGCTTGGGCTCATAAGTGGCAAGTAACATTCGCACCAGACAAGTGCCAGGCAAAGACTATCTCCAACAAGAGAGCATCTAACCACCTCCCCTTGACATCCAACGGCATTACCATCGCCGAATCCCCCATCATCAACATCCTGGGGGTTACCATTGACCAGAAACTTAACTGGACCAGCCATATAGAAACTGTGGCTACAAGACCAGGTCAGAGACTGGGTATTCTGTGGTGAGTGACTCACTTCCTGACTCCCCAAAGCCTTTCCACCATCTACAAGGCACAAGTCAGGAGTGTGATGGAATACTCTCCACTTGCCTGGATGAGTGCAGCTCCAACAACACTCAAGAAGCTCGACACCATCAAGGACAAAGCAGCCCGCTTGATTGGCACCCCATCCACCACCCTAAACATTCACTCCCTTCACCACCAGCGCACCGTGGCTGCAGCGTGTACCATCTATAGGATGCACTGCAGCAACTCGCCAAGGCTTCTTCGACAGCACCTCCCAAACCCGCGAACTCTACCACCTAGAAGGACAAGAGCAGCAGGCGCATGGGAGCAACACCACCTGCACGTTCCCCTCCAAGTCACACACCATTCCTTCGCCATCGCCATCGCCGTTCCTTCATCGTGGCTGGGTCAAAATCCTGGAACTCCCCTCCTAACAGCACTGTGGGAGAACCTTCACCACATGGACTGCAGCGGTTCAAGAAGGCGGCTCACCACCACCTTCTCAAGGGCAATTAGGGATAGGCAATAAATGCCGGCCTCGCCAGCAACGCCCACATGCCATGAATGATTTTAAAAAAGTGCCCCTTCCCCCACGCCCCTCCATCCACGTAGCCCTTGCAAAGGCTGACAGCTCATAAAAAGCATTTTTGATGGCTCAAGCATTTCTTATACAGTTTTTCTGGCTCTTAAATTCAAATAAATGCACATTTTGCACAAACCCAAACTATTTGAAAGTTACTCACTGGTGTGTCTTTTTAATGTAGATTTCAGTACTCATTCTGAGAGAGAAGCTGCTGTGAAATGTGAGATAAAAGGACTAAAATGGTTGCCTCTGAAATATTTCTTTAGGTTTCTATTTACAAAGTCAGAATCTTCATTATTATATTTTGTACTACTTTTGCCTGGAACTTAGAAATAAATTTTGGAAGGAAGAGCGTAAACCCTTTCACTTTTAGCAGTAGCCCTTTAAGGCACCATTTCCTGCCTCAACATTTAAAAAGGAAAAAGAAGAGAGACTTATATCGTGTCTTTCATGACCTCAGGATGTCTCGAAGTGCTTTATAGCCAATGAAGTACTTTTCAATTGTAGTCACTGTTGTAATGTGCCAATTTGCGCACAGCAAGGTCCCACAAGCAGCAATGATGTAAAAGGCCAGATAATCTGTTTTAGATGTTGGTTGAGGGATAAGTGTTGACCAGGACACCAGGAGAACTCCCTTCCTCTTCTTTGAATAGTGCCATGGCATCTTTTACGTCCACCTGAGAGGGCAGATGAGGCCTCGGTTTACTGTCTCATCCAAAAGACAACACATCCAAGATTGCAGTACTCCCTCAGTACTGCACTGAAGTACCAGCCTAAAATATGTGCTCAAGTCTCTGGAGTGGGATTTAAACTTCAATGCAAGGAGTCTAGTGAATAAGGCAGATGAGCTGAGGACACAGATAGACACTTGGAAGTATGATATCATAGCTATTACTGACACATGGCTTAAAGAAGGGCCGGGATGGCAGCTCAACATTCCTGGTTACAGGATTTTCAGATGAGATAGAGAGGGGGATAAAAAAGGAGGGGGGTCGCAATATTGGTTAAAGAAACAATTACAGCTGTGAGGAGGGATGATACGTTAGAAGTATCATCAACATATGGGTTGAACTGAAGAACAAAAAGGGGGCAATCGCACTGCTGGGAGTGTACTATAGACCCCCAAGTAGTCAGATGGAGTAAGAAGAGCAAATAGTTAGGCAAATTTCTGAGAAGTGCAAAAACAATCGAGCAGTAATAGTAGGGGATTTCAACTACGCTAATATTAACTGGGATACAATCAGTATAAAAGGTATAGTGGGTGCAGAATTCTTAAAATATATTCAGGAGAACCTTTTTTTAGCCTGTACGTAGCAAGCCCAACAAGAGAGGGGGCAGTTCTGGACTTAGTTTTAGGGAATGAATGTGGAAGGGGTATCAGTGGGAGAGCATTTTGGTGGCAGTGATCATAATTCAGTTAATTTAGCATAGTTATGGAAAAGGACAAAGATAGACCAGAAGTAAAAGTTGTCAATTGGGGAAAGGCTAATTTTGCTAAGCTGGGATGTGATTTAGCAAGAGTGGACTGGAAACAGCTACTTGAAGGTAAATCAGTGTCAGAGCAGTGGGAGGCATTCAAGGAGGAGATAGCGAGGGTTCAGAGCAAATATGTTCCCGCAAAGAAAAAGGGTGGGACTCCCAAATCTAGAGCCCCCTGGATGTCAAGGAGCGTACAAGGTAGAATAAGGCAAAAAAAGGAAAGCTTATGTCAAATACCGAGAGCTCAATACTACAGAAAGCTTGGAGGAATATAAAAAGTGCAGGGGTGAAATTAAAAAGGAAATTAGGAAAACAAAGAGATGGCATGAAAAAATATTGGCAAGTAAAATCAAGGAAAACCCAAAGATGTTTTATAAATACATAAAGAGCAAGAGGATAACTAAGGAAAGAGTAGGGCTTATTAGAGACCAAAAAGGTAACCTGTGTGTGGAGGCGGAAGACATAGATATGGTTCTTAATGAATACTTTACATCTGTCTTCACAAAAGAGGGGGACGATGCAGACATTGTAGTTAAGGAGGAGTGTGAAATATTGGATGGGATAAACATAGTGAGGAGGAAATATTAAGGGGTTTAGCATCTTTGAAAGTAGATAAATCACCAGGCTTGGATGAAATGTATCCCAGGCTGCTAAGGGAAGCAAGGGAGGAAATAGCAGAGGCTCTGACCATCATTTTCCAATGCACTCTGGCTACAGGCATGATGCCGGAGGACTCCTAATGTTGTATCGTTGTTTAAAAAGGGAGAAAGGGATAGACTGAGTAATTACAGGCCAGTCAGTCTAACCTTGGTGGTGGGCAAATTATTGGAAAAATTCTGAGGGACAGTATTAATCGTCATTTAGAAAGGCACGGATTAATCAAGGATAGTCAGCATGGATTTGTTAAGGGAAGTTCGTGTCTGACTAACTTGATTAAATTTTTTGAGAAGATAACAATGTGGGTCGATGAGGGTAGCACATTTGATGTAGTCCTCATGAATTTTAGCAAGGCTTTTGACGAGGTCCCACATGGCAGACTGGTCAGAAAAGTAAATGCCCATGGGATCCAAGGGAAAGTGACAAGTCGGATCCAAAATTGGCTCCGTGGCAGGAAGCAAAGGGTAATGGTTGTCGGGCATTTTTGTGACTGGAAGGCTATTCCAGTGGGGTTTCGCAGGGCTCAGTACTAGGTCCCTTGCATTTTGTGGTAGATATCAATGATTTAGGCTTTAATGTAGGGGGCATGATTAAGAAGTATGCAGATGATACAAAAACTGGACGTGGGGTTGATAGTGAGGAAGAAAACTGTAGAACTGCAGAAAGATATCAATGGACTGGTCAGGTAGGCAGAAAAGTGGCAAATGGAATTCAATCCGGAGAAGTGTGAGGTAATGCATTTGGGGAGGGCAAACAAGGCATGGGGATACACAATAAATGGGAGGATACGGAGAGGTGTAGAGGAACAGAGGGACCTGTGGAGTTTGTGTCCACAGATCCCTGAAGGTAGCAGATCAGGTAAATAAGATGGTTAAGAAGGCATATGGAATACTTTCCTTTATTAGCCGAGGCATAGAATATAAGAGCAGGGAGGTTATGCTAGAACTGTATAAAACACTAGTTAAGCCACAGCTAGTAGCTACTGTGTACAGTTCTGGTCATTAAATTACAGGAAAGATGTGATTGCACATAATAGGGTTCAGAGCAGATTTACGAGGATGTTGCCAGAACTGGAGAATTTTATTATATGCGCAAAAATTGGATAGGCTGGGGTATGTTTTCTTTGGAACAGAGGAGGCTGAGGGGAGATTTAATTGAGGTGTACAAAATTATGAGGGGCCTAGATAGAGTGGATAGGAAGGACCTATTTCCCTTAGCAGGGAGGTCAATAATCAGAGGCCATAGATTTAAAGTAATTGGTAAAAGGATTAGAGGGGAGTTGAGGAGAATTTTTTTCACCCAGAGGGTGGTGGAGGTCTAGAACTCACTGCCTGAAAGGGTGGTAGAGACAGAAACCTTCATCGCATTTATAAAAGTACTTGGATATGCACTTGAAGTGCCATAACCTGCAGGGCTACGGACCAAGTGTTGGAAAGTGGGATTAGGCTGATGGCTGTTTGTTGGCCAGTGCGCATATGATGGGCCGAATGGCCTCCTTCTGCACCGTAAATTTCTATGATTCTATGATTCTAATCTTCAGACTCAGAGGCGAGGGTACTACCACTGAGCCACAGCTAGCTCATCCACTGTCTCTGTGCAGGGAACTTCTTCTAATAAAATTCATGAGCTGGGTTCACGGTAACTAGTGAGCAGTTCTGAGGTTTTTTTTAGCTGCGATCTGAAAATTGTTTACCCCTATAGCACATCAATTGGTGTTCTCACATTCTGCAGTTCTTATTTGAACCTTTTTAAAAGCTGTGAGGCTATTCTACACCTTTGTCCATTTGCATTATCATAAATTTTGTGTTTCTCATTGTCTCAATTCATGATTTAAGAACATGTTCTCCTTCTCCCCCTATAGCACTGAGCCCTGCGAAACCCCACTGGAATAGCCTTCCAGTCACAAAAATGCCCGACAACCATTACCCTTTGCTTCCTGCCACGGAGCCAATTTTGGATCCGACTTGTCACTTTCCCTTGGATCCCATGGGCATTTACTTTTCTGACCAGTCTGCCATGTGGGACCTCGTCAAAAGCCTTGCTAAAATTCATGAGGACTACATCAAATGTGCTACCCTCGTCGACCCACATTGTTATCTTCTCAAAAAATTTAATCAAGTTAGTCAGACACGAACTTCCCTTAACAAATCCATGCTGACTATCCTTGATTAATCCGTGCCTTTCTAAATGATGATTAATACTGTCCCTCAGAATTTTTCCAATAATTTGCCCACCACCGAGGTTAGACTGACTGGCCTGTAATTACTCAGTCTATCCCTTTCTCCCTTTTTAAACAACGATACTATGTTTATCCCATCCAATATTTCACACTCCTCCTTAACTACAATGTCTGCATCGTCCCCCTCTTTTGCTATAGGGGTCTTTCAAAAAAGAAAGTGTTTTTAATTCTCCTTTAACCTACCTAGGTTATCTACCCAACTCAAGGAAGTCACCTTTAACATGCATAATAAGGAAGTGAGGTTCCTGAGGAGAAAGGCACACAGAATTCGTCACTCCTACATCAATTGGTGTTCTCACATTCTGCAGTTCTTATTTGAACCTTTTTAAAAGCTGTGAGGCTATTCTACACCTTTGTCCATTTGCATTATCATAAATTTTGTGTTTCTCATTGTCTCAATTCATGATTTAAGAACATGTTCTCCTTCTCCCCCTTTACAGGTAGAGTAAGCTGTTGAATGAAAAAGAACACTTCAGATTCCATTATCTTTTAAGAATAGTCCCTTAGGTGTTCAGTGATATAGCAATTATGTTGTCTGTAAGCTGTAAGGGTAAGTAGCTGTGCAAAGTCACTCAAATGCTAGGGCTCTATTATTAACAGAGATATTTTCAATCCATTATTGAAGAATTCATTCTGGTTCCTAAACTGAAATTGTCTCAGTGAAAAGCATCCATTCAATTAAATACTTAAAGTTCATCCTCCTACAGCATGTCATAGCATAATTGGCAGCACATAAATAGACCTGCACATCTTTCTGAAAGCTGTTTACTGTAATATTACAGTTCAGACTTCATTCTACACATTCACCAT
The DNA here is from genome assembly GCF_035084215.1 of Heptranchias perlo. Lineage (NCBI taxonomy): Eukaryota > Metazoa > Chordata > Chondrichthyes > Hexanchiformes > Hexanchidae > Heptranchias > Heptranchias perlo. The sequence continues at coordinate 43,620,053 of NC_090329.1, read as the reverse complement.
TTTAATGTATGTTTAGTTGTTACCACAAATCCTTCAGGTTTGCAGGAATTTAAATACTAGACTCTTTAGAATTTTTTTCCTGCCTTAAAACTATGATAGCAAAATTAGTATCAAAAAACAAAGGAAAGAATTATAAGAATATAAGAACATAAGAAATAGAAGCAGGATTGGGCCATACAGTCCCTCAAGCCTGCTCCGCCATTCAATAAGATCATGGTGGATCTTCTACCTCAATTCCACTTTCCTGCCCTATCCCCATAATCCCTTGATTCCCTTAGTGTCCAAATATCCATTGATCTCAGTCTTGAATATATTCAACCACTGAGCATCCACAGCCCTCTGGAGTAGAGAATTCCAAAGATTCACAACCAGAAACAGCCTCTCAGCATCTACCTGTCAAGCCCTCTAAGAATTTTATACGTTTCAATGAGATCACCTCTCATTCTTCTAAACTCCAGAGAATATAGGCCCATTCTACTCAATCTCTCCTCATAGGACAAATCTCTCATCCCAGGAATCAATCTGGTGAAGCTTCGTTGCACCCCCTCTAAGGCAAGTATATCCTTCCTTAGGTAAGGAGACCAAAACTGTACACAGTACTCCAGGTGTGGTCTCACCAGAGCCCTATATAATTGTAGCAAGACTTCCTTACTCTTATACTCCAACCCCCTTGCAATAAAGGCTAACATACCATTTGCCTTCCTAATTGCTTGCTGTACCTGCATGTTAACTTTCTGTGATTCATGTACAAGGACACCCAAATCCCTCTGACTACCAACATTTCTTAGTCCCTCACCTTTTAAAAAATATTCTGCTTTTCTATTTTTCCTACCAAAGTGGATAATTTCCCCATATTACACTCCACCTGAGTATACTCCAAACTAACTTGATAGAGCTTTTTGATGAGGTAACAGAGAGAGTCAATGAGAGCAACGCGGTTGGTATGTATGTAGACTTTCAAAAGGCGTTTGATAAAATGCCGCATCATGATTGAAGCCCATGGAATAAAGGGGCAGTAGCAGCATGGATGCAAAATTGGCTAAGTAACAGGAAGCAGAGAGTAGTCGTGAATGGTTGTTTTTCGGATTGGAGGGAGGTGTACAGTGGTGTTCCCCAGGACCACTGCTTTTCTTGATATATATTAATGACTTGGATTTGGGTATACAGGGCACAATTTCCAAATTTGCAGATGACACAAAACTTGGAAGTGTAGTGAATAGTGAGGGGGATAGTAATAAAGTTCAAGAGGATATAGACAGACTGGTGGAATGGGCGGACACGTGGCAGATAAAATTTAACACAGAAAAATGCAAATTGATACATTTCGGTAGGAAGAATGAGGAGAGGCAATATAAACTAGAAGGCACAATTCTAAAAGGGGTCAGGAACAGAGAAATCTGGGGGTTTTTGTGCACAAATCGTTGAAAGTGGCAGGGCAGGTTGAGAAAGCAGTTAAAAAAGCATACGGGATATTGGGCTTTATAAAGAGAGACATAGAGTAAAAAGCAAGGAAGTCAAGATGAACCTTTATAAAACATTAGTTTGACCACAACTGGAGTGTTGTATTCAGTTCTGGGCACCATACTTTAGGAAAGATGTGAAAGCCTTAGAGATGGTGCAGAAAAGATTTACTACAATGATTCCAGTGATGAGGGACTTTAGTTATGTGGATAGACTGGAGAAGCTGGGGTTCTTCTCCTTGGAACGTGGAAGGTTGAGAGGAGATTTGATAGAGTCATTTAAAATCATGAAGGACCTAGACAGAATAGATAAAGAGAAACTGTTTCCATTGGCGGAAGGGTCAAGAACCAGAGGACATAGATTTAAGGTGATTGGCAAAAGAACCAAAGGTGACATGAGGAAAAACTTTTTTATGCAACGAGGGGTTAGGATCTGGAATGCACTGCCAGAGTGGGTGGTGGAGGCAGATTCAATCGTGGCTTTCAAAGGGGAACTGGATAAGTACTTGAAAGGTAAAAATTTGCAGGGCTACGGGGATAGGGCGGGTGAGTGAGACAAGCTGGATTGCTCCTGCATAGAACCGGCACGGACTCGATGGGCCGAATGGCCTCCTTCCATGCTGTAACCTTTCTATGATTCTATGATTCTATGATCTGCCACCTTCCCGCCCATGCACTTAACCTGTTTATATCCCTTTACAGACTCTTTGCGTTCTTCTCACAGCTTACTTTCCCACCTAGCTTTGTATCATTTGCAAACTTGGATACATCACACTCGGTCCCCTCATCTAAGTCATTGATATATATTGTAAACAGATAGGGCCCAAGCACTGATCCTTGTGGCACCCCACTAGTTACAACCTGCCAATCCGAAAATGACCCATTTATTCTTACTCTCTGTTTTCTTTCCGTTAACCAATCCTCAATCGATGCTAACATATTATCTCCAATCCCATGAGCCCTTATGTAAGGGCTTGTGTAATAACCTTTTGTGTGGTACCTTATCGAATGCCTTTTGAAAATCCAGATACTACATCTACTAGCTCCCCTTTATCTACCCTGCTATTTTCTTCCTCAAAAAACTCTAATAGATTTGTCAAACATGATTTCCCTTTCATAAAATCGTGTTGACTCTGCCTAATCATATTATGATTTTCTAAGTGCCCTATTACCACATCTTCAACAATAGATTCTAGCATTTTCCCTACTACTGATGGCACGCTAAATAGCCTATAGTTCTCTGTTTTCTCTCTCACTCCTTTCTTAAAAAGTGGGGTTACATTTGTTACCTTCCAATCCACGGGGACTGTCCGAGAATCTATGGAATGCTGGAAGATCATATCCATTGCATCCACTATCTCTACAGCAACCTCTTTTAAAGCCCTAGGATGTAGGCCATCAGGTCCAGGGGATTTGTTGGCTTTTAGTCCCATTAATTTCTCCAGTACTTTTTCTTTACAAATCTTAAATACTTTAAGTTCCTCCCTCTCATTAGACCTTTGGTTCCCCACTATTTCCAGTATGTTTTTTGTGTCTTCTACTGTGAAGACAGATACAAAATATTTGTTTAACGTCTCTGCTATTTCCTTATTTCCTTATGATTTCTCCTGTTTCAGCCTCTAAGAGACCGACATTTAGTTTTACATATTTATAGAAGCTCTTGCAATCTGTTTTTATATTTCTTGCTAGTTTACTCTCATATTCAATTTTCTCCCTCTTTATCAATTTCTTGGTCATCCTTTGCTGATTCCTAAAACTCTCCCAATCCTCAGGCTTACTATTCATTTTGGCAACATTGCAAGTTTCTTCTTTTAATCTAATACTATCCTTAACTTCTCTAGTTAGCCACAGTTGGATCATTTTTCCCGTGGAGTTTTTATTCCTGAATAGAATGTATATTCGTTGAGAATTATGAATTATTTCTTTAAATGTTTGCAATTGCTTATCTACCATCATATCTTTTAATCTAATTTCCCAATCTTCAATTATGAGATGAAGAAGCCATGATTTAATGTGAGGTAAGGAGGAATTTCTTCACACTCCTTAATTTGTGGAATAAACTGCTAGCACGCACATTGAATGTGGAATCTGTTGAGAAGATGGAGGGGTTTCTGGTTTTAAAGGGAGTGGAGGAGGATCAAAGGTACAGCTGATAGAAATGTTTGTAGGGAACACACACGCGCACACAGACTCACACGGACATACACAGACACAAGCACACAAAAGAAAACCTTTACAATCAGAAAACAGAATAAATTGATTTTCTCATTTCCTGATCTTATATTCTTGAATCGTAACTATTCTATCAAGTTGCCACACAATCTAAATATTATAACTGGGGATATATGCACACCAACCATTGATCCTCCATCCCCTAATCCCTAGCTGCAGTGTTTTGGTTGAAATTTTATTGCACTTTTTTTTGGTCCTAATGCAACTATTTTCCTTTAGTAATCAGGTGCCTCAACTCTGATCATGAAAAGCATGAGGCCATCAACAATCCACTTAATGATTATTGTAAAGATTTTCATTACTGAATAGTTAAAACATAGTGGAAAATAATGCCAAAATAATAAGATATGTTAGAAACATTTTTTGGGAGGCTTTTTATTCAGACATCCCCCGGGTCTGCTTTTCATTGAGTTAAGCAATTTTTTAATGTGGTAGTAGCATAATAACATATGTTGGACAACTGAATTGCAGTGTTCTCATGTGGTTAAAGATGTATAACTGCACTGCAGCAATTAGACTATTTTACCTTCTTCTTCTGCACTGTTGGAGGTGCTGTCTTTCAGATGAGACGTTAAACCGAGGGCCCGCCTGCCCTCTCAGGTGGACGTAAAAGATTCCATGACACTATTTCGAAGAAGGGCAGGGGAGTTCTCCCCGGTCACTTTTTCATTATTCGTTCATGGGATGTGGGCGTCGCTGACAAGGCCAGCATTTATTGCCCATCCCTAATTGCGCTTGAGAAGGTGGTGGTGAGCCGCCTTCTTGAACCGCTGCAGTCCGTGTGGTGAAGGTTCTCCCACAGTGCTATTAGGAAGGGAGTTCCAGGATTTTGACCCAGCCACGATGAAGGAATGGCGATATATTTCCAAGTCGGGATGGTGTGTGACTTGGAGGGGAACGTGCAGGTGGTGTTTTTCCCATGTGCCTGCTGCCCTTGTCCTTCTAAGTGGTAGAGGTCGCAGGTTTGGGAGGTGCTGTCGAAGAAGCCTTGGCGAATTGCTGCAGTGCATCCTGTGGATGGTACACACTACAGCTACGGTGCGCCGGTGGTGAAGGGAGTAAATGTTTAGGGTGGTGGATGGGGTGCCAATCAAGCGGGCTGCTTTGCCCTGGATGGTGTCGAGCTTCTTGAGTGTTGTTGGAGCTGCACCCATCCAGGCAAGTGGAGAGTATTCCATCACACTCCTGATTTATGCCTTGTAGATGATGGAAAGGCTTTGGGGAGTCAGAAGGTGAGACACTCGCCGCAGAATATCCAGCCTCTGACCTGCTCTTGTAGCCACAGTATTTATGTGACTGGTCCAATTAAGTTTCTGGTCAATGGTGACCTCCAGGATGTTGATGGTGGGGGATTCGGCGATGGTAATGCCATTGAATGTCAAGGGGAGGTGGTTAGACTCTCTCTTGCTGGAGATGGTCATTGCCTGGCACTTGTCTGGCGTGAATGTTACTTGCCACTTATCAGCCCAAGCCTGGATGTAGTCTTGGGCAATATTTATCCCTCAACCAAAACCTAATAACAGGTGATCTAGTCATTATAACATTGCTGTTTGTGGGACCTTGTGCGCAAATTGGCTGCCGTTTTCCCCTAAATTATAACAGTGACTACATGTCAAAAAAGTACTTAATTGGCTGTAAGGTGTTTTGGACATCCTGAGGTCATGAAAGGCACTATATAAATGGAAGTATTGTCTTTCTTTCTCTCTTTTTCGTACCTCATTTCTGAAATGCTGACTCTTATATTCAATCCCTGTCTACTATTAGCTAATATTGCCTGTTGACTATGTATTCATATTAATGTGTCAAACTAATACTGTAATTGCATGATTAAGGGTCAAAATAACAGCTGATCACTAGTAACAACTTACATTTATATAGCATCTATAAGATAAAGAAATATATCAAGGTGCTTCACAAATGGTGTTAGTAATCTGGTGCTGAGCCAGAAAGGGAGATTCGATGGGGTGACCAAAATCTTGGTCAAACAAATGGGTTTTGAAAAGGTTTTTTGAGGTGGAGAAGTTTATGCAGGGAATTCCAGAGACTCGGAGTAAGGTGGTTGAAGGCTTTGCCACCAATGGTGGATCAAAGGGAGAGGAGCTGCATAGACGGTCAGAATCAGAGAAAGGGATTTAGGACTGGAGGAGATGGCATAGATAGGGTGGGGTAAGGGAGTAAAAGATGAGGATGAGAATTTTAAATTTAATGTATTGGGGAAAAGAGAGCCAATGTAGATCAACAAGAATGGGGGTGATGGGTGAGCAGGACTTAGTGAGGGGCAGATTAGTGTCACTGGTCTCTCCCATAAACAGATCTAGATTCGTCATGATACTCAATATCTAGAAGCTATGATAGTGTAACCCAGGGGCTGTAACAATGAGACCTCTTTGTTCTGATCCTCGTATGTCCGCTTCTCCAATCTTCCAAAAGAGAAGGTTGGAAGTTGGATTGGAGGGATTTGAACAGAGTGTTTCAGGAAAGATAGGTTTGAGGAACTTAGAGAGGAAAGGAAGGGTGGAGATGGGGCAGTAGTTGGAAAGAAGGGATGAGTTTTTGAGGAAGGGTTTGATGATGGCAGATTTAAAGGGGAGAGGGACAATTGTTGACAATGTCAGCATGGTACTAGTAAGAGAAGTTTAATGACCAGGACTTGTTTGGAGAGGACACCAAGGGAGCAGGAGTTGGGTCTCATAGAGAGATAGGGGAGGAACTACAAAAATACAAGATTCGGGGGCTACAGTGGGTTGGAGACTGAGTTGAGGTTGTAGGTTGGGAGTTGGTGGCAAGAATAAGGAGAGGAAGTGGTGAAGGTAGCTGTATAAATGGTCTTAATCTTAGAGGCAAAGAAAAGCATCAGCTCCTCGCAGTTGATGGTTGAGGTAAGGGTGAAAGGGTGAGGAAGAGTGTATGAAGAAGGTATTTTGTCATGGCCCTCCAGGATAATCCTGGAGTAGTAGGCACATTTGGATGAGGAGAGCAAAGCATGGTAATGTTTGATGTGGCCATGCCAGATCTGGCAATTGATGACTAAGCAAGTTGTGCACTGCATATGCTTACGTTTGTATCCCTCTGACTTGAGGGGGTAAAGATGGGGGAGGAATTATATGAGTTGGATACAATGATTGATTGCTAGAGCAAGACAATCAAAGACAGAGGCAAGGGAGCAGTTGAGCAGGTCAACAGCTCAGAGGAGTCATGATGGTTGGAAGGACAAAGGCAAAGAAGTTGAGAATTTGAGAATGCATCGGGAAGCGGGCTGTGGAAGTGGTATTCCCTTGGGCAAATTATGTGAATAGTGGAATTGGAGGAGAGTAGAAAGATGTGGGTGGTAAGAGAGATGAGGAAGTGGTTAGAGATAGCCTTGTTAAACCAGGCAGATAATAGCCAGGCAATAAAGTAAGTGCAATTTATTTTGGTTGGTTACTTCATTTTTGTCGTTACTGTTATCAGTCATTTAGAAAATTGTTGTTTTCACTATATAGTGCAAAATTAGGCTTTAAACAAAAACTGAGAAAGGAAATAGTGTCTAGAGATCCACATGGCAAAGATCATAGCCTTTGTGCAATCTGACATTCAATGATACTTTGGGTAACGTGACTTGCCAGAGGCAAGAGTGTGACAGTGAAACTGCTTCTATTTATACCAAGTTATTTCAATGCCTCGGCAGTGCCGTTTTGATCCTTACTCACCAGGCTACTGACCCAGGACGTAATGAAAGACATTTTTGTTTCTTCATTCATTCGCATGAATCTAGTTCATTTAGTCCGGATCCTCAGGAAACAACCAGCTGGTCTGTGTTAATAGGATCCTTTTCCCCCTTTAAAACAGTGCAGTCTTGAATTTTCTCATGGGAAGGAGAATATCTACAAAAGACAATTGAAGAACAGCTCTGGTTTGTGACTAACAGACAACCTCTTACTTTTCCAGCATAAGACTAGCTTGGAGTTATTCATAAATAAAATTAAGCACATTTTAATTGAACATTTTTCATTCATCTCTCTTTTGAGTGTAGAATGTAGGATGCAGGTAACCATGCAGAAATCATGGAATTCAATTGTTCAGGTGCAAAAGATGAACTGCATACCGGCCGAGGATGGTCAGTGGGAGTACCATCTCAGAGCGAAGATGGTCCAAGGGTAACCATTATTTCTTCTCAGTACTGATGATCTGTTTAAGGAGCTGTCATGTTACCACAATTCTATCTGGTAATTTGTCAAATTATGCAGGTGTTGTAGGCTGAACTTATTATCAGTGCATTCTCTATTGTATCAAATCAAATTTGGAAGAATTGTATTATAATCATCATTGGAGGTAACCTAAGGTAAAATTAATTGTTATAGCAAGCATTTCATTCCATAAAAGGGGCAGGATTTTCTGTCTTCCCTCTAGCAATTGCGCAGTGGACCTGGGAAGGGTGGGGACAGGAAATAGGTCAGGACATGCTCCATTGTACTCCTGCCCCTGCTCATTTTTACATTGTTTCTATTTTCCGCCAGAACTGACACGTGACAAGTCCCGGCTCAAATATCTGTGGGTGTATTCTAATGATGATGGAAATACCTTATTTAATAGGTTCTCTGTCATTTGAGCCAAACCAACACTGCATATCAGTGATGCCTGTTTGACCTTGCTTTTTGGTGTTGATATGGCAGCGGGTGGGATTTAACATTCAAAGTCCAGAAAGCCCGTTCAATCAATTGCAGAATGATTGATTGCAAGGTCTTTGGTGTGATATTTAAATATTTAATTTTCTTTTAATTTTGTAACCGTTAGCAAAGAGGCTGGCAGCCACTCTACGCTGTAGCAGGCCTAGAGGCTGACCACATCCAATCTCCTCTACCCACCTCCAGGTAGGCTCCGGAGGGAGGTCAGAGACCCTGGCAAAATTAAGAACATAAGAACATAAGAAAAAGGAGCAGGAGTAGGCTATACGGCTCCTCAAGCCTGCTCCACCGTTCAATAAGGTCATGGCTGATCTTTAACCTCAACTCCACTTTCGCGCCCTAGCCCTTGATTCCCTTAGTATCCAAAAATCTGTCGAGCTCAGTCTTGAATATACTCGACGACTGAGCATCCACAGCCCTCTGGCTTAGAGAATTCCAAAGATTCACAATCCTCTGAGTGAAAAATTTTTTCCTCATATCGGTCCTAAATGGCTGACCCCTTATCTTGAGACTATGTCCCCTAGACTCTCCAGCCAGGGGAAACAGCCTCTCAGCATTCACCCGGTCAAGCCCTCTAACAATTTTATTCGTTTCAATGAGATCACCTCTCATTCTTCTAAACTCCTCAGAATATAGGCCCATTCTACTCAATCTCTCCTCATAGGACAACCCTCTCATCCCAGGAATCAATCTAGTGAATCAATCTAAAATTATTGAAATACCCCCTAGACTATGAACTCAGTTGGGATCAGGGATGCATCTTTGTGGTGGGCAGACGACCCGCTGCGTTGAAGATGCTCCCCGATTCTGTAATTACGGAAAATCTAGCCCACGGTATCAGAATCTGCTGGTAATTTATCAAACTGCCAATGGACTAACCTAATACTATTGTATCGCTCTGTTTTATTGCCGTTGCCAGAAAGTTCTTTTCCCGCTTCCCTTTGCGGGATTACAGCCAAGCAGAAGCAATAGATTGTTTTATTTATCATTTTGTTCAGAAAGGATTACCCAAATAAGTTTTATTACTAAAAGAGATTTTGATAACTCTCAGTTGGAACAGAAGCTTGCTGTATAATCGGAGCTAATGCAAAGGAACTCTCTGAGGACAGCTCTCGTGAAGATAAGAACAAGAGGTTGTCTCATGCACTTTCTGATGCCAGCAGCTCTGCAGTTAGACACAAATAAAAACCTCACTGTGATAGTCAGTCAGTACCTTCTGTGGAGTTTAGATATTGATTTATTTGGTAACGCTTGCAGCATTTTACTATTCAGCTAAAGATGGCAAAGATTTCACATTGCTAGATCTGAGATTCGATATTTGCCATGATTAACAACAGCCGTATTTTGCAATTCACAGCGGAGAGCAGGAAATTCATTGGGGGTAATTTTGACTTTGTGCGATAGTGTAAAACGGATGATAGCAAATCGGCAGCCGATCTCTCCCTTACATCTCTCTCGATTTTTATTTCCATTTTGCACAATCGCACAAAGTCAACATTACTCCCATAAGAACATAAGAAATAGGAGCAGGACTAGGCCATTCGGCCCCTCGAGCCTGCTGTGCTATTCAACAAAATCATGGCTGATCTTCAACCTCAAGTCCACTTTCCTGCCCAATCCCATTGATTGTACAATCCAATTTTGAACTCAGGCTGATTATAGAAATATCACAGGAGACAGAAGTCATGTTGACTGCAGATCAGCTCTCACTCCTGGAGGTCATCCATTGCTTTGAATGGAATTTCACTGTCAAAAATCACATCAAGGAGTAAATTTACACCTTCTGGTGGAGCAGATCGCCTGCCCCTTGTACAACCTGTCCAGTTTTAGTTTCATTGATTTTCATCCAGGTTTCCACCCAGGCGGTAAAGGTGTACATTTACCCCACAGATTGTGTTACAGTAAGAACCCAAGAACATAACAAGAGAATGCCATTTGCCTATCAAGCCCACTACCTCTGAAGATTATGAGCAGATGTCCTGTTATGGACTATGTCCAATCCATTCAACCCTCTAAGAGAGAGAACAAATCACAGTTGTAAAGCTTTGTTAAATTTCCCTCCAATCCTCAAGTGTAATTCTCCAAATCTCACAACAATAGTCTTGGCTAGATTAACAGGTCCCATGGTCCCGGGGACACATGAATGATCTTGTCCCATTGAGTATTTGATCATCAGTGGCTGTCCTCATAGTCTTTAATCCTGTTCTTAAATAAATATTGACCCAGTTCTTGTTAAAAAGGGGTTAATGCACAAAGCACAAACTTCTTTTGCTGATGGTTCACTCCACATATCCATTATATTAAAAAAAAACTGAGGGGGGAGAATTTCCACACGGTGAGTTGCTCTGCTGTTAAGCCAATAAAAAAAGGCTTGTGCCCGATGGTGGTCAAGATAGCTAGTTACACAAGGGTTTTCTGGGAGTGCTCACTTGCATATAGTTGGAGTAATCACTGGCGTAAATCCCACATAAAGGCCATCCTGTGCTCCTCCTCCTCCTTCTCTATATTAATGGCATACAAGGGTATGCCCATAGGGAATGCCATAGCTGCTCCCGAGAAGCCATCACTGTGGGTAGGGGATAGGGAGTAGGGGCAGGGAGCCGAACATCTGTCCCGGTGGTCTGACCCTGTGAGCAGCAAGTTTTGGGTGAATGTGGGCAGAATGACAAAAACAATATGAAAAAAAAAATCATTTCCCAGGTGCAGAACTCGCCACTCAAATTCTCTAGACTTATCAGGTTCAGAAATTCCTCATTTCCACCTGTATCAGCTGATCCTGGCAGTAGCTGCACCATACAAATCTCAGTCTAAGTTACACGGAGCACATGAGGAGCATAAAACCAGGAAACTCGCAGCTGCTGCGTCACTGGCCCTCGTTTTGACACGGACAAATGAGGGCAGTCAGAAAGATTCAAAAAGCACAAGAGATCTCAGGGAAATAGCTTTAATGGTGGACATCAGGCACAAATGGCTTCCGTCCAATTAGGCTACCTGAAAGATTTGATCCTGTGCAGTTTATGCACCGCTAATGCGCTGAAAATGGCAAGGCAATTCACCCCCTTAGCCTCCAGACTTGTTTGAGGTATGTCATGGTCTTGATACACACTCCTGCTAATCTATTAGTCTTGGGATAATATTACATTCAAAATAATATCAAGTCCTTACTGATTCCATATGCCAATCACTATTTTTAAATAGGGAGACACGGTGAACACTAGCCCATGGATATTAAGAGGAATGTGGCATTCCAAAGTAAATGATCTATCCCACCATCTTTGTACAAATGAGTTTGCAACAATTTGCAATTGCGAGGTGACATTTTGGCTGAAAGCAGCGGATGTTGAGGGTGGTCACTGACAGCACCCTCTCAATGTGGAGATGATGGAAGAGTAACCACTGCTCCTGCTCAATGCTGACAGTGCGTTTAATGATCTGTCATGTTATCACAATCCTATCTGTAAACAAACATAAGAGTTCAAGAGATGCAGCTGCACTGGACAGTGCTTGATCACAAAGAAGTTGGTGTGAAATAACAATAGCACAGAGAGGCAGAACCGTTCCTTCTCTACATGTACTTTAAGCTTTTGTAGGCTGTGTTAACTTTATGCAATACAGTATTACAAAATTAGAAATGTCCTTCTCCAGGCCTTACAAATAGACAGTATTCCATGTGTTTCCATCCCTTTTCATACAGCGATGGATTGCTCTGTATTGAAATCTAGCCCCTGCCTAGGTGTTCTTTTCATCTTCTCCTCATTGTAAGATTTGACCATAATTTTATCTCAAACACTGCCATAGTACTAATAGCATATTCCTTTTTGCATATTTCAGTTTGCAGTTGATGTCGGTTGCAGCGTTTGAACTACATTGTAAATTAGTAGACTTTGCGTTTGACTAGGCTTCAAAAGTACTTCATTGCCTGTAAAGTACTTTGGGATGTTATGAGGTCGTGAAAGGCACTATATAAATGCAAGTCTTTCTTTCTTTCTTTGCTGCTTGCTGTATCAAAATACCACCCACTCAGAGAAAGATGCAAGCCCTTGAAATTACGTGACATCCAGATAAACTCTCCTACTGGACATGGCACCACATTTTTCAGCACTGTGCGTGTGGCAATACCTTTAAGGATGCAAAGATGGCATCACGCACTTTGAATAAGTATTCTATTCACATTTCAAACAGTAGATTTTGACAGGAGCCATTTTGGAATAAGTTTATACTGCAGCAAAAATCATGCTTGCTTCAACATAGATTTCACATGTCAAGATTATATTGGAGAATACTACTCCTGGCTGCCCCGAAAGGGAACCAAATTTCCACAGCCCTTCTGGTGCGTTCCCACCATAAGTCTGAAAGCAGTGCGGCGGGAGGGCTGCGAATTAGGCTGGGGCCTGGATTCGTTGAGTCCTGCCCTTCCCCCTCAGTTTGTGTAGGGCCCTGTTTGAGCTGGAGTCTCTGCCTGCTTCAAACATGGTGCCCGCATCAGAGGGGGTATAGCTGGGAAAGGTGAATCCCAGGCTGGGAGTTCCTTTGTCCCCAGCCTGGCAAAACAACACCATGCTGGTATGCCAAGTGAGAGTAAATGTGTCGGCCTGTTATCCAGTGGAAATGGAAGACACAAGGCAGGATGTGGGGGGGGGCGCATAGGGGTCCAGCCCTACGCTGTGGCCTGAACCCTCGAAGATTAAAAAGAATCTGTGATTATTTTTTAGCCACCATCCCTTATGAAGGAGGCTTATGGGCTCTCTCTGGACATCTTTCTGGGGTTGCCCTGGAGCCCCTACCATAGTGGGCACCTACCCCTTGCCTGTTGCAACCTTCACCCCCTCCCCTGCTGGCTTCCTAGTTGCATAAGTGTCTGGCCGAATTATGCAAGCAGAGTGACCCCCAACCCCCACCCCCCCCCCCCCCTTTGACTCTGCGTACTTTGGCGGAGGTCACCAGCAAGTGCATCCCAGCACTTACACTGGGATGGAGGGCCCAAGAATTTGCAGGGCCATGATGTATAACCTGCGAATCAACCATGTCCTTGCCGACCTATGTTGGTTAGCTATCCCTCAACGTATTTTATTTAATCTCTTCATTGTCACCTTGAAATCCATCCATGTCCTTGGCCCACAGTATTTCTGCAACCTCCCCCAGCTTTATATTTTATCTCCATAAAATTTGTTCCTCTGAATCTGGTCTTTTGTGCATCCCCCTCCCTCCTTTTGCTGCATCATTGGTAGCAGACCCTTCTGTTGCCTCAGCCCACTCTCTGGAACTTGCTCCCTAAACCCCTGCACCTCTGCAGTTCTCAAACCCATAATTTTGAACAAGCTTTCGGTCATGCCCTAGTCATAGAATCATATAATCACAGAATGGTTATAGCACAGAAGGAGGCCATTCAACCCATCGAGCCTGTGCAGACTCTTTGTAAGAGCAATCCAGTTAGTCCCATTCCCCCGATCTTTCCCCGTAGCCCTGCAAATTTTTTCCCTTCAAGTATTTATCCAATTCCTTTTTGAAAGCCACAATTGAATTGGCTTCCACTTCCCTTTAAGGCAGTGCACTCCAGATCATAACTACTCGCTGCGTAACTACTCATGTCGCCTTTGGTTCTTTTGCCAATCATCTTAAATCTGTGTCCTCTGGTTTTCGACCCTTCCGCCAATCGGAACGGTTTCTCTTTATTTACTTTATTTAAAACTTTCATGATTTTGAACACATCTATCAATTCTCCTCTTATCCTTCTCTGCTCTAAAGAGAACAACCCCAGCTTCCTGATGATTTTCGATGATTTACCTCAGTATTATACACAAATACCTTTCGATGATTTACCACAGTATTATACACAAATACTTTTCGAAGATTTACCACAGTATTATACACAAATACTTTTTGAAGTTTTACCACAGTATTACACACAAATACTTTTTGATGATTTACCACAGTATTATACACAAATACCTTTCGATGATTTACCACAGTATTACAGAAATACTTTTCGAAGTTTTACCACTGTATTACACACAAATACTTTTTGATGATTTACCACAGTATTACAGAAATACTTTTCGAAGTTTTACCACAGTATTACACACAAATACTTTTTGATGATTTATCACAGTATTATACACAAATACTTTTCGATGATTTACCACAGTATTATACACAAATACTTTTTGATGATTTATCACAGTATTATACACAAATACTTTTCGATGATTTACCACAGTATTATACACAAATACTTTTCGATGATTTACCACTGTATTATATACTCAAATACTTTTTGATGATTTACCTCAGTATTATACACAAGTACTTTTCGATGATTTACCACAGTATTATACAGAAAAACTTTTCAATGAGTTAGCACAGTATTATACACAAATACTTTTATAAATTTTACCTCAGTATTATAAACAAATACTTTTCAAAGTTTTACCACAGTATTATACACAAATACTTTTCAAAGTTTTACCACAGTATTATACACAAATACTTTTCGATGATTTACCACAGTATTATACACAAATACTTTTCGATGATTTACCACATTATTATACTCAAATACTTTTCGATGATTTACCACAGTATTATACACAAATACTTTTCGATGATTTACCACATTATTATACTCAAATACTTTTCGATGATTTATCACAGTATTATACACAAATACTTTTTGAAGTTTTACCTCAGTATTATACACAAATACATTTCGATGATTTACCTCAGTATTATACACAAAAACTTTTCAATGAGTTAGCACAGTATTATACACAAATACTTTTCGAAATTTTAACTCAGTATTATAAACAAATACTTTTCAAAGTTTTACCACAGTATTATACACAAATACTTTTCAAGGTTTTACCACAGTATTATACACAAATACTTTTCAAAGTTTTACCACAGTATTATACACAAATACTTTTCAAAGTTTTACCACAGTATTATACACAAATACTTTTCAAAGTTTTACCACAGTATTATACACAAATACTTTACAAAGTTTTACCACAGTATTATACACAAATACTTTTCAAAGTTTTACCACAGTATTATACACAAATACTTTTCAAAGTTTTACCACAGTATTATACACAAATACTTTTCAAAGTTTTACCACAGTATTATACACAAATACTTTACAAAGTTTTACCACAGTATTATACACAAATACTTTTCAAAGTTTTACCACAGTATTATACACAAATACTTTTCAAAGTTTTACCACAGTATTATACACAAATACTTTTCAAGGTTTTACCACAGTATTATAAACAAATACTTTTCAAAGTTTTACCACAGTATTATACACAAATACTTTTCAAAGTTTTACCACAGTATTATACACAAATACTTTTCAAAGTTTTACCACAGTATTATACACAAATACTTTTCAAAGTTTTACCACAGTATTATACACAAATACTTTACAAAGTTTTACCACAGTATTATACACAAATACTTTTCAAAGTTTTACCACAGTATTATACACAAATACTTTACAAAGTTTTACCACAGTATTATACACAAATACTTTTCAAAGTTTTACCACAGTATTATACACAAATACTTTTCAAAGTTTTACCACAGTATTATACACAAATACTTTTCAAAGTTTTACCACAGTATTATACACAAATACTTTACAAAGTTTTACCACAGTATTATACACAAATACTTTTCAAAGTTTTACCACAGTATTATACACAAATACTTTTCAAAGTTTTACCACAGTATTATACACAAATACTTTTCAAAGTTTTACCACAGTATTATACACAAATACTTTTCAAAGTTTTACCACAGTATTATACACAAATACTTTACAAAGTTTTACCACAGTATTATACACAAATACTTTTCAAAGTTTTACCACAGTATTATACACAAATACTTTTCAAAGTTTTACCACAGTATTATACACAAATACTTTTCAAAGTTTTACCACAGTATTATACACAAATACTTTTCAAAGTTTTACCACAGTATTATACACAAATACTTTACAAAGTTTTACCACAGTATTATACACAAATACTTTTCAAAGTTTTACCACAGTATTATACACAAATACTTTTCAAAGTTTTACCACAGTATTATACACAAATACTTTTCAAAGTTTTACCACAGTATTATACACAAATACTTTTCAAAGTTTTACCACAGTATTATACACAAATACTTTACAAAGTTTTACCACAGTATTATACACAAATACTTTTCAAAGTTTTACCACAGTATTATACACAAATACTTTTCAAAGTTTTACCACAGTATTATACACAAATACTTTTCAAAGTTTTACCACAGTATTATACACAAATACTTTTCAAAGTTTTACCACAGTATTATACACAAATACTTTACAAAGTTTTACCTCAGTATTATACACAAATACTTTTCAATGATTTATCACAGTATTATACACAAATACCTTTCGATGATTTACCACAGTATTATACACAAATACTTTTCGATGATTTACCACAGTATTATACACAAATACTTTTCGATGATTTACCACAGTATTATACACAAATACTTTTCAATGATTTATCACAGTATTATGCACAAATACTTTTCAATGATTTATCACAGTATTATACACAAATACTTTTCGATGATTTACCACAGTATTATACACAAATACCTTTCGATGATTTACCACAGTATTATACACAAATACCTTTCGATGATTTACCACAGTATTATACACAAATACCTTTCGAAGTTTTACCACAGTATTATCTCCCTTCCAAGTCTTGGTGTCCATGTACCCTACCTATCTTAATTTGTGAACAGCCTTGTAATTTTTTTTAACCTTAAATGTGCTTTATAAGTTGTTTTTCAATTATGTTCATCTGTTCTATGCTACTTACTGCCATCATAGTTTAAAGTAAAATCATCTAGACTCTTCGAATTGTTCTAGGGTACTGAGAGGACAGTTATGTCACAAATCACCTTTATATCTGTATTAATAGCCTTGCTGGAAATGCAACAGGAATGAGTATAAATCTAAGCCAAAAGGACACGCAAATATGAATTTTGTCTCTTCAATGTAGCCCAGCCAAAAATAAAACTGTGCTCGATCTTGGAATTCATAAATAAATAAAATTTAAATGACAGAATTCATTTTTTGAGCTAAAGGATACTTTCTCCTACTAGAAAATCATCATTGGAGTCTTGTACTTCAATCATAGAGTTTGGAGCAAGGCCACCCCAGTATGATAGGGAACATTCGAACTAATCCTTTGGAGGAAAGAACATGGGGCCTGATTTTACCAGGCCTGCGGGTTTCCGGCGGGTTGGGTTTCGGGACCGTGGTCAACACGCTTGGAGAAATTAGTGGGTTGCCCGCGCGATCGTAGCAGGCAATCCACTAATTGGATCCAATTACCTGCTCCTCCGGGGTCCGCGGCGCTGGCCTGCGCGTCGGGCGGGCTGCGCATGCGCAGTACGATCTGTCAGCTGGAGGCTCTCCAGTTAAAGGGGCAGTCCTCCACTGACAGATGCTGCAACCAATGGAACAAATTGCAGCATGGAGCAGCCCAGGGGGAAGGCTGCTCCCAGGTTTAATGATGCCTCACCCCAGGTATCATCAGATGGGGTGAGGAGGAGGGGGAGGACAGAGATCTTCCACCCGGCGGGCGGGAGGAAGCGGCCTGCCTCTGCCACCAAGAAGGCCTGGCTCAGGGTGGCAGAGGGGGTCACCTGCGCCACCAACATATCGCCCACCTGCATACAGTGCAGGAGGCGCTGCAATGACCGCAGTAGGTCAGCCACAGTGAGAACACAAAGTCTTTCCCCTACACTCCGTCTGCCACAACACTGCCCCCACCCCACATCTCCTTCGGCACCGCCAACACTACTCTGTCACATCACCCTTCATACCCACTCAAACCCCATCCTCATCTTACCTCCACCTACTCACCTCGCCAGTACTCATCCTGCCACTAACACGCAACCCAATCCTCATACAATCTCATTGCTCCATCCCATACTCACCCTCTCGTGCATCTCCCTCACGGCCAGCCTCACTCAACCTGCCACCACCTGTGCTGCAGCCACAGGGCATGCATCACATATGTGCAGTAGGCAGCGTAAGGCAAACGTGTCGTGAGCATGAAGGGGGTGCACAAGGGTGTCTGAGGGTTTGTCATGGGTGTTACCTATATTGAATTTCAGAGCAACAAACAGCACACATTATATTGACACCACCACTGCCACGTCTCCGCAAATCCTGTCCGCTGTGTCCAATAATGCCCGCTCCTGGGTATCACTATGAGGACCCACCACTGATGCCACCCATCGTGTTACTGCAGAGTAGGTGCAGGTGTATTTGCAGGGCTCGTCCGCGCAGACGACTGAGAGACATCGGCGGTGTAGCCGGCTGCACCCTGGAAGGATGCGGAGGAGAAGGTGTGGAGGGTAGTGGTGACTTTGACAGCGACAGGTAAGCAGTTGGTGCTGGGGCCAGCCAGGAGCAGCTCGGCATGAAAGAAGCTGCAGATCTCCACGACTACATGTCGAGCGAATCTGCGCCTCCCTGTGCACTGCTGCTCGGAGAGGTCCGGGGAGCTGCGCCTCGGTCTGTGGACCCTGTGGCGAGGGTAGTGCCCTCTGCGATGCGTCTCTCTCTGCGGTAGCCCTCCCTCCTGCTGTGCAGGTGGGCGTGCAACAACACCGTCTTGGGGGGCTCCACGTCTCTGCGGCGGACGGCGTGGACTGCGAAGCTGCTGGGGCTGGTCATGCTGTTCGTCCTCCGAGGGTGTCCACACACCACCCATCTGGCAGGTGTTGGTCTGAGGGGTTGTGCAGGGTAGGTGGGTGGTTCCTCGGACTGGGGCTGCGGTTTCGTGTCGGTCTGTCCTCTGGCTTGGCGGGGGGTGGTGGGGGGCAGGGGTTGCCCTCTGTGACGCGGTGGCCTCCTGCGTGGGTGAGGGCTCTCCCCCGTGGAGTGCACCTTGGCACTTGCCACAGGCTGCTGGCTGCAACACGCCTGGTTGGAGAGAGACTGTTTCCCCCAGTGTGTGAAACTCACTGCCTTGAACCTAAAATCCCACACTTCCTCTTTTGACAGCTGATTCAGCTCATTAACTGACCTCAACAAGCAAGGTAAGTACTCTCAAGTGGAACCCCACTGGCTTTAATTGCCTGCGGGATTCCCACCAGCGGGGCTTGCGCGCGCAGCCCCGCACGTCAGCGCGGTACCCGGAAGTGTCCGGGATTTCGTCGCGATCCGGTCACGTGACCGGATATCGGGATTTTCGGGGCCCCCCCGCTGGAAACCCGCTGGAAACCCGACGCCAAAATCGAGCCCATGATGTCTCTTCTTAGCAGTCAGAAAAATTTCTTACAATGTATGCAGTAGACCCGTTTTTAAGATTTCCTGATTTACCACAGCCTCTACTATAACTTACGTTGTTTATGATTCCTCACTAATACAAAACCTACATAAATTATTCCTTTTATAAGGATGTGAGGGCAGATAAAGATGGTTGAACGGTGTGTGGAATATGATGTTTTTAAGCTACTGAGACCTTGGAGATATGCCAAGAAAGGCAA
The DNA here is from genome assembly GCF_035084215.1 of Heptranchias perlo. Taxonomy (NCBI): domain Eukaryota; kingdom Metazoa; phylum Chordata; class Chondrichthyes; order Hexanchiformes; family Hexanchidae; genus Heptranchias; species Heptranchias perlo. The sequence goes on along the minus strand of NC_090329.1, from coordinate 43,600,135 downwards.
CTGGTAGAGAAATTACAATGTATGATATAAGATTAAATAGATAGTCTGGGCTTTTATTGACTTAATTTTGGGAGGAAAGGAAAATTTTGCAGAGGCTTTCCTAAGGGATGAAATGAATTGAACAGAGCTTTCATCACTAGATAAATTTAAAACAGAAATAGACAGTTTTCTAGAAGTAAAGGGAATTAGGGGTTATGGGGAGCGGGCAGGAAATTGGACATGAAGCTGAGTTTGGATCGGTCAATGCCCTGTGGGTGGCGGAGAGGGCCCAGGGGCTGAGTGGCTGGGTCCTGCTCCTACTTCTTGTGTTCTTTAGATTTGTGGTTGGGATCAGATCAGCCATGATCTTATTGAATGGCGGAGCAGGCTCGAGGGGCCGATTGGCCTACTCCTGCTCCTATTTCTTATGTTCTTATGTTCTTATGTTCCTTCATTCAGATGAGACGTTAAACCGAGGCCCCATCTGCCCTCTCAGGTGGAAGTAAAATATCCCGTGGCACTGTCTCAAGGAGGAACGAGGGAGTTCTACTGGTGTCCTGGCCAACATTGATCCCTCAACCAACACCACTATAACAGATTATCTAGTCATTTATCTCATTGCAGTTTGTGGGACCTTGCTGTGCACAAATTGGCTGCCGTGTTTCTTACATTACAACGGTGACGACACTTCAAAAGTATTTCATTGGCTGTAACGCGCTTCGGGACATCCTAAGGTTGTGAGAGGCAATATATAAATGCAAGTTCTTTCTTTAGAGCTGATTGTCAATGGTCCATGGAAGGTATGGGCTAGATTAACTCAAAGCCCTCCCCTTTGTAACGCACATTTGTCTGGCTCTCAAAAGCACCATTTGTTGATCTGCTTTAAGGTGTGTTTAAAAGGGCAATGCCATCAGGAATTTCTACCTTACTAACTAGAAATTCCTCAGAGCACACCACAACTCATTCATAGAATCAGACTGCATCTCATCAGCAATTATTAAACAAAAACATTTTCGACAATTTCAAAGCTGCAATCAGCTAAAGATTTTTCTGCCTCATCACTGCGAACAGAAACAACATGCACTTCTAATTCATTCTCCTGGATGTGGGCATTGCTGGCAGGGCCAGAATTTATTGCCCATTTCAACTGCACCTCCCAAACCCGTGACCTCCACCACCTAGAAGAACGAGGGCAATGGGTGTATGGGAACACCATGACCTCCAGGTTCACCTCCAAGCCATCCTGTCTTGGACATCTATCGTCATTCCTTCATCATCACTAGGTCAAAATTCTGGGCTCCCTCTGCAACAGCTTTGTGGGAGTACCTTCATCACATGGATTTCAGAGATTCAAGAAAAAGGCTCACCACCACCTTCTCAGGGCAACTAGGGAGGGGCAATAAATACTGGCCTTGCCAGTGAGACCCACTTCCCGGGAATGAATTTTTAAAAAAGTTGCCTTTATACAGCTGAGTGGCTTGCTAGGCCATTTCATAGGGTAGTTAAGAGTCAACCATGCTGGTGTGGGACTGGAGTCACATATAGGCCAGACTGGGTAAGCACAGTAGGTTTCCTTCCCTTAAGGAACCAAACCAGTTAGGGTTTTACCACAATCCAACAGCTTCATGGTCACTTTTGCTGATTCCACTTTTTATTTCCAGATTTTTTTTAAACTGAATTCAAATGCTCAAACTGCCATGGTGGGATTTGAAATCATGTTCTCTGGATTATTAGTCCAGGCCTCTGATTTATTAGTCCAATAACATAACCACCATGCTACCGTACTCCATATCATTAGAGCCAAAATTTCCACAAGCATTAAAACACAATATAATTTTTTTTAATATGGGTTATCAAGGATCAAAATAAAGAGGGGCTTTATTAAATTGACACACACAACATTTCTTTTACTTTGTTTTCACTTTGTGGAAAATAAATCTGATTATCTGGTCAGATACTAACTAATCCATGTCTAGATAAAAAGATATTGGTAACTGCAGAGTCCTGTTAATTTTTAACAAATTATTGATAGTTCAGCTTCCCTGAGGCAGTTCTCAGCAGCCTAGTCAATAGCTCCAGTGCTGAGCAGTCCCATTCAGTTAATCTAGTTTCCAACCCCGCCTCCATTCTCATTCAGAGTTGATTTTCTGATCCAGTCAAATTTTACACACTCTTGGCTTTGACAAGAGATGGGGGGGGGATATTGGATAGGGCCTATTATTGGGTGTGGGTGGCGCAATCGGCTATTACCGCGTGAGTAATGGCCCCTGCGCAGGAAGGACAAGACTTACGTTAGGCCTGAGGACTTACCTTCAAGCAGCGTTCCGAATCAGCGTTGACACAAGGATTCGATGCAATTCACATTTTCCACCAGCAGGGGGAGCACCAATCTCTTAAAGGCAGATTGTCTTTTAAAAATCTCTTAAAGATAGCCGGTACCTGTTATTTACTGAAAATAACAGTCTGCTGTCTGCACGGAGTCTGAGCGGAGATCAGAGATCGCATATGCAAAACACAGATGCAGTTCCCATCCCTATGTTTACAAACTGATGAGTTATGTTAAAACATTGAATAAAGGTTGCGCACTACCAAAATCCCATATCCTCCAATCTGCATGCCAACACCTCACCAATCTGCCGATCGGAGTTTGTATCAGGCCTGTGAGAGTGCAAGCACCAAGGTTCTCTGCTGATGCACTAGAGGCCTTGGTGCAAGAGGTGGACAGAAGGAGGGACATCCTATATCCGCAGGGCGGGTGGGGGGCGGGGGAAGGGGCGCGAGGCCCTCCAGACATATACCCGAAAGGCAGTGGGACGCAGCGGGGGACGAAGTCAATGCCAGGCGCACAGCATCATGAACATGGATGCAGTGCAGGAAGAAGTTCAATGCTTTGACATGAGTGGTCAAGGTGAGTGTGATCAATTCTCAAGTGGCGTCTCCTACCAACTGCACCACTAGCCGCATCCACTGCTCCACACACTACACCCCCATCACCCACATACCAACAAACTCTTTTTGTCAGTACTCAACTCTGCCAATCAGATGCTTCCCCTTACCTTACACATTACCACTGTTGCAAGCTGCACACTCACAACTCACAGGCCACACACAGGCAGCTAATCAACCATGACAAGCACATCACCCAGACACACGTCCCGCTTTCTTGCAGGAGAAGGTGGCGTATATCAAGAGGCAGCAAGTGGCAGTGGCATTTAGCCCCTCGAGCCTGTTCCGCTATTCAATGAGATCTTGGTGGACCTGTGACCTAACTCCATATACCCGCCTTAGCCCCATATCTCTTAATATCCTTTGTTCACAGAAATCTATCAATCTATCAACTGCCATTTGCAGAACAGCGTTCCAAACTTATCCCACCCTTTGCCTGTAGAAGCATTTTCTAACTTCACTCCTGCTTGTCCTGGCTCTAAATGTTAGGCTATGTCCCCTAGTCCTAGTATTCAAGTATAGGAGACCTCCAAAAACAGTTACAAATGTCTCAGCAGCCAGAAGCAATAATCCAGCCACTAACCTGTAAATCCTGCATGGTCCCTTTAAATGGCTCTGGTGGGGTCCTCCAGGCACTCTAAGACACGTTCAGATGGTCGGGGTTAAGACTGTGCGTTGAGTTGAGTGTTAAGTTCCAAAATGGTATCTATCACTTTAAATCAGCATTACACACTGATTGTATCCATTTTCTCCTCACTTTACATGCTTCCGGCATTCGGTATTTGCGCATGCGCTAACTCCTGTACCAAGATGGCGTCCAGCGCATGTCACGCTGGAAACATGCGTGCGCAGCCAAGACGCCATCTTGTATGTTGGAGAGGCCCTGTAGTGCCGAAACAGCAACCGTGAAGACCTATATGGAAAAGGTCACTTCACCTTCCAGGCCAACGGAGGATAGCATGGAGGTGAATAGGTAATGAAAGTCATGTAATGGAGATGAAGAAGAAGAAGAAGAAGAAGAAGAAGAAGAAGAAGAACAACAACAACAACAACAACAACAACAACAACAACAACTCACATTTATATAGTGCCTTTAGCGTAGTGAAACATCCAAAGGTGCTTCACAGGAGCATTATCAAACAAAAATTGACACCGAGACTAAGAAGGAGACATTGGGACAGGTTACCAAAAGCTTGGTCAAAGAAGTAAGTTTTAAGGAATGCCTTAAAGGAGGAGAAAAAGGTGGAGATGTGGAGAGTTTTATTGAGGGAACTCCAGGGCTTAGGGCCTAGACAGTGTTGCCAATGAGGGGCAAAGGCAGTGGGGGTGCACATGAGGCCAGCATTGGAGGAGCACAGAGATTTCAGAGGGTTGTAGGGCTGTAGAAGGTTACAGGGATAGGAAGGGGTGAGGCCATGGAGGGGTTTGAATATGAGGATGAGAATATTAATATCAAGGCATTGATGGACCAAGAGCCAAAGTACGTCAGCGAGCACAGGGGTGATGGGTGAACGGGACTTGGTGCAAGTTAGGATACGGGCAGCAGAGTTTTGGATGCGCTCAAGATTATGGAGGGTGGAAGAGGCCAGGAGAGCATTGGAATAGTCAAAACCGGAGTTAAGAAAAGCATGGATGAGGGACAGAGTAAACAATTTACAAGCAATGAGAATGAGAAAGCTTTGCATGTTTTCATAAAAAACACAGAACTGAAAATGAGAGATTCCTGCTGTTGCGTGACCATCATTTGTGTCTGTAACTAAAGCATTATGTGGCTTAGAAGAATTTGTAATCATGTAGATTTAAGGTTTTCTTTTCTAAGTTGAGCCTAAAGCATAAACAAGAAGGAATACTTTTATTTAAAGTCTATCTGATGGAGGCCTACAACAGGATGCTCTTTTGAATTTGAGCCTGCACAGAACAGAAGTCCTGTTGTATTTGCCTTTGTTCCTCTTCCAATAGTTCATTTTATGATGCCCTCAAAGTCTTTCCTTCCCTCCAACACATGTATTATTTCACACAAATATTTTCTGATCCCCACACATACATCCTGTCTGCAACCATACATTCATAATACATGTGTGTGTGTGTATGTCTGTCACATTGAATAGGAATATGCATTCAATTATAGACCAATTACAACTACAGTAGATATATTTAGAGTAGGGATGATCTTTGCTGATGATCAATTGCCAGTTTTAACATCCGTGTTATGTCCGCAGAAATACAGAAATATGCATTTTCTGTGAATTTTTACCCCCTTCAAGGACAAAATGGATGTCCAGTACCCATGGAAATAGTGAAAACATTTCCATGCATTTGAGCAAACAGGTTACAACAAGTTTATTTGATAGTTATAATAGTTCTAGATGATCAGGAAGTTGAAGCTTTTTTCTCTATTGTGAATGTCATACAGACATCTAAACAGGCCATATTCACACGGAAGGAGTGGGTGTATTACCAAAAGCCTACTATATGGCAGTAACTGGAATATAATCAACAATCAAACAGAAATCTGCTTTGTGGATAATAATTCAGGACAAAAGATCTCTATATTTTTTTTAATGCTTCTGTAGCTTACTTAATGTTTCTCTGCCTTGCAAAGGCAGAGAAACATTAAGTAAGCTACAGAAGCATTTAAAAGATTTGTGTAACTTAAATGCAACATTAAACAAGAGTTGCTTCTGAAGTGTCGTTAGCACTTATGCTATCAGATGCTATGAAAACTGAGGAGTAACTTAAGTAAGGTTATGAAAAGACGTGAGCTGTACCAAATAAGGAATCTGCAAAATAAAATAATGACCAATCCATCTGTCAGTCTGAATAACCAGTCAAAACATCTTTGTATACATTCCGAGCATTTACAATTACGTTTTCTCACAATCAGTAACCTGGGATGACTCATTTGATGCATCCAGCGCCTAATTTTAAATAACTTGAATATTAAAACATTTCACCAATTACAGTGCTACCGAATCTTCAAAACCAACAGAAGAGTGAGTTGACAGTGGGTCATGGGAATGAGTTGTGTGAAGAACCAGTTCATTCCTCTTACTGAACTTGGTGTGTTACCTCTAAAGAGTTTTGACAGTCTTTACAAGCACAGTCATTTATCACTGACCACTCCAACTAATCTCAAGGTAAATCATCAATAAATGAAGTCATTTTGACACCTGATACTGAGCAGACAACAAAAAGCTCTCCCATCTCTCTTTGGTAGTAAAGGAATGCTAATAAAACTCAGGAATTAAGAGGAGTCACGCTTGGAATCAGCTTTTGTCACTGCTGCATTTAACAATTCCATTTGGAAAGATAAGAAAGTTTGTGCTTCTCAAAGGATTTACTTTGACAGAAATGACTCTTTATTTTCACCATCACTGCTTGTTATAGAGGGAGATGTACCACACACTCAAAGCAAAATGGCACCTCACATTAAACAACCAACTTTATTTCTCTAAGTGTGCACTGCGATTCCCATCATTATTGTAAACTGTACTCCTTCCTTCATATCTAAGAATCCAGGAAGGAAAAACCTGCAGAGAATTTCTTTCTATACTTATTATTTTAGCAAAATAAAATGTTATAGAGTACAAATGTTGAAATGATAGGATTGCATATCTCTCAGACTTTCACTAACCCACAGATCATCACTAATTAAATTACAGTGTCCAGTGTCCAGTGACACAAACTATAAGCTGCCATCTTAGATTTCCCCACAACAAATGCTCCTTATAAAAGTTTAACACTGAGGAAACCAAAAAGATGATGTGGGGTAGATTGTACTAGATGGGCCTTTTCCCTTCACTACCCACAATATCTGTAATGGATAAATGATATTCATAGGCTCAACCCTAACCGTAACATTCTGTAAAAGTAAATGGGAGTCATTTTAACTTTTGGTGATAGTGCAAAACGGGCGATGTCGGATCAGCCGCCCGTCATACATCACATGGCTCACCACCACCTTCTCAAGGGCAATTAGGGATGGGCAATAAATGCCGGCCTCGCCAGCGATGCCCACATCCCATGAACGAATTTTTAAAAAAATTTCCTTTCCATTAACTTAAAAATCGGGAGAGATGTATAACGGGCAGCTGATCCAATATCACACGTTTTACACTATCACCCAAAGTCAAAGTTATACCCAAAATTTTAAACTGTTTTTTTTAAAGTTTCTTCTATACTTTGAATTTTGGAAAGAAGTGAAACAGGAGATTTTATTAGTAAACAGTTAAACTTCAGTTATTCTTTTTACAAATACAAAGCTTGTAGCACAGACTGTTGTGGGGATGAGATCTTTAACTTGAAGAGCTGAACTGCTTCCACAAATTTATATGAGTTATAGAAATGGAAGTTAACAGACTCACACAGTTGCTGACATTATATTGCCTGGTTACTAGTAATTACAGCACAGTGTAGTTCTAGAAATTTCCCAAACATGCAATAATAATAATTTACATCAATGACTTGGATTCAGATACCCAATGCACATTGGACAAATTTGCAGATGATACTAAACTAAGTGGAATCTGAGGAAGCATATCAGAAATTAAAGAAAAAGCTGGATAAAATATGTAAGTGGGCACAACAATGGCAGATAAAATTTAATGCAGACACATCAGAAATAAAAATGGGCAAAAGACATAATCTGGTGTTGAAATAGCTAAGGATGAATTTGAAGGAGACCTAAGAGTCTTAGTAGACTCGGTGCTTAACATGTCCAACCAACACATGAGCAACGATCAGTAAAGCTAATAGAATGTTGAACTACATAGTCAAAACAGTAGAATACAGTCAGAGGAAGTCATGATCAAACTACATACTGTTGTGGTCAGATCACATCTTGATCACTGTGTCTAGTTCTGGTCACTGATACACAAGGGGGGCTTTCAAGCACTGGAAGCAGTGTAAAAAGGAACCATAAGGATGATCCCGTGTCAGGGATCTCAGTTAGCAGGAAAGACTGGAGGGACATGGGTGGGGGAGAAGGGAATTTTAACCCCCAAAGAACGGGTGGGTTTGGGGTGGCTGGGAGGTAAAAATTTAAAATTTCTCAATCCCGACCCCAACTCACCCACTTTCGGTTTTAACGGAGACAGAACGGGGAGTGGGTGACCAACCAGCTCTCAGGAGGCGGGTTGGTCAGTAAAATATTTAAAGGATGCTGCGTGCCTCCATTTTACCTAAATTTCTATTTTTAACCCATGAAGGCCGGGTTTCCTGGACCACAGATTATTGTTTCTGGCTGCTGATGCATTTGGACCTGTTTTTGGAGGTCTCCTATACTTTAATACTAGGACTAGGGGACATAGCCTAAAAATTAGATCCAGGATATGTGCAGGAGTGAAATTAGGAATCGGCTGCTACATGCAAAGGGTGGGAGACGTTTGGAATGCTCTTCTGCAAACAGCAGTTGATGCTAGCTCACTTCTAAATCTGAGGTTGATAGATTTCTGTGAACCAAGGGTATTAAGGGATATGGGGCTAAGGCGGGTATATGAAGTTAGGTCATAGGTCCACCATGATCTCATTGAATAGGCTTGAGGGGCTAAATGCCACTGCCACATGCTGCCTCCTGATATGTGCCACCTTCTCCTGGAAGCTATTCAACTATGACAGGCACATCACCCAGACACACGTCCCCTTGGACGTGTGTCTGAGTGATGTGCCTGTCATAGTTGAATAGCTTCCAGTGTGTGTGGCCTGTGAGTTGTGGGTGGGCGGCTTGCAACAGTGGTGATGTGTAAGGGTGAGAGGAAGCATCTGATTGAGTACTGATGAAAAGAGTTTGTTGGTATGTGGGTGATGGGAGGTGTAGTGGATGATGCAGTGGATGCAGCTAGTGGTGAAGTTGGTAGGAGACGCCACTTGACAGTTGGCCTCACTCACCTTGATCACTCGTGTCAAAGCATTGAACTTCTTCCTGCACTGCATCCATGTTCATGGTGCTGTTTGCCTGGCATTGACTTCATCCCCTGCTGCCTCCCACTGCCTTTTGGGCATGTGTCTGGAGGGCCTCTTGCACCCCTCCCACCCCCCCCCCGCCCCCCCCCCCCGCAGATATAGGATGTTCCTCCTTCTATCCACCTCTTGCACCAAGGCCTCTAGTGCGTCATCAGAGAACCTTGGTGTATGCACTCTCGCAGGCCTGGTACAAACTCCAATCGTCAGATTGGTGAGGTCTGGCGTGCAGGTTCGAGGATGTGGGATTTAGTAGTGCGCAACCTTTATTCAATGTTTTAATATCACTCATCAGTGTCTAAAAATAGGGATGGGACCTGCATCTGTGTTTTACGTGTGCAATGTCTGATCTCCGTTCAAACTCCGTGCAGACAGCAGACTGTTATTTTTAGCAAATAACAGGTACCGGCTACCTTTAAGAGATTTTAAGAGACATCCTCCCTTTAAGAGATTGGGGCTCCCCCTGCTGGTGGAAAGTGCGAATTGCATTGAATTGACATGCAAGGCCTGGATTTCAATGCAGATTGACGGTGAGTACTGAGGCCGGGTGAAGTTCTCATCCAGCTTGTGCGGTGACCAATGGGCATGGGTCACGCTACCTACGCCCAATAATAGGCCCTATCGAATTTTTCCGCCGTGATCTTATAGAGATATTTAATATGGTAAATGGTATTGAAAAGACCAATCCAGATAATTACTTTCAATTAAATGGCGAGAGTAGAACAAGTGGTCACAGGCTCAAACTAAAAAAAGGCAAATTTTGGTCTGATATCAGAAAGTTCTTCATACAAAGAGCGATCAACACTAGCACTGGGAATTTCCTTGGGATTCTCCTGGTTGGCTGCCATAACTTCAGCGAGAGATTGGCGGAAATCCTATTTACATGGCCAATCGAAAGAACCCCCAAGAAAATTCCCAGCATTGGAACAGACTCTTAGGTAGAGTAGTGATGGTGAGAACCCTGGAGTTATTTAATAATCAATTAGATGGTGTATTGGCAGAGTTTAGATCATTCTGGATGGATGAACTAAGATGGGCCAAATCGTCTTCCTCATCCATAATTATCTCGCAATGTTGTGAAATTGTGCAAAGAAAAATTTGCATTTTCTATCTGTAATAGAATGAACAATATAGAAAACTTACATCTATATATAAATCATAGACACAATCTTAAAATGGCTGCACTTGACATTTCTCACTACTGAGAAGACGTCAAAGATTTCACAACTGTTTGGGGCCATCAGGTCTGTGCTATGAAATTTCAGTCCAGGTGGTGAGGTTCAGTTTGTCCTTACCATATTCAGTAACAGAATCTTAAAAGCACTTTTCTTCAGTGACTGCAGTGTTGAAGCAAATGGAGTTGTGTGTAGCAAATGATTTTGGAATGCATGTGGTAATCTTGTTCAGAGTGTAGTCAGCACTTTTATGTGAAGTTGTATAAATACATGAAACATTTAAAAAGAAAATATGCAGGAATTGAATTTAATTCAAGACATTACCTCGGTTTGATCTGTAACACTTGCTCTGACAGGTGACCTTAGATGCAAGCTACAGCTGCTTACTGTCATGAATTCCTTTAATCAATGCCAAACAGTCAGGGTTGCTTGATTCATCAATGACCATTTCACCTTTGTTTGAACAATCTTGTTTCCTTTAAAGGCTTCCTGTCCAAATATGTTACAATCTTTCTTTCAGGTTCAGGGGATTATGTCAACACCACCTGAGGCTTACAAATAAATGATCCAAAGCTAGGCCAAATAAAAGAAGGAAAACAGAGAAAAAAAAGTACTGGGGATGGTTATCAGGAACACAAGGGCTATTTGATTATATCTGAGTTACAATTCCTTCTGCGGTTCATTCTTAGCCACCTTTCCCATGTTTCCTTCAGCTCTCTTTCTCTATCATTGTTATTGACCTCGCACTTCTTCAACTTACTCACTTTTTACTATATACACCATTGCCCCAAAAGCCTACAGGATCCAACAGTTCTGGTGATTATGCCAAAATTGAGCCCACCTAGAAGCTTCGCCGCTGACCCTGGAAGTCTTTCTTCGGTCAGAAGGGAGTTCTCTAATTAGGTACCCTGGGGTGTATCTAGAGTACTCGCCATATAAAGTGTGCCAGATTGTTCAGCAGAGGTCCCCAGTCCCAGGGGTGGGTGGTAGTGCTGTACAGACCCCCTTTGAATACAAGTTGTAGCTCCTCCCGGCAGCCCCATTTAGATGGCCATGTTGGGGTGAGCGGTGGCTTCACACCCCCAACAGGTCATTGTGAAAGTTTACCACAAGGCCGGGATTTGGATGTTTCAGGGTCTCATTGCCATAACCCTGGTGAGCTGTGGACAGAAAACGAGCAGCCCGCTGGCTCTGGGTCAGTGCAGTATTGGGCAGACCGGAAGCCAGTCCAGCCCAGAAAAGGGTAAGTGTTGGGCGGGGGTCAGTTTGGGGAAGGGGGAACCTGGTGCGGCAGCGACCCAGGTTATTTTTTGTACCCTGGAGAATCCCTCCTGTTCTTCCTGACCTCATAAAAATAAAGAAAACTTATCTTTGGGATCCTCTTTGGTTGGATTGCCAGCTGAAACTGGGCAGAGCATGTACAGTGCACATCCCGCCCAGTTCTGTCCTACAATGGCAATCAGGGTCCTATGTACATCATAGCCCCCTGATTCGTAAATTAAAAGAAGCCCACCGCCTGGAACAGATGAACGCTTCAGCCGCACTGCAGTAGGCCCCTTCAAAAATGGCAGCATGCCATTTTTGGTCCACGACCGCATATTTATGACGGGCAAACCAAGTTAAAATTTAGCCCCTGCTGTACCCAGGTTCCAACCTAATTCATGGCTCTTCCTCTGCACAGCCTACTGGAACGATGGTGGGAGTGTGCTGGAAGAGCCATGGATTTTCGGCCCGGTTATCTTTTAATGTGAGCTCTTGGTGGAAAGTGTCGTTTGGGAAAAGCGTCGTAACATTAGTCACTTTGCTGTCATTGTCGACCTGGAACAGCAGATTGCCAGCCCTGCAAGGCAGCACCTCAGACTATCTTGTGTGTCTCACACCAACCCTTGTAAGCGCCAGCACAGCATCACACCTCAGCGGATGCAATTAGTGAGCTTTAGGGGAACGCACAGGGTGATTTAAAGGACACAAGGGAGGAGGAGTAAGTGATGGAGTCAAAGGAGGAGCAGGAAGCTGCTGGTCATCATTATGGACCCCCTGTGCTTTGGGAAATGCAGCAGTGCAATGAACATACACAATGAATATATTAGCTAAACAAAAAGAAAAATCGGGATTTTAAGTCACTTACCTTTAAAGTTTGGTTTTTATCAGAAAAAGCTCTGCTAGGTAGGACCTCCACCCAAACATTAAAAAAAAAGACATCACTAACAAACTCGATCCATGCTTAATTAGGATCCTGCTCAAAATAAGTTTGAGTCAAGTACACAGATGGGCAGTACAAGTATAAAACACAGTGGACAGGTTTTTCTCAGGGCCAGGGAAGAAATGCTCGCCATCCTGGTCTCAACTTGCCTGAATTTCACCAGTGGTAAAGATTTACCAGTTGGAAAATCAACCTCGCCAAGTCCACGAGTGTGAGGGAGTTAAATTATATCAATAGAGACAGTCAGTAACGTGGAGAGCCTCGGTAATTGTGACATTTTCATCTGCTTATGTTAATGCAGTTTCCTCAAACTGTTGGCCTCAGTGAGTCCTTTAAAACAGTCCTTCGATAATGTCAGCAGTGTTTCCTGTTTCAATGCAAATATTCAATAAAAGAAACACGTGGATATGCAGATTTTTTTAGATAGTTTTCTTAAAAAGAAATTGTGAGGTCCTCTTTCTTTAAGACTTACACAGAAAATATGTATTTCAAACATAAATCAGAAAGTTACCGATTGAGTCTCACTGACAATCTTTAACAAAAATGTCATCCTCACAGATTCATCAAATTTCTCAAAAATTTTAGCTGCTTAAAAAATAAGAATGAATTATTTATGTTCAGTGACAATGTGACATTTCAGAGGGACAAAGATTAAAAGCAACAGATTTGAATACAGCTAGAAGAATTTAAATTAGATTTTTAACCTCACATTTCGGATACCCACGCAGTCACAAAGGAAGGACAATAAGCTGATTCATATCAACAAACACCAGAAAAGATTCTTTTCATGATCAGTTATCTGAATTGCTAATATTTTAAACCACAATGACTTTTCAGCAGTACAGTATTGTAATACACGTCTGTTTGTGTTTGGGGTACATATATTTTAAGGGTGTTTGATTCCATATTTTAGATATGATCATCTGATCAGAAATTAACTGGGGTTGCCTTGAGATCTAGATTCCTGTAAAAATTCACATAATTTACTATAAGCAGTTCACAGCAAGTTCAAAATGATTTCATGCAAGGTGTTAAAGGAATAGAATGAGTTCTACAGTAAGGTTTATATAACTCAAAGTATAATTCAGACATTAACTTTACAGTGAAATTCTTTTTCTTCATTCCACAATTCATAGTGATTGCTTAGTTCAATATTTGATTTAAGCTAGGCTATTTTGCAATTTTCCATTGATTCTTTTGGCATAATTGTCGCAGTTTCAGAATATTTTCTACCTTTTCCACTGTCAGAACCACACGGATCTCTTACCAAAAACATGCTGTGGGCAAAATCAGACTTGCAGCCCTTAGAAAGAAAAGGAAGAATTCACATTTATATAGCACCTTTCACAACCTCAGGACGTCCCAATGCGCTTCACTGCCAATGAAGTATTTTTGAAGTGTAGTCACTGTTGTAATGTAGGAAACGTGGCAGTCAATTTGTGCACAGCAAAATCCCACAAACAGCAACATCCCACAAATAATGACCGGATAATCTGTTTTAGTGATGTTGGTTGAGGGATAAATGTTGGCCAGGAAACCGGGAGAACTCTAGCCCTTAAACCTGCAACGACTCCTTTACAGCATTTGTCACATTCCTTTTTCTGTTGTTTACTTGACGTTCTTTCATTATTTTACTTCTAATATTCTCCACCCCCCTCTCCCACCCTCTCTTTGGAAGTCAGTGATTCTGGCTGAGGTACAGGCAATCACAGCCATTCAGTTCCTTACCAAAGTGGCCACTGTGAGTGTCAGCAGGTTATTTTGATCACACGGAGTATCTTAGCCAAGCCCAATACTGTCCTCAACTGATCGCCACTTGTGTCCATTCCCACCGGGGTCAAAATGGCAGTGGAAATTCTATCTACATTTTCCCCTTCTCATTTTTGAGATGCAGAGATCAGTTGTGGCCATGCCAGGCCAGAGATCAAATCTAGGACCTCTTGCTCTTTATGGTTTAGTACCTCAGTAGATGGTGAACTAACCCACTCAGCAATGTAGGAACTCCACTTTGTGTGAATTTTTATATCAACACTCTACACTCCTCCTGCAATTTCCCCCAGTGATCTGTAATGGCTCTTTTTACACTATTTTACAGCTTTCTTTAACAAGTTGGAAGTTTTGATTGCTAGCTGCCAAACAGTTCAGATTTTCCTGCAAATAATTCTGCAAATATTCAGAAGTTTGAAATATTCCTCCAGTGTATTAAACACAGAAACATAGAAAATAGGAGCAGGAGTAGGCCATTCGGCCCTTCAAGCCTGCTCCGCCATTCAATATGATGGCTGATCCTTTATCTCAACACCATATTCCCCCTCTCTCCCCATACCCCTTAATGCCTTTTCTGAGTAGAAATCTATCTATCTCCTTCTTAAATATATTCAGTGACTTGGCCTCCACAGCCTCCTGCGGTAAAGAATTCCACAAGTTCAAATTTCTCCTCATCTTAGTCCGAAATGTCCTACCCCGTATCCTGAGACCTTGACCCCTCGTTCTGGACCCCCTAGCCAGGGGAAACACCCAGCCCTGCATCCAGTCTGTCTAGCCCTGTCAGAATTTTATATGTTTCAATGAGATCCCCTCTCATTCTTCTAAACTTTAGTGAATACAGGCCAAATTGACTCACTCTCTCCTCATACGACAGTCCTGCCATCCCAGGAATCAGTCTGGTGAACCTTAGCTGCACTCCCTCTATGGCAAGTATATCCTTTCTTAGGTAAGGAGACCAAAACTGCACACAATACTCCAGGTGTGGTCTCACCAAGGCCCTGTATAACTGCAGTAAGACATCCTTGCTCCTGTACTCAAATCCTCTTGCAATGAAGGCCAACATACCATTTGCCTTCCTAACTGCTTGCTGCACCTGCATGTTTGCTTTCAGTGACTGGTGTACAAGGACACGCAGGTCCTTTTGTACATCAACATTTCCCAATCTATCACCATTTAAATAATACTCTGCCTTTCTATTTTTCCTTCCGAAGTGGATAACTTCACATTTATCCACATTATCGTGCATCTGCCATGTATTTGCCCACTCATTCAACTTGTCTAAATCGCCTTGAAGCCTCTTTGCATCCTCCTCACAACTCACGGTCCCACCTAGTTTTGTGTCGTCAGCAAACCTGGAAATATTACATTTGGTTCCCTCATCCAAATCGTTGATATATACTGTGAATAGCTGGGGCCCAAGCGCCGATCCCTGTGGTACTCCACTAGTCACTGCCTGCCACCCCGAAAAAGACCATTTATTCCTACTCTCTCTTTCCTGTCTGTTAACCAATTTTCAATCCATGCCACTATATTACCACCAATCCCATGTGCTTTAATTTTGCACACTAAAATTAAAAAAGGGCAGTTATAGATTTCAGCATCTTTTAAAAAATTGAGCCCGGTATAATTTTCCTATCCAAAATTGGTTGGTTAACAAGGTGCTAGCCAGTGTATTTATTCAAATAGTAAAATATCAACAATACCATGATATAAAGGATTTGGAGTGGATTTTCACTGTTACCGCCAGTCAGAAAACCTTCTGTGGATCGATCTTCCATTTTACACCAATGGAAACCAGGCGGTGTGTTAAACGGGTGATCGATCTGTTAACGCCCGTTTTCCACCCAGCGATAACAGTGAAAATCCATCTCTTTATTGCTTATCGTCAAACATACTCGGACCGCCTCGCTCTTTGGAGATTCTTCTCAATACTTTTATTTTTTTTGGTACATATAGAGACAAATCGCCACCGTACATTCAAAATCTCTTAAGGATTCAAGCTTCAGACCTCTAAAGGCACAGCAAGTTGAAAGCTTATGTTGGGCAAATGATTGGATTTATTTATCTCAACATTAAATGAGACAAGTCTCACTTGCAGTGGAATGAATTACACTGCTTATTCAGTCAGGTGATAAAATCCCTTAGATAACGGTTATTGTGATTAGCATTAGTTTTATAATGTCAGAATATACCTTTCCCCCTCCCCTTCCTAAGATGCTGATTTATAGATTCAAGGCTCTTGGTAGTATTCCTTAAATGGCATTTCTTGTCAGCCTCTATAATAATAGTTTCTAAAGTTTTCCACTGATGTCTTATTTCTCTTATTGATCCTTGATGCCCTGTACAAGTTCATATGAAGTAGCTCAGGTTCTCCTGTGTGTACAAAATGTGAACATCAGAATCAAAAGAAATAACCTGCTGTCCAAGACCGACCTGAGTAATCCTTCTGAGTAATCCTTTTCACATTGTTTCAATCCGTTACACACTCCATATTACAACCTCAGAATGTTTTTTTAATTTAATTGAAAAAGCTCCCTTCTATCAGTAGACTGATACTGATCAAAGTCATCCCTTACCCTTACAGTGATCTTCTTCTTTGCAATCTGTGTTTTGTCAGACACTGACTTACCTGCTCATCGGTCTTAGTGACATTTTCCTTGTCACAAGTTTTAGCTCAGATCCCTTCAATGTACAAGCTGTTGTCCATCTCATCGGTTAGGAATTTCCAGACAACTGCTAAAATTTTATTGTGACCCCTCCATTTCCTGTAGCTCCTTGGCTATTTCCCTCTTTTAATTCACCATGACTTTTGGAGATTTCACTGGACAAAGCCACTCTGTTCTATTCACTTGCTGTTAACACCTCTGCAATCAAAGATATTTCTGGTGGTAATGTTTCCTTCCTTCTCTCCAGAAAAGCTATAGCTTTGATTTTCTAGTCTCCCTTGATTCAAATTCATCACCCTTGAAATGTTTTTAAAGTGTTTTAACATTTCTGTTCATGACTTTTTCCCATCTGATATTTAAAACTATAACATCAGGACCTGCACTTAAATTTTGTGTGGAATGGTATTCATAAAAAGGCTTTTTTTTCTCTTCTACATATAATTTGACATCTATGGAAAGCCTAAGTGGGAATATCAGTTAACTCCAGGACTTGAAGTCAGGTCACAGAATCCTGTTGTTAAAATACTGGGCTATTCAGAATGGTGAGAATGTAGATCTCTCTACCACATGGAGTAGTTGAGGCAAATGGCATTGATGCATTTAAGGGGAAGATAGATAAGTTCATGAAGGAGAAAGGATTAACAGGATATGTTGATAGGATGAGATGAAGTAAGGTGGGAGGAAGCTCGTGTGGAGCATAAACAACCGGCCTAGACATGTTGGGCTGAATGGCCTGTTTCTATTCTGTAAAATTCTATGTGACTATATGTAATCCATATCCATCTTTTGATGGAAGATCACAACTCGTACTTATTCTTCTGTTAAAGAGAGAGCATGTTCCACTGAACTGCACCATAGTCCATCAGTGCTATACCTCTAGCTGTCTTTCAGTTGCCCATTACCACTGCATTAAGCTGTTGATTTGAGGCAACCTTGGAGCAGACATTTTATTATAGCTCCCTATTCCAGTGACATCGTGAATGGAGAGTTCATAACACACTGTAATCAGAGACAACTGAGACAGATTAGTGGCAATCCACATGTCATCCTTTATATCTTTTAGAACTGTGAGTCAATTCAGTAAATTGTATTTTCCCTTTAAGAAAATATGATGACATCATGTCATGCTCTCAAGTTCCTTCAAATATGGAGCCAGGAATTAATGTTACATGATTGATATCACCACAGTCTAGAAGCAAATTCTTTTGTGATTTTGGCCTCTATTGGAAAATACAAGGACAATTTTTGACATGCAAATAAAATTAATTCTTAGCTTCAAAGCTGCGTAAAAGCTTAGTTATAAAGATGCATTTAAAGCATCTGCCAGTCTATCTGACATATCCTTCAAACTAGGATGTTATGATATTCACAAAGTTTATGTATTTCATTAGGGTTGTCTACTCGTTCTAAGAGTTCTTAACCTAGGATATTATCAGCAAAACACTAACGCTCTCAAATAAAATTCCTCTGTCTGCTAATTTAACTGGAGGTATTAAGCAATTTATTTTGTTTGTTTGCAGCATTTATTTAAATAAATTAACACCTCTTGGAGCTTAAAAACTTTCAATTTACACCTCAGCTTTGCTACTTTTTCTTTGGTGATAGATTTTGCTTTCAGTCAGGCCTGTGCTTTTATCATAATTAACATTTCACTTCTGTTGTTACTTTTGTGTGGAAGCATTTACTCTCATTGTCATTATCTGTATTCCTCAGCATTTTTGTTTTCTTTGGCTCCTGCTTTCCACAAGGTCAATTAAAAAAATCTCCACAAATATTTACATCCATATGGTACTGTATCAATATCTTTTGCACAAATATTTTTACTAAAATTATACTTCACATGTCTTCGCAACAATCTTAGAAGCTAAAGGTTACAGAGGGGTTATGAGGGTTCTTTGTTAAGAGGGGTGGTATATGCACTGCTTATTTCAAAGTTCATGGCATAGCCAAGTGTTTTAGAGTAAAAGGCTACTGTGTTACAATGCTCAAAGTTGAAAGACTACAAACACACGCCCAACTGTCTTCCATCAGTGAAAGCCATCAATTGTGTTCAGAATGCTTCAAACAAACAAAATAGTTGTTGTTTAATGCTCATGTGCTGAGTACAAATAAATCAGGTCTTCTCAACAGACGGTGTCTGAATTTGCAACTAGCAGTGATATCTGTGAGGCTTTATGGGAAGGTGCTGTGCATCAGAAAAACAATGTTTGAGTAGTTTTACAGTTCACTAGTTGAAACAAAATGTGAACTATTTCACACATGAAAACCATCTTGCATCAGATGGCGAAATCATTAATCTTTTCAATAGATCAACACTATAAGAAATTTCAAACCAAATTCCAAAAATGTGAGGCATGTTTCCGTCCTGAAATAAAGAACTGTATATTTCCAAATAGTCTGTTGCTGGTCGGGTTGGATTTTCCCTTTCAGGATTTTCAGGAGTAAAGGATCAATTATCTGTGATTAAACTTCAAATGCAATGGAGACAATAAGCAGGGCTGTTAATAAATCTCAACTGTATCAAATACTTCAGCATATGGCTAATACATCAATGATACCACCCAGCCAAAATATATTAGTTAGGCAAAGAGACTCCAAGACAAAAAGAACTATGACAGAAGCTCATAGAAAAATGGATAATAAGTTGATAAGATTTTACTGTCAATTCAAAACAGTGACAGATTCATAATCCAGTGTGAAGTATCTTGCCTCAATCATTTTACAATAGAATCACTCAAAAGATATAAAACTTTTTTGGGATGACTGCTTAAGGATGAAACCAAAGTAATCCATACATTCTTGCCTTTCAGTCATTGATAGAGGACTGTTGGGTTGTTTTTCCAATTCTGAAAGATTGAACCTTTGAACCTTATAATGAAGTGGATAATTCAGCCCATTGTCTTCAAAAAAAATCTTCTAATCATAGATATTAAATGTTCACCTATAATATTCTAACTCACAAATAACAGAGTTATGAACACGAAAGATGTTATAACAATGGCATCACACAACATACTATTTAGATTTGTTTTAAATCAAAAATGCCAGGAATTCCCATTTTATTGTCTAGTTAAAGGGAGCTATGTAGACTCGTTTGATTTATGTAACATGGATGCAGTAATATGTCTATGAGTGTGATGGATGCAAGGCTTTGACCTTCATCATATCTTTTGCATTATATCTTTTCACATTAAACTATGCCTACCATTTTTTAAAATATGTAACACTTTGAGTGGCACTCTGTAAGGATTTCCTTCATATCAGGGGCTAAGGGTAAAGTTCCTGACTGATAAACAGCTGCTAGTACTGGGGGACCCCATCTAAGAGCTGTAGCTGTGGTGGATTTTCCAATCTCCCCAATTCAGCTAGCACTAGGACTCTTGGATTGTCCTGGAGTCTCCAGGAATGAAAGATTAATCTCCCGGACACCGCTGCAAGCAACCCAGGAGAAAAAGCATAGGTAATTGGAGAGAGTTACAGGCAAGAATCGGATTCTGCTTCTCTGCTTTTCCTACCAGTGCACTCTTGACCAAGCTTTTGGTCACCGATCCTAATATCTCCTTATGTGGCTCGGTGACAAATTTAGTTTGATAACGTTCCTGTGAAGCGCCTTGGGACATTTTACTGTGTTAAAGGCGCTTTATAAATGCAAGTTGTTGTTGTCCCATAAGTGCTCCAATGTTATTTTTATTTATTTTCTGCTTAACCTGGTGATACCTGAAGAATTTTGTTCTTTCCACAAAATTGTTTTTTTTCCCCTTCTCGAGCTGCAAAACGACAACTTTACTGATACAACCACAGATACTGTTGTGGTGTACCAGAAGGCTGTGAACTGGGGGCGTTAGTTAATTTTTCGAGTATCCCTAGGTCACAAGTGAATCTGAAATAGCAACATCTGGAGCTTCAGCAGCAGCGACGGACTACACACAGGTACTACACCTCTGTGACTCTGCCCGTGCCCGCAAGTAAACACAGAGGCAAGTTTACAAACCTGCGTGATAGTGCGGGAGAGTAAAATCAGTCAGAGTGTAAAGTCATCGTTGCACCCGATCCCATCAGTTTGCCAATGGGCAGGCTAAGTTAAAATTGCCCCCAAAGAATTTGAAATTGCCTGAAACACGTCCAACCAGAGTTGGCAACCCCAGCTAGCACTTTGCAACAGGTTGAATCCAAGATGGGAGCTTACAATGAATATCTAATGAGGCTGAACCTCAAAGACTCGACAGGGTTGACTGTTCCTCACTTGTCCAAGCACAAAGCTCACATCATGCCAGCTCCACAACCTCAGCACCAGAACTGGGAATTTAACCTATTGACTTGAAAAGGTTGCAGAGGTTGGTTATTAGTTGATTGTCGATGTGTAAATTCTGTTTATTATGTGCATGCTTGGCTGCTGTTAGAACCCAAAGATTTTGGATCATGACACACCAGCAACAGTAGGGGAGATATTTTCCTCTGTGTGTTAAATTTAACAAAATCTGTGGAAGTTGCAGATACCTCTTAACCCATTTAACAAGAAAAGGGTAGGATTGCACAAAGTCTTATCTATTTCTTAACATTCTATGCATTTACTGCTATTATTTTTACATCAGCACATTCCCAAAGATTTTTTTTTATTCGTTCATGGATGTGGGCATCGCTGGCGAGGCCGCCATTTATTGCCCATCCCTAGTTGCCCTTGAGAAGGTGGTGGTGAGCCACCTTCTTGAACCGCTGCAGTCTGTGTGGTGAAGGTTCTCCCACAGTGCTGTTAGGAAGGGAGTTCCAGGATTTTGACCCAGCGACGATGAAAGAACGGCGATATATTTCCAAGTCGGGATGGTGTGTGACTTGGAGGGGAACATGCAGGTGGTGTTATTCCCATGTGCCTGCTGCTCTTGTCCTTCTAGATGGTAGAGGTCGCGGTTTGGGAGGTGCTATCGAAGAAGCCTTGGCGAGTTGCTGCAGTGCATCCTGTGAATGGTGCACACTGACGCCACAGTGCGCCGGTGATGAAGGGAGTGAATGCTTAGGGTGGTGGATGGGGTGCCAATCAAGCGGGCTGCTTTGTCCTGGATGGTGTCGAGCTTCTTGAGTGTTGTTGGAGCTGCACTCATCCAGGCAAATGGAGAGTATTCCATCACACTCCTGACTTGTGCCTTGTAGATGGTGGAAAGGCTTTGGGGAGTCAGGAGGTGAGTCACTCGCCGCAGAATACCCAGCCTCTGACCTGCTCTTGTAGCCACAGTATTTATATGGCTGGTCCAGTTAAGTTTCTGGTCAATGGTGACCCCCAGGATGTTGATGGTGGGGGATTCGGCGATGGTAATGCCATTGAATGTCAAGCGGAGGTGGTTAGACTCTCTCTTGTTGGAGATGGTCATTGCCTGGCACTTGTCTGGCGTGAATGTTACTTGCCACTTATAAGCCCAAGCCTGGATTTTGTCCAGGTCTTGCTGCATGCGGGCTCAGACTGCTTCATTATCTGAGGGGTTGCGAATGGAACTGAACACTGTGCAATCATCCGTGAACATCCCCATTTCTGACCTTATGATGGAGGGAAGGTCATTGATGAAGCAGCTGAAGATGGTTGGGCCTAGGACACTGCCCTGAGGAACTCCTGCTGCAATGCCCTGAGACTGAGATGATTGGCCTCCAACAAACACTATCATCTTCCTTTGTGCTAGGTATGACTCCAGCCACTGCAGTGTTTTCCCCCTGATTCCCATTGACTGTAATTTTACTCGGGCTCCTTGGTGCCACACTCAGTCAAATGCTGCCTTGATGTCAAGGGCAGTCACTCTCACCTCACCTCTGGAATTCAGCTCTTTTGTCCATGTTTGGACCAAGGCTGTAATGAGGTCTGGAGCCGAGTGGTCCTGGCGGAACCCAAACTGAGCATTGGTGAGCAGGTTATTGGTGAGTAAGTGCCGCTTGATAGCACTGCTGACGACACCTTCCATCACTTTGCTGTTGATTGAGAGTAGACTGATGGGGTGGTAATTGGCTGGATTGGATTTGTCCTGCTTTTTGTGGACAGGACATACCTGGGCAATTTTCCACATTGTCGGGTAGATGCCAGTGTTGTAGCTGTACTGGAACAGCTTGGCTGGAGGCACAGCTAGTTCTGGAGCACAAGACTTCAGCACTACAGCTGGGATGTTGTCGGGGCCCATAGCCTTTGCTGTATCCAGTGCACTCAGCCGTTTCTTGATATCACGTGGAGTGAATTGAATTGGCTGAAGACTGGCTTCTGTGATGGTGGAGATATCGGGAGGAGGCCGAGATGGATCATCTACTCGGCACTTCTGGCTGAAGATGGTTGCAAACGCTTCAGCCTTGTCTTTTGCACTCACATGCTGGACTCTGCCATCACTGAGGATGGGGATGTTTGTAGAGCCTCCTCCTCCCGTTAGTTGTTTAATTGTCCACCACCATTCACGACTGGATGTGGCAGGACTGCAGAGCTTTGATCTGATCCGTTGGTTGTGGAATCGCTTAGCTCTGTCTGTAGCATGTTGCTTCCACTGTTTAGCATGCATGTAGTCCTGAGTTGTAGCTTCATCAGGTTGGCACCTCAGTTTTAGGTACGCCTGGTGCTGCTCCTGGCATGCTCTTCTACACTCCTCATTGAACCAGGGTTGATCCCCTGGCTTGTTGGTAATGGTAGAGTGAGGAATATGCCGGGCCATGAGGTTACAGATTGTGCTGCATACAATTCTGCTGCTGCTGATGGCCCACAGCGCCTCATGGATGCCCAGTTTTGTGCTGCTAGATCTGTTCTGAATCTATCCCATTTAGCACGGTGGTAGTACTACACAACACGTTGGATGGTGTCCTCAGTGCAAAGACGGGACTTCGTCTCCACAAGGACTGTGCGGTGGTCACTCCTACCAATACTGTCATGGACAGATGCATTTGCGACAGGTAGATTGGTGAGGACGAGGTCAAGTAAGTTTTTCCCTCGTGTTGGTTCGCTCACCACCTGCCACAGGCCCAGTCTGGCAGCTATGTCCTTCAGGATTCGGTCAGCTCGGTCAGTAGTGGTGCTACCGAGCCACTCTTGGTGATGGACATTGAAGTCCCCCACCCAAAGTACATTCTGTGCCCTTGCTTCCCTCAGTGCTTCCTCCAAGTGGTGTTCAACATGGAGGAGGACTGATTCATCAGCTGAGGGAGGGCGGTAGGTGGTAATCAGTAAGAGGTTTCCTTGCCCATGTTTGACCTGATGCCGTGAGATTTCATGGGGTCCGGAGTCAATGTTGAGGACTCCCAGGGCCACTCCCTCCTGACTGTATATCACTGTACCGCCACCTCTGGTCGGTCTGTCCTGCCAGTGGGACAGGACATACCCAGGGATGGTGATGGAAGAGTCTGGGACGTTGGGATTGAGAGAGGGATACAGTTGTGGCATTTGGTAGCTGCAGTTTATTTTACATGAATATTTATAATATAGTTATTTAATATTATTATTTATTACAAGGGCAGAAGAAAGCGAAAGGAGTTGATGGGGGTGAAATTGACTTCAATAGAATAGAAAATGGGGTGGGATGTAAAACGGGCTGCCGATTGACTGCCGCCTGTTTTGAAAACCAATTTCCCCCCAGAAATATGCTGTGATCATTGCTCAACTACTTAGGAAATTGACACAAAATTGATCCGGGTATCATATTGTAGCAAGATCGTCATTTTCATGCTATCCAGATCCACCTCTGTTTGCACTTGAAACAATAGTATGAGCAAGATCAGCCACTCTACAAGTGGTACTAATTCAGTCTGCAGTAGGTTCCATCCTGGAATAGGGGACTGAGGACTGATTGATGCAAGAGATAATAGCAACAGTAATGTACAACATTACAACATGCATTATTAGGGAGTAGATCATAAAACTCCTGCTTAAATTTAATATTCTTTCAAAAAAAATCCAGTAACAGCATATTTCTATATGTGCCCAACAAGAGCACTTACAACATGTAATGGATGAGAAAGTTGACATTTTTCTGATGTCTAGACAGTGAATACCATCAACTACACAAGAGGCATTTGGTTTGATGTGCAATTAGTGAGAATAGGTACAGCATATAGTTTGCAGCACAGAGTTTGTGTGCTCATTGAAAAAGCAAGGGATATTTTAATCTGAACAGCTATATTAGCAGTTTATCTCATTACATAATCCTTAAAGAGATGGCTCTGGAATGTATGGATAAATAACAGGGTTATGACCTTAGTTGCTTGCAGATGTTGCTCCAGTTTGACACCTGCAAATCATTTGGCAGACCCTGTTTATTTGGGTATTTCTGAGTGCTACCAGTCTTCCCTCAGCTTGTTTTTCCTCCACATACCCACTCCCTGGAGATAGTAGTACTTAGAAGATACTTTAGTTTGATCTTTCTACGAGGTACATTTTTTTTAAATTACGAGGAACACTAGAATATCATTATTGCGGCACAAAGCAATTGTGTAAACAAAATATCCAGTTTTCAGGGCTCCAGGAGTTCGCAATGAAGGAGATTAAGAAACAACCAAGTGGCTTTACACATTGTTTTAAAACAGAACGGATGGACTCTGCCAGGTTACAGATGGACAGGCCGTGCAGGCAATTTTCAACCATCTCCATTTTATTGTTGAACACAACACAATTAGAATAAAATCACGCAGAAAAGCAGTTTCCATGGGCAAAAAATGAAGAAATTATAGCAAAAATAATAACTGTTACTAAGCACAAGCAGACAATGCCTACATTGTTCAGAGATTCTGCCTGCATATTAGGGCAGAAAAGTTTGTTGAAATGTCTAAATCTCGGTATAACCAAATCATATAGAAGGGGAAACCACTACAAATATATCACTGTCCAGTAATTCCAAATCCAGAATGGGTACATGCCAGTCTGCCACTTGCAGATTGAGTCAGATACCGTTAACAAATTTAAAAAGTTGGCAGGATATACAAAAAAGGTTTAACCTAAACATGCTGCAAAAGAAAAAATGATTTCAGCTCTGAAGAGGAGAATGTGAAAGCATTATCTGTAGCAATTGAGAGATTTGTACAGCTCTTCCCTTCAGAAACTCCCTATAGTCTTAAGGAGATGGACAGGAAATATCTCTACAAATTCAGATAAGTTTATCACCTTCTGTGTATTCTCTAATGGCTTTGAGCCATTGTAGCTTCATTTTTTAAATGCAATGAACTAAATATAGACAAAACAAATATTAGTCAAAACTATCACTTGTAGGCCCTGAATTCACACATTTTGAAGCAAGTTCCATACATAATTCAAGTACATTAGCATTTTTGGGGAGTGCATTCTGGGTGTGGGATTTCTGTCCTGTAATGACTGAACTGTCTGGGGCCATCCATGTGTACTCACTGAGGCTGCTGG
The DNA here is from genome assembly GCF_035084215.1 of Heptranchias perlo. NCBI lineage: Eukaryota > Metazoa > Chordata > Chondrichthyes > Hexanchiformes > Hexanchidae > Heptranchias > Heptranchias perlo. Next base: position 43,574,083 of record NC_090329.1, on the reverse strand, counting down.
GAGCTCATTAACATATGTTACAATGAGGATGACAGCGTGGGAGAGCCTAAAGCCTGGGATTTGCACCCCCAATGCACCAAAGGTAGTTAATAATGAAATAAAATTATGGTACATGGTGCCAGAATTAGCTGGTGATGTTGGAAGTGCTTTACTTTGGAGCTTGCACCCTGAAGGAACATTGAGGATTAATTGCTGGAGTCACAGAAAAACTTTTGAAGTGTTTCTATTTTTCTTTTCGTCTGGACAGAGCTGGCCTTGCCTCCAACAGCCTGAGGGCCTGTGAGACCACCGAGAAAATTTACCATCCCCACGAAGTAAGAGGGTCTGAGGTACAGCTCTAGGTTTCCCAATGGAACATTCGCTTGTTTCTGATTTTACTGGAGAAGGAGGAGCAGCAATGCAAGATGGAGGAATGGAGGGTGAGGCAGCATTGGAGGAGGGGATATGCCCTACAAGCTATTACCCCACCAAAACAATTTACAGCCCATACAACTCTTATGAAGAAGTTAGTGAGGAGCCCTGCAAGAGATAAGCGTGCTTCACCAAGGAGGCTGTAGGACAGCTGTACCTCCTTCTGCATGAAAAGCTGCAGCCAAGATCATCTGCCTGGATCAGTATCGGGGCCAATGATTATATAATTTGACATGATTTCCAGGCGGCAGTGTGATAGAACCATACATTTTTATTAAATTGCTGGGTTCCCTAAAGTACAGGGTGCAATACATGGCATTCACACAGCATTTTGAGCTCCTACAGTAAAACCCCTCAAATTTCTGAATAAAAAGGGCTTCACTGAATGTACAGATCACATGTCAACAGATGCAAGGCAATCTGCATTTAAATGTCAGTTTCTGGACGTTGCCATGATACTTTTGTCCTCAGGAATTATACCCTCCCTAATCGGAACTAACCAGATGGCTTGTGGGCGATAAAGCATATCCCCCACTGTCTTGGATTGTAAACCCCCCGTCAGCTGTAAGAACAGCAGCTGTGGAGCGCCACATTGAGGCATTTGGTTCTACAAGAGCTGTAATGGAAAGAACTCTAAGGGTCTTAAAGGGGTGCTTTTGCTGCCTTGAAAGATCAGGAGGGGCTCTGCCGCAACATCCATTGATTCTTGCAATGAAGTAAAAGATTCCACGATGTCCCTGCAAATGAGGGCTGTAGACCACAGAGTTACAGCTGTTGGTTACTGCACATCCTCGGAGCCTGACTTTAGACCCTGCACATAGGTGTGATGTTCCTCACACGTTCTTCTTTTCAGGTGAGTACTTAGTTCTGGGTCCTATGATTCCAACATCATGGGCAGCCTTTTTCACTGCCTCCATTGGGAAGGTGTCACACCCTCACCCACTCTGCATTCCTCTGGCTCCCTCGTGCTCTGTGTATCATGCCGTGCCACATCCTCACTTGCACAATCTACTTCCACTGAGTTAAAGTATCTGAGCTTGTCCTTGGGAGAGAGAAAGCAAATAATGCAAGGGGTGATATAAAGGAGTTGGGGGTAGAGAAATATGCAGCAGGTTCTGCCTTCAGGGATTCTTGTCTGGCACGGTTCTCATCATCCTCTTCATCAGCATTGTAGTCTACCAAGAAATTGCTTCCCTTTTACCCCTCCTCATCATCATCTTCCTCCAAATCATTTTCCACTGTCCCCACCCCCCCATTACTTGATGGATCTGCAGGAAAGTATAGCATAAGCTAAGACCGAGTGAACATAAACACCTGAGATAAAGGAGCTAGTTAAGGTTGAGGAGGCTTCTGGCTGACAGTTTCTTATCAGCATGCTGCTCCTTGGCGACATCATCCGTAGACATGACGTCAGGATCCACATGCTTGCTGACGACACCCAGCTCTACCTCGCCACCACCTCTCTCAACCCTTCATCTGCCTCTGTGTCATCAGCTTGTCCGACACTCAGTCCTGGATATGATATAATTTCTTCCAGTTAAACATTGAGAAGATTTTAAAACTTACATTTTGGGAGAGGCTGCTAGCAGCCCCTTTAAGGATCGCCAGTTTGGCATCTCAACATCTGGAGAAAGTGGAACTAGCAGGCACCGTGCATGCTTTGCCCATTTCTCCTTGAAAGTTTCATTCAGGGTCCTACAACAGTCATAGAAGCCCGATTTACATATTTAAGCAGCCTCCCAGTTGTTTTGGATGTGAGTGCATTCAAAGGCCTACCCGAAAATTGTTTGAGGCAGGTGAATGGGTGCACAAGATCCCCACCCGACTGTCAACAGTCAGTCACCCATTTATCAGGTAAGAAACGGGTAGTCGACAGTTAGAATCATAGAATGGTTGCAGCACAGAAGAAGGCCATTCGGCCCGTCAAGTCCGTGCCGGCTCTCTGCAAGACCAATCCAGTTAGTCCCACTCCCCCACCCTATCCCCGCAGCCCTGCCAATTTTTTCCCTTCAAGTACTTATCCAATTCCCTTTTGAAAGCCATGATTGAATCTGCCTCCACCACCCTTTCAGGCAGTGCATTCCAGATCATAACCACTCGCTGTGTAAAAAAGTTTTTCCTCATGTCTCCCTTGGTTCTTTTGCTAATCACCTTAAATCTGTGTCTTCTGGTTCTTGATCCTTCTGCCAATGGGAACAGTTTCTCTCTATCTACTCTGTTGAGACCCCTCATGATTTTGAACACCTCTATCAAATCTCCTCTCAACCTTCTCTGCTCTAAGGAGAACAACCCCAGCTTTTCCAGTCTATCCACTTCGAGTTGAAGGTCTCCCCCTGAGCATTGGTGCCCGTGATGCCCAAGGAACAAAAACAAGAGTTGGCAATGCGTTACCTTGACTGCCCTGTTCAGGTCATTAAACTTTTTTCCCGCACTCGTCTGCAGTTCTGGAGGTGAGGGGCGGCACACTGCCACTTCCCTCCACATGACGCCCAAGACACATTTTTGAGCTTTCCATCTATCGGCACCCATCAGTCTTTCTCTCCTCTACTGAATTTCATCCAAGTGTGTCTAAAGCTCAGCGTCATGAATATCTTGTGCTCTTCTTTTCTATCTCCTTCCTGACTTACTCCTTTCTTTTTGTGCCTCAGCCTGCTCCTCCAGTAGAAGACATTCTTCAAATATGTCACGATATCTCAAATGAGTCATCGATTGAACCGTTGATACAATCAGTGAGTATTATAGTATAAATGTGGGTTCTACAGACTATTCATTCACAATACCTTCTAACTTCTTAAAGTGTGCGAGGTGAAAAGTTAACAGTATTAGGTTCCTCATCCTTGACGTGTTAAAGAAGTCAGTTTAGCGTGTAAGCTAATTATTGCTATCCCTTGTTGTATCAACTGTTCTTTTCAAACTCCTATTAAATTTCTTGCTTTCCGCTCTCTGCCTTACAACATCAAGAATTCAGCCTATCTACTCACCAAGAACCATTCTTTTTATGAGAAATAGACAGGGCTTATGGTGATTGTTTGAGTGTTCAGTTGGCAATTAAATATGGCAATTATATATTACAGTATACCTCCATCAATGACATGCGCTGTGATGCATTTATTTTTAATCATCTATTTTCTGTCAAGTACAATAATGTTCTGGTTAGTATGGTGCTGTGTACTCAAAAATTACACAGCAATTACAGCACTAAAATGTAAATAATATTTTAAAAAGAAAAATGTTCAAAATAAAGGAATTACATGTGTGCATATAAATTTATATGGAGAATAAATGTACTTTACAAAATTTTAATGCAAGGCTGACAAAGAATTGTAATTAACTTAACCTTGATACTCTTACCTAACAAAAATCTCTCATTTAAAGGTGGGTAAATGAAGTTGAGGTCCAGATCTGATTGAATGGCATAATAGACTCGAAAGGCTGAATGGCCTACTCCTGATTTTGCTGCTGAATAGACTAGCTCTAATTTTAAGACTATGCTCTCTTGTTCTGGAGTCCCCCACCAGAGGAAATAGTTCCACTGTATCTACTCTATCGAATCTCGTTAACATTTTTACAAGTGTAAAGCGTGTGCAACAAGGCCAAATTTCGGGGATAAGCATCCTGTATCCCAAAGACCCCTGAGAAACGTCCGACCCTATCCATTTCTCAGGGGTCCCTGGCGGCTGCCCAAAACAGGTGATAGGCTTGTTACATAGCTAAGTGAGAGGCCTAATGCCTGTTTCAGGCCCCCTCTGCTAAATTGGGGCAGGCGTCAAGCCTGCTCCATTCAGGATTCGTTGGTAGCCACCAGTCAACTGTAAGTTTTTTTTAAAATGATTTTGAAAAACCATCCTGTGGAGCCAGGTAGAGCAGGAGCACTCCTCCCAGCTCCACAGCCCTCCTAAGGTCACTACCAGCCTGCAATAGGCCCCCTTCCCATTCTCCTTCACCCCTGAGGTGAACTATCTGAGGGCCGCTGCTGGTAAGGGAGACAGCCAGAAATTCACTTCTTCAGTCGGGCGACAGACTTGTTTATATGAGGCCCCAGGACCAAATTCTTGCGATTTTCAGACCTCTGTCTTTGGGCACGGGGTCATTCCCTGCACCCACTTGGTGTCTGAAAACTGGCCTAAACAAATTTCTAGGCCCACATATTTCATTCCATAACTAAATAAGAAATCATGTTCAGTGACCTATTTGTATCTAAGCCTTTTGGAGAATTGCATGTTTGCTATCAATATATTTGTTCCAATAGCACACCTACAAATATATAGATTTCAAATGGTCAGATTGAAAATCCAAGAGAAAGAATATTGCGACTATAAAACAGCATTTGTTGTTGTTTGTCGAACTTGAAACAAAAAGCCATTAAATTAAGATTTCCTCTGCAGTTGAATATAATTGTTTACGTGTTTGTGGTTTCAGTTATCTCACAAAGACTTTTAATTCTTGAGGAAAACTAAAGAAAAAAGTTTTGGGCAATTGAACATGCAGATACAAAGCAGGTTCTAAACAAGAAAGATTACAGGAAGGGTGGAACATCAGATCTAAGAGCAGTAATTATTTAGGCATTATAATGAATTGCAGTTAATATTCCATAAGTGCAGATTACTGAATTGAGTTGTGAAAGGCCAGGACCTGCCTGCCTAACCCTGGAAGGATGTTGGGTTTGGAACTACTCCAGGGCAAGCAGGATGTGAGGCCTGTTTTAGAACACAGAAATATGAATATAATTCATTCTCTGCTTAAAGATGTAATAATGAAGGCAGGATCCAACTCATGTGCTTCCTTGGTTGGAATCTTCTGCACTTCACATTTCCTGACTTGCAACAGAATTACACTAATCCATTTTTGGAATGTGAAAGAGTGTATTTGGCCTCTAATCGATGCTTTAACTTTCACCACTAAAACATTTTCATTTGAATTTTGAATATAATAGATGGAAATATAATAGACATCTACTGTATATTAACTTCCTAAAGAACATAGGAACATAGGAATAGGAGTAGGCCATTCAGCCCCTCGTGCCTGCTCCGCCATTTGATAAGATCATGGCTGATCTGTGATCTAACTCCATATACCTGCCTTTGGCCCATATCCCTTAATACCTTTGGTTGTCAAAAAGCTATCTATCTCAGATTTAAATTTAGCAATTGAGCTAGTATCAATTGCCATTTGCGGAAGAGAGTTCCAAACTTCTACAACCCTTTGTGTGTAGAAATGTTTTCTAATCTCGCTCCTGAAAGGTCTGGCTCTAATTTTTAGACTGTGCCCCCTACTCCTAAAATCCCCAACCAGCGGAAATAGTTTCTCTCTATCCACCCTATCTGTTCCCCTTAATATCTTATAAACTTCGATCAGATCACCCCTTAACCTTCGAAACTCCAGAGAATACAACCCCAATTTGTGTAAACTCTCCTCGTAACTTAACCCTTGAAGTCCGGGTATCATTCTAGTAAACCTACGCTGCACTCCCTCCAAGGCCAATATGTCCTTCCGAAGGTGCGGTGCCCAGAACTGCTCACAGTACTCCAGGTGCGGTCCAACCAGGGTTTTGTATAGCTGCAGCATAACTTCTGCCCCCTTGTACTCCAGTCCTCTAGATATAAAGGCCAGCATTCCATTAGCCTTCTTGATTATTTTCTGCACCTGTTCATGACACTTCAATGATCTATGTACCTGAACCCCTAAGTCCCTTTGGACATCCACTGTTTTTAACTTTTTACCATTTAGAAAGTACCCTGTTCTATCCTTTTTTGATCCAAAGTGGATGACCTCACATTTATCTACATTGAATTCCATTTGCCACAGTTTTGCCCATTCACCTAATCTATCAATATCGCTTTGTAATTTTATGTTTTCATCTAAACTGCTTACAATGCCACCAATCTTTGTGTCATCGGCAAACTTAGATATGAGACTTTCTATGCCTTCAAAGAGTGTCAGAGTCTTTAAGAAGTAACATCAGAAGACATATTTTCATCTCTAGGACCTGGGTTGAGTTTAATTCCAACAGTTGAGATGAGTCTCTTCTCTCTGATGCCACAAGAGTAAAAATTCATTTCACTTCAGACACTTACAGCAATCAGAGGATCTGCATTGAGACTACCCAACTCACTTCAATTGTCTCAATCTTACCAAAGTGATCACAATTCGGCACTGATTGCCACTAAAATGGTCATCTCGGAAGTTGACTGGTGTAGAGAAAGAAAGTACCACATAGAAGAAGAACTTGGATTTATATAATGCCTTTCAGGACCTCAGGATGTCCCAAATTGCTTCGTAGCCAATGAAGTACTTTTTAAAGTGTAGTCACTGTTGTAATGTAGGAAATGTTGTAATAGGGGAATGCCTTTCAAAGGTTGGCAGTTAATGGCTCACTTTTGGAGCAGCGAAGGAAGCTTCACCCTTGATCTAAACCATGCTACCTATACTTGACCTGGGAATGCTAAATAGGAGTAATTGTCTGAGTTTGTGCTGCCTGTGGGAGCCTCGCCCACTGGCAACACCTATCAGAATTGTGGGCACATACTTTGCATCATTTTGTGACCACTAAAATCAGAACATTGTGCACGGCACACACCTGAATCTCTGAAATGTGTTGCCGGCAGTCAAAGCTCTCACCGTTAACACAAAGTCAGGATGTTAAAGTGAATATTGAAAACATTCTGTTCGCCAACACTGACTTCCTTCAGGAGCATAATAATTCACTCAGACACTCCCTATGGGAAAAAAAGGCAATCACAAAGAACATGGCATTGCTATTTTGAATTTGTGCACCTTTAAGGTATGTGCTCTTACTTATGTTATTTTTAAATTGGGTTTTACCAAACCAGGAGAGTGTGAGGCCCACTGAAATAGTGCAACTTTATTATAATTTCTTCCCATTTGTTTTATTTCTTCAAACATGGGGATTTTGTGTAAATAATAAAATAAACTGCAGCAATAGACATTGAGAGTCCATAATCTTATACAGCTTCCATAAATGTTACCCAATTTTTCCATAAATTGCTAATTCCCTTTAAGTACTCTCCAGGAGGAGATAATGGTGCAGTCAAGGACAGTAAAGTACAATCCTGTGTTAGATTTTAGAAGATAACTGGAATCACAGCTTTTTTTCCACCAGTTTGAAGAGGTTAATCATTAAAATGTTTAACCATTCTTCAGAAAATATGTTGCTGATTGTCATCGAAAAAATTGGACAATTTGAACCTTCTCTTGAAGAAAAAAGAATTTATTCAAAACACTGTCATCTTTCAGGGAAAAAAAAACTTACAAGTGGTGAAAGTGGTAATCACGCAACCAATTCAAGGGTAAGAACAATCAAAGCTTTGAAACCGTTCAAAAGCTTAAGTACTGTATTATGAAAATCTTGCACACTCCATGACCACTGACATGTTGGATATTTTAACTATCATTATGGCATCATACAAGATTTTCTTTGCCAGAGAACAATAGTCCCTCTTTAAAAATGGAAATCTTACATTTTCCTATACAGCATTTATCATGTACCTTTTCTTTTTTGATATTAAACTGAAGATATCAATTTTTTGTAAAAGCTTTAACAATAAGTTTACTACATGGTAACAATTAAGATAGTTTCAAAATAGCAAAGGGCTCAAATTCAGTCCCAAATTACTGTGTAGATTAATCTCTGCTTTTCTTCAAATTGCATTTAAAAATGCCTCTGAACAAGTTGAAAACCTCCCCTATTAGTTTTCATTTCCAGTTGACCAACAAGCCAAATAGGGTTGTTAATACAAAATTTGTCTTAAATAACATTTAATCTTGGTTTTGCTTGCTATCCTCTGTCCCCTTATTTGCTTGTTGATTGTGATCTTTAAAGCTAGGATTAAGCAACCACACACAGCTTAATCTCTAGGGATACGGCTCCACATCTAAAAGCAGCAAGTCTCTGAAGTTAAAACTGAAAAATGGCAACCAACTGTTATGCAAGAAAATGGTAAATAACTTGATAAATAGTTTGAGTCGTCTATGATGCATTCTTATAGCAATTAGGCAAGGAAAGGTATGCATATTAGGTGATCTCCTGCGATGCCTCACATGGGTACTCAAGACCAATTTGGATTTTGCAGGTCAAACAGGGTTGGAGGGTGGGGATAATGGAATCATTTTGGGGGAGCGGGGAGGTAGGAGTGTAATGTAGAGGAGGCAGATAGGAGATGGAGAGGGAGATGCAGGTCGAGGGAAAAGAGGGGAGGCACAAGAGAAGAGGCAGGGAGAGGAGGCAACGGGGAGTGGGTGTGGGAGAGAGAAAGGGGAACAAGGAAGGTAGGGTAGGGGAGAGGAAGGAAAAGACAGTGGGAAGGGAGAGAGAAGATAATCGGAGAGGAAGGGACAAGGGAAAGGAACGGGGTTAGGAAGAGATTGGAAGAGGGGAGAGGAAGAGGAAGTGTTGAGGAAGGAGAATTCAGATCAGTGGGGGTAAGGGGGGATTTGACAGCCAGCCAAGGAAAAATACAGCCAGTCCATGATATGAATGAGAAATACAGTCAGAGGTGGGGTTAATGTAAAAGGGAAAGAATGGGGCTCAAATCCTGTTAGAGAAGAAGGATGGGAAGGAGGCCTGATACTTGCTAAGCCTGGAGCGGGGGCAGGGCCGGGGCCAAATACTTGTTCATTGGGAGAGCCCAATATGTGCTCAGCAAGGGTCTGGCTAAATACTGGTTTATCAGGGGAGGCTGAAATCCTTCTCAGTGAGGGCTGGGATCGGCGGGTGGGGAGGGGCGGGGTGGGGGGGGTTAACTTTCCACCAATGCCATTCCTCTGAAATTCGGTCTTTTCCATTATTGTAATTCTACAAACTTCCATCGGGCCTCTGCTTCTTTCCGTAATTAACTTCATTTTCCGCTTGCTTCCACCACTTTATATTTTTTTCTCCATGGACTGCATTCTTTTAGGCATTTGCGGGTGAACTTCTCATGAACTTTTTTTAACTTCTGATTTCAAATTAGAAGCTGAATGCATTGTGATTGTTCAATTGGATTAAGTATATTGTTTGCTTAATTTGACCATTTCTGTGGTACCACACATGCTGATTCTTTTACAGGACAAACATATACGATTCATTTCGAGTGCCATTTGGGACTTTTGCGTAACATTAGGTGTTGTCCCACTGTCATCAATTTGTCAGGCAATGTTACGCTGACAATGCCGCCTACATTGGAATGCTGAGACTACTTACTGATCTTGCATATATATACAGGAATACATACACAGGCATATATATCTATATCTTGAATATATCACACATTTCCCGTATGCTTCAGACTTACAGGAAGCATTTTTAAATTCCTTCATGGCCTTGCCCCTCTCTATCTCTGTAACTTCCACCAGTCCTATAACCCTCCTCCTTAACACTCCATTCCTCTGACTCAGGCCTCTTGTGAATCACCCCTACCCACCACCGCCCCCCCACGCCCCCCCCCGACTTTGCCCACCATCGGCAGCTGTGCCTTCAGCTGCCTAGGCTCCACAGTCTGAAATTCGTTACCTAAGCCCATCTACTTCTACACTTCCCTCTCCTCCTTTAAGACTATTCTTAAAAAACACCTCTTTCACCAAGCTTTTGGTCACTCTGCTAAATCTCCTTCTTTGGCTTGGCTTCCATTTATTTCTGATTACACCTCTATGAAGCACCTTGGGACTTTTTTATGTTAAAGGTACTATATAAATGCAAGTTGTTGTTGTTGCTACTGTTACTTCCGGTCATATTTCCCCTGTCACATTTTCCCTTCATACTTTGTTGATAATTGCTCATGCTTTGGTGCTCTTGCAGAGAGCCGGCATGGACTCGACGAGCCGAATGGCCTCCTTCCATGCTGTAACCATTCTATGATTCTATGATAATACCCCTATTGTTACAAAAACAACGTACTGTAATCGTGAGCTGAGTTTTAAACCCCACATCCTGTACATCACCAAGGTGGCTTACTTCCAGCTCTGTAACATTACCGCTGTCTGCCCCTTCCTCAGCTTTTGGGGCCCATCCTAACCCAAGGGTAGAGCAGCACACAGAAGACAACCTTACTGAAACACCATTGTAGCCTGACACTCAATGACAAGGCTTTCACCTTAGTGCCTGTGTCGTCCATTTCACAAACAAGCCTGTCCACATGTCCACCATACACCATCCTCGACATTGTCCTCTGCAAAAAACACATCCTTTGGTTTGCCAAGACCTTATTCTGTAATGTCAAAACATACTCTCGGAGCATTACTGAAATAAAGCAGAACCAAATGTAATGTCATAAAAGTGATGAATATATATGCCTAATTTATGTAAGCTTGTCTTCTGGAACCTAATCTAATGCTTCTTCTAATTGTTTCCCTAATAGCAGGCGTAAGTGAGATGGGTGTCTTCCAGGTGTCAGTCCGTACCTCTTGCAGCTTGAGTTGCATTGTTTTCCCAGAGTATGGGTATGCACGTAAGCAGTGGAAGAGCAGTAGGGTTGAGTGACGGCTTGGCATTGACCAGCACGAAATGTGGGCCAGGTTGACAGACAACACTGTGACATGCATATTTGGGTCACCTACTTGGCACTGTTGGGTAATCTTACTGACTCAAATTTCAAGTGTACTGTAGATATTCTCATGGGTTCAGTGTCACAGGATACTCCCATAAGCAAACCTCACACTTCTTATGTTCTGGAGTTAACTCATGCTGCCCAATAATCTACCGATACGATAGCGTAACCCAGGGGGTGTAACGTAAACTCACACGCGTTCCCATGTGTGCTTCGCCAGGCGTTTCGATAGGCAGAACTGGTGAACACCCCGGTAAGGTAAGATTGATCAGAAATCAAGAAGCTGCTTAATTTTGCAGAGTGCACGTGACTGCAGAAAGTAACAATTCCAAACTTCTTTAAACCTGTCCTACAACACTTCCCGTAACAACAAAAACATGCAACCTGAAAAGGGTTTTTCTTTCCTTTTTGTTAACTCTGACCCCAGGAAGTGGAATTTCACCAGATAACCCTGGCAATTGCCCCTGAGCTCAAATGATTGAAGTCATTTCAACCAGAACGGGTGTGAACGATCATTGAAATGTCCAACCTAAACTTCATTGTATGAAGCAAACTGGTTTATGACGCCCCATCTGAATCTTAATCTAAATCTACCAGTCCTGCTCTCCTGTGAATTTAACCTCTAAAGAGCCAAATTTAACTCAATAGTAGCATTTTACACCAACGTTTCCCCTCTGGCAGCTGAGTGAGAAATCCCCAAACATAACATCTACTTTGGTGCTTTCTTAAAGGTGTGCCACTTTCTTCCACATCCGTTCTCAGGTCCTGCAGGTTGAGTACACAGCATTACGCCTAGCTGCCACCTCCCTGCCAGGCATGTTGTTCCTCTGTCCTCTATGTCCTGGAGTGCTAAACAGAAAATCTTTTTCACACTCATCACATGGAGCAGCACCTTTACATCCCCAGCAAACAAACAGGCAGTTTGGTTTCTGTGCGGCTCCATCACTTAATCACTGACTCCATTTCCTACGTCAATATTGGCATTCACAGTTTTTGCCTACCACTTCTTTTACCCCACATAGCCCTTGGAAAGGATGAAAAATAATACCTTAAGTGGCTTTCTCTCTTTAATTCTAGGGTTAAGGGCTGACGATCTGGTAGCTCGTGCTTCCCAAATGGAGTAAGCAAAAAGCTGGCAATGCCAAGAATGGAAAATATGCTGTCTAGTTTTGTCAGAAATAGCTTGGTTTCCAAACAAATGAGCTTTAAAACTGATGACATTATTAAAGGTGGGAACTTAATAAAAAAGATTTGATAGTATATGCTAGCATTTTAAAATATAGATCACAGTGAGCATTCCATTTCTGCTACTTTGACATGAATATGGGGTAATGCCTGGCTTGCTCTCAGCTGTTACCATAATTACATGGTTCATGGTTCATACTCCTGTGACTCGGCCAACGTTGTTTACCTCATACGTTGCAGGAAAGGATGCCCCGGAGCATGGTACATTGGCGAGACCATGCAGACGCTGCGACAACGGATGAATGGACACCGCGCAACAATCGCCAAACAGGAGGGTTCCCTCCCAGTCGGGGAACACTTTAGCAGTCAAGGACATTCAGCCACCGATCTTCGGGTAAGCGTTCTCCAAGGCGGCCTTCGAGACACACGACAACGCAAAATCGTCGAGCAGAAGTTGATAGCCAAGTTCCGCACCCATGAGGACGGCCTCAACCGGGATCTTGGGTTCATGTCACGCTACACGTAACCCCACCAGCAAAAAGGGGGAAAAAAATTATATGTTTTTAAAAATTCTCTCTCTCTCTCTCTCTCTCTCTCTGCCATTTTGAGTTTCTTTCTGCCTGCCTGTGTAATAGACACAATGTATATCTAGTGTACTGGGACGTGCTGTTCTCCGTGACTGGCCTGTTTGAATAACAACGACACCTTTTGATTGGTGTGATGCTGTCCCAACATAGTATAAGATATGCGATTTGAGAACCTTTTCATTCATTCATCTGACGAAGGAGATAATCTCCGAAAGCTTGTGATTTTAAAATAAATTTGTTGGACTATAACCTGGTGTTGTAAGATTCCTTACATTTGTCCACCCCAGTCCATCACCGGCATCTCCACATCATGACCATAATTACACTACTTCTTACTTTCTCCAACAGGGCAGTACAGCTCAACAAGTCCAAATATTAGAATTGTTTAGAATATAAAATTACTTGTGACTTTACATGGTTCAAAATGAACCTAGTGACATTACACATTTGTGAGAACTGCTGAAGGAGGTCTTGTCATCCATCTTACTGAGTTTTGAGCCTGTGAACTGCAATAGAGTCTCCAGTGAGCTGTGAAAACTTTTGTTGTAACATGTGGTCTGTAATAATGATGTTCCATTGTATCTATCCCCTCTGTGGCATCATCTGCAAAAGAAAAACAATCACACTAATCCCACTGTGTTCTGCTCACAGTATGTGGGAGATGAGAATTAATCAGTCACTGTACTGGAGTGCTGGAGCTGAGCAAAGGTGTAAATCACACTCAGGCTATCTCCTTTTAAAATATTGTTTCAAGTGCTCACAGTCTCCAATGGTGTAATTAAACTTTGTCTTTAACCTGTCATCTGTATTAAATTCAACAGAAACACAACTTATAAACTGAGAATCATTGAGTGATGAAGTCAGGCTCTATTTCTGTATGAGACAAATTGCTGTAAAACAGCCTTTTTAAATGTAAGGACTTGCACAACACCAGGTTATAGTCCGACAGTTTTATTTTAAATCACAAGCTTTCAGAGCTTACCTCCTTCGTCACTCACCTGACGAAGGAGGTAAGCTCTGAAAGCTTGTGATTTAAAATAAAACTGTTGGACTATAACCTGGTGTTGTGCAAGTCCTTACATTTGTCCACCCCAGTCCATCACCGGCATCTCCACATCAAGCCTTTTTAAAGGGATTGGGTTATGACTTAAAGCGCAATGATATAAGGACATTTACAGTCACATCAGCAATTTTTCAAATCTAATAAAAACAAATATTTTTGTTTAATAAAACACTTTAAAAGTTTGCTCTGTGGCTGATACAGCATCTAAGGTGCAAACTTACCAGGGCCACCAACACAGTAGTGTAATATAACAGCTTTATAAACATGTTGTTCTTAGTAATTCCAGGAATTGAGTAGGCCTGAAAACCCGCTAAGCACCTCGGGGTGTTTTAAGCACCTTGCAACATTTTCCAACGTTAAAGGCACTATACAAATGCAAGTTCTTGTTATTACTATGATAAACAGCTAATGGACATTATTGACCATTCACCAAAAGTATCCAGTTAATGTGAAGCTATTATCAACAAGACTAATCAAATTCTTGGATATATCTTGAAGGAATTTAACTATAAGTTGAAACAAGTTATTCTAACTTTACATAGATCACTGATGAGTCCATACTTGGAACATTGTGCACATTTTTAGGTATCTGACCTTCAAAGAAAGCATAGTTCCAATTTTTAAAAAGGGTGATAAGGCAGAACCAGGTAACTAGAGGCCAATTAGCTTGACTTCAATAATAGGTAAGGTGCTCGAAGGAATCATTAGGGATGACCACTTAGATCAAGAAGGCCAACATGGCTTCCGGAAAAGAAGGTTGTGTCTTACAAATTTGATTGAATTTTTTGAAGAAGTCACCAGGTTAATGGATGAGGGTAACAGTAGATATTGTCTACCTGGACTTTCAGAAAGCTTTTGACAAGGTATCTCACAAGAGGCTTCTCTACAAGATAGAATCTTGTGGAATTAGTGGTAATCTCTGGGGTGGATTGAGAATTGGCTGAATGCCCGTGGGCAGAAAGTTGTAGTCGATCGATTTGGATCTTCTTGGAGATCAGTTACCAGTAATGTCCCGTAGAGTTTGGTACTAGGACCTTGGCTATTTACTATTCTTGTTAATGATTTAGATGTAGGTGTTGGGGGAATGATCCCACAATTTTGTGGATGATACTAAGATATATACAAGTGTTAGGACTGTAGAAGATGCTCATCTATTGCAAGCAGATCTTGATGAGTTGGAGGAATGGACTCGCGTTTGGCAAATTGTGTTTAACTTAAAGAAGTATAGTGTTATGCACTTGGACTGGTTAAATGCTAAATATACATACACCCAACAGTGAACAGAATTAAAGCCAGTGGAGAAAGAAAGAGATCTGGGGGTTATGGTGCATCATTCTCTAAAGGTTCATGACCAATCCCGTGAAGCTTAGTTAAAGCAAACAGGGTTCTAGGTTGTATTCACAGGACAATTCACTATTAAACAAAGCATACCATTTTTTCCTTGTACAGGACCTTGGTTAGGCCTCCAGTTTTGGTCTCCTCATATGGTGGGGGATATTGAGACTTTGGAAAGGGTGCAGAGGAGGGCCACAAGATTAATTCTCAGTTTAAAACATCTTAATTACTCAGATAGGCTCAGGTGCGATTTGATTGAGGTTTATAAATAATGAAGGGACTAGATTGTGTTTATGGGAATCAATTATTTCAACTGGATAGATTAGGGAGAACCAGAGGTCACACTTACTAGTTATGTAAGGACAGAATTAGGTTGGATGGTAAGCAATTCTTGTTTTCGCGGATAATAGTGGACCTGTGGAACAGATTGCTAATTCATGCGGTGAAAGCGGATTCACTGTATTCCTACAAGAGATAACTGGATCTGTTTCTGGCTGGGGTGGAGTTCACCTCATACAAGAGGTAGGTATGCTGTGATACAGATCAGGGGTCGATGTGATCTCCTGGAATAGTTTCAATCGCCTAAAGGGGCCTCAGAGGAATTTTTCAGGTTTTTTCCCCCCTAATTGGTCTGGGTTTGTATCTAGTTTTTCGCCTCTCCCAGGAGATTACGTGGCTCTGGATGGGTGGGGAGTGTCTGTAATGTGATGCACAAAACATCACTACAATATGAGACTGGCTAGATGGACCAATGGGTCTTTTCCTGTCCAGCATTTTTGTATGCTCTTATGTTGATGCATTAGAGTGGCTTTTTAGAAGAGCAACACGGATGGTTCACAGATGTTGGGCTCTAAGTTATCAAGAGAAATTCGCAATTGAACTTGTTTTTATTACATAATAGAAAATTGAGGAGAGATAAGATTCATTTTAAAATACTGAGAGGAATGGATAATGTAGATTCAAGCTGGCTATTTAAATTGGAATTTGAAGGCAGAGCTGCAAGACATAAAATTAAGAAGCCCAAACAAACTTTTGATTAGAGGGAATATTTTTACCACAGAGTTGTGGCTATGTGGAATAGACTCCCAGATAAAGCAGTAAATACAGACTACATTTCAAGTCAGTTAAGCTGCTGTGAACAACATGACATTAAAGTAAGGACACTTAGCAGATTCAGTGCTTGTTACACCCATATTGACTACGGTCACTTTGTGCAGACTCTCCAACTGAACAGCTACACAGCTGTTCAGCCGAAGTCATAACTTTTGAGTTCATGTGGCTCATCACCTGTGATTTTATAAACCTTATGGTTGAAGACTAGTTTCTGCTTTGTTGTATTTTCGTTCATATCACACAAACATTTTGACTTCCTGCCAGGTTCTACGAGTGAAGCGCAAATCAAAGACTGCGGATGAAATCCTCCCAGTTTTGTTTCCTGGTATGTTGATTGGGAGGAGACAGACAGTTGTGTATTCATGATCTGTTTGCTTTGCACAATCAGCTTTTCACTTAAAGGCCCTAACAGCTGACACCAAGAAAATCAATTCCTTAGTGATTTAGCTGATGGCATGTTGATGCATTCATTAAGGTGATGTTCCACCACTTTGGAGAAAATGCACTTGGTCATTATAGTGGCCCAAAGTCTGTTATGGTACAATCCAGAAGGTTGGTAAAAATAAACCAATCTAAACCAATCTCACCCATGGATGCCATGTCCTTCTCCCACCAGTGTAGTTCAATTTTGCTTCACTGGAGAAAGGCAAGACTGGTCTACTGTCAGCTCAGCCCAGTGGTAGCACTCTTGTTTATTTAGAACATTGAATAGTTAAAAGAACCATGGACAGTGTCCCCCATTAGCTCAGCGAGTAGCTGAGCCATACAGATCAAAAAGGTCCCTGGTTTGTTCGTGGACTGTGCTGAATTCACTAATTTCAGCTGAGGTGGCACCAGCACCTCAATTGTCCTCAGCACTTCTAGATTAGGAAGGAGAAAATCAGGTAGCATTCCTCTTACTGATCACTAGCTGAAGATATTGGAAGGCAACGGGTGACTATGAAACTTTATGCCAGAAAGAGGGGAAGGGAGGAAGAAAAATAACTATCTACACACACCAATGTTACTTAAAAACTGGTAATTTGTTTTTCAGTTTGTATCAAAGCTGGAAAGTAAATCACGCCTTGTTAGTTGCCAAATAGAATTTTCCAGTCCTGGCTCCACCTTGTTACTGTATTTATGTAGCACTTGCCAAAAATATAACCAATGAGCACTTCTGTTTTCAAACAATTTAATTCTTCAAACTGAGACTGAGTGAAACCTGTGACATGACAAAAGAAATCTCAGTATCACTCTAAAAAAACAACTTCTGAAGAACCAAATTCTTTACAAATATTATTACAGTGTTGTTTTAACGAAGGACTTTATAACAGCCTAGAAAATATTTGCAAAGCAGGGCTTGTTTAAATCAAAATGCAGTGAGCGAAAAAGAGATAAAAGGCATCTTTGCTAGTTAAAATTGGATCTGAGTTAACATGACTGGCAGGCTAAGATGAAAGGAAATCAGTTCATGCACTATGGTTTTGATGCAGTCCCTCACAACATGAAAGTGATAGTACTTCCTATGTCTTCGACAGGTCTTTTTCCAAGTGTCACTTTTTAAAATATGGGTGCAGTAGATTATGGCAAGCAGATAAATTAAAACTTGGAGACATCAAGAAGCATTCCTTTAAACTCAATGTCAAAATGTATTCCTTGTGGGATTCGGTCCAAACAAAACAGAAACTGCAGTCTGTTAGCATTGTTAGATGCTATACTTCCTGTGAGTTTCTTTTATTGTTGATAATTAGTGCTAATCTCCTTGTATAAATGGAAATTACATCAAACTTTGGCTTCTGCAAAATGGCAGGAAATGAAGGTCTGTACTGGACACTGCCACTTCCTGTCTGTACAGGAAGGCTGCGCAGAAATGATCCTTTCGGGAGCTCTCCGAGCTAAGAAGCCCGCATCTGGATCCTCTTGCACTAAAATCCAAGCAATGTTTGCAGAAATGTGTTATTGGGTTTCAAAACATTTTTAAAACCAGGATATCCCTCCCATGACACAGGAATTTGCAGCAGGAAAAGGGAAAGGTGTCCATCGTTTTACAGCTGAAAAACAGGGAAGTGACTAGAATGGGATTGATTCCCTTCCAATGATTATCACAAAATCCTATGTAGGTGAAGTTTCCAAATTGAAGTGCTGGTCTTTCTCTCTCTCTTTCTCTAAGGAATCTCTCTCTCGTTATTTTGCTCTTGGGGCCTTTCTGTTTTGGGATCATTCTTGTGGTTTTCCTCTCAGGAATCTTTCTTGCTGGTGAGTGTCTCGTTGTTGAATTCCTCACTGCGCACCTTGTTGTGAGGGGCTCTCTGTGTTCGGGTTTTTCTCTCAGGGTCCCCCCCTCTCGCAGCCCCTCTCTCAAAGCTGTATGATCAAGTAGGCCACTGACACTCACCTCCTGGGTTCAGCTTAAAGAATTGCTGTTCAGACAAGTTACTTTATGTCGGCCGGCACCTGTGGAACTGCACTCTTTCTTTGGCAAAGATATTTTAGGCAAAAAACAGAAAATAACTTGATTATCGCTATCTCTGCCATCACATGAGAATGCTATTGATAAAAAATAATAATCATTGCACTTATCACATCAAAACATCCCAAAATACTTCACACAACTAATCACTTTTAGAGTTCAGTGATTACTGTTATGTAATACAGGTGACAGCCATTCTGCACCAGCAGCATCCCACAAACATGCAACGAGATGAATGACCTGTTAATCTGTTTTTTGGTGATCCTGGCTGAGTGAGGAATGTTGGCCAGGGCACCAGGAGAACTCCCAGCTCCTCACTGAATAATCCTATGGGATTGTTAACATCCACCCGAACAGGCAGATAAGTTTTACAGTTCATCTGAAGGATCGATGTTATATTAATGACATTGCAACATGGAGCTCTTGATGATACTGGATCATCACCAGACATTGTGCACAACTGTCATCAACATTTTAAGAGAGAAATAACTTGAATATGTTGTTAGAACAGTAATACCCAATAATTTTGCTTTTCTAAAAGAGGCAGGACACATTGGGCCTGAATTCTAATATTTGGAAGGACATAAACCCAATAGATTTAACTATGTGGGGGGGTGGGTGGGATCAGAACATGAGACTTAGGGAATGAATTTCCCCGTGGGCTCTCCCACTCATCCACTGTAAATTCAGGGGAAGAGCAGCAGAAACCCTGAAAAATGGTGTAAACGGTGCTCAGGCTGTTTTTCCAAGGTTTTCGCAGCTCTTTGCTGAAGTTATGATGGATGTACAGAAGAATCCCTGTGGAAATTCATCCCCTTAGAGATGATATGCTGCTTTTACTATACTTTTAAGTTCTGCCCTAAATTCTGCTGGAAATGAAGGGTCGTGTAAGATGAGTCAACCCTAGCTAAGGTACTACCATGCAAATGATGGATTCACTTCAGGATGACAACATAGCTCCTAAGTTATGACATTTGCACCCTAGGATTTGCCAATCTAACATATGCCTCTATAACATAGTGGTAACTTAGGCCAGCAGCTGAGTAAGACTGATGCTGGTATCTTAAAGGTGATTAACTGTGTTTCATTGTGCTGTTAGGTAAAGGCTCAACAGCATACTTTGGATATTTTTTTGTTAACTCTTTTTTTTGCTCTTTATTGTGGAGGCCCCTAGCTTCATTTGAAAATCTTCCTTGAGACTGTTGTTGAAAATTGGTTCCATCTCCCAGTCCCTTTCTCTCTCTCTGCAGCATCTTTCGTGATTCCAGCTCACGTAAAGGGTCTCCTCTGAGTATGAGCCTCAAAAAAGAGAAACCACTTCTGACCTTTGACCTGTAGCACTTGGCACAAACCATCTGTGAGTGCACCCCATATCCAATAGTGGTAGCTGAGTGAGTTCCCAGGTTTTACTTTGCCTCCTCCTTTTGCTATTCCTCCTCCTGTAGCCTGTGCTTCTTGGGAATTGTGTGCAATGTTTTCCTGAATGACAAAAGAATGCTTGTTATTGTCAGTCACAGACTATTGAATTTGACAGTTATTTGACAATTCTCATTACTTCTCTTATGGAACTCGCAGTGAGGCTTCAGCAGTCAGGCATGCATTGCAGACCGGTTAATTGAAGTCTTCCATGTGCAAGTGTCACTACAGAACATCGCAGCCTTAAACGCAACATTTCCGCCTATACCAGGGCTTCCTCCGCGGTTGTTGGCTCAACATGAGCTTTTGTCCCACTCAGCAATATTTAAGTTTGCAGACCCCGGATTTTGGGTCAGTGTCAGGGCGGTTGAACATGGTGGGAGTCCCGCTGTACCACATTTATGGGGCATGATTTTAGCTGGGAGCCGGGAGCCCATTGCGTGGGGATATTCGCGTGGGGAACCCGGAAGCCAAATGAGTGCGTCGCAATCTGCGATCGCAATTCAATTGAAGATGAGTATTTGTGTTTCCAGGTTTCCCACACGCCAGATTGACAGGCTGGCTGCCTGTCGGAAGGCAAAGGAGCGCGAATCGGAGAGGGGGGGAAAGTGGGAGAGAGAGTTCATGGGCTGTGGAGCAAATTGAAGAGGGGGGAATGGGGGGACGTGGACGACATCGAAAGAGCTTTGAAGATCGGGTGTCTAGCATCAGGTAGGCCTTGAAGATTTGGGTGGGGAGGAGGTGGCCGATCGTGGGGTTCCTGTCGCGCCAGGTGAGCTGGTTGGGCCTGGAAGAAGCAATTATGTCTTACTTTTTGGATGTAGTTTTAATGGGGGGGGGGGGGGGGGTATGATGAGGTTAGAATGTGCTGCTTGTTGTGCGTGGAATTTGTTTCTGAAAAAAATTAAAGAGAAACCATTCCTTTTACAAGATCACTATCTCTGCGTTTGTTCATTTGTCTTTTTAGCATCTTGCTGATCATCTGTATCTCAAGAATTTACTAATGAATGACAGCTTTGTCTCCATGACTAGCATCTTCAGCTGGATACGTGTGTAATTACATAATCTAATCTTAAACACTACGGCTCGATATTAACACCCCCAAGATGGGTGGGAGAGGGTTGGGGTGGGGGGGGGAGAGGAATTAAAGACTTAAATATGGGGAATTCGTCACCAACACGCCGCGGACACACCCACCGCTTTTTTTACGATGGTGGATAGCGTGGCATCCGAGTGTCCCGCTGTGGAGAGGTGGGACACTTCATTAACATATTTAAATCAGGCTCTCACAGTGCAATTGGGAGCCCGAATTAAAATTCACTGCTGCTATGCGAGTTTCCCAGGGTTTGGGAAATCTGGCAGTGAAAGGGAGGTGGGAGCTGCCGGCTCCACAAGGTAAGTGCCTCTTTCAGCACTCCTTGTGAGCCAGGAGAAGCAGGAGTGCTCCCCCCGGCCCCTCAAGGAAGCCTTCGGCGTCCCCCCGGCAAACGCAGCCTCTCTCCTCCCCTTGCCGCGTTCGCTGACCTCCCCCCTCCAACTCCGAAGACTTTTCTCTCCCTCGAGCCCCGATGGCCTCTCTCTCGTTTGAGCCCCAATGGCATCTCTCTCCACCCAGTCCCGATGACCTCTCTCTCCACCCAGCCCTGATGGCCTCACTCGCCACCCAGCCCCGATGGCCTCTCTCTCCACCCAACCCCAATGGCATCTCTCTCCGCCCAGCCCCGATGGCCTCACTCGCCACCCAGCCCAGATGACCTCTCTCGCCACCCAGCCCCGATGGCCTCTCTCGCCACCCAGCCCCGATGGCCTCTCTCGCCACCCAGCCCCGATGGCCTCTCTCTCCAGCCAGCCCCGATGGCCTCTCTCTCCAGCCAACCCCGATGGCCTCTCTCTCCAGCCAGCCCCGATGGCCTCGCTCTCCCTACAGCCCCAATTTCCAATCTCCCCCCCACCATGATGGCTGACGTTCATGCCCTCACGTCACGATGACCTATCTCCCCCTTACTGATAACTGGGGATCATCCCCAAGGGTCCTTGGCTGCGGCCTCCTGCCACTGGCTTTCCCTTCCGGCCGCTGTCAATTTGGCTGGCTGCCAGGCCTAGCCAGATTCTTCAGCCATTTTTGGCCCCCCTTGCACACTTCCCACCTCCCCATAAATATCGGGGCCTACGTTACCAAATTCACCTTTTACCAAGCCACACAGTTCTTTTCACTTCAGTCACTTGCACCTGACTTTAGGTATGGTTCTACTGCTATGAACATATGAACAATGACAAACAGGAAAAGAACCATTGGTCCATCCAGCCTGTTCCACACAATCTAATCCCTTCATCATCTTATAAATTTCGATCAGATCACTGCTAAGTCCACGCGATTCTACAGTAGAAGTTGAATAAGGAAAACTTATAGCAAGAGTTAGGGAAGAGATATAGTTCCATTCTGAAATCTATCTTGCAATTTTATAAACCTGGTACTGCACCTGAGTTTAATATTTTTTTATCTAACGGTATTTATCAAGATACCCATTGTGCAAATGTGAATCTATCTATATAATAAAAAAAAGTTTTACGTCTATACGAATGTAGAGTTCCTATTTGCTTTCTGATTGACCCAATACCAACCAACCAGAATGCAAAATTAAAATGATAACATAGCCATTACAGTAACCACTGTGCACAGATGTGCAATGCAGCATCTTAAATTCGAAACAGATGTATATCCTTATCCAAACAGGAAATGGAACAGTAGCAGCAGTACATGAGCATTAAGCCGTTCTTAGTGGTATTTTGATAAGGATGAGAAACCAACAATTCTTCTACAATTTTTGTGTGCACTGTCCTCGAGCCCATCAGTCACTGACCAATGCTCAGCCTTCACACTCCAGGCTCTGCACCACTTGTGAGCAACACCACAGGAGATCAACCAGCACTATATGTTTTATTATTACAGATTTTATTACAGATACTTAGGAGTAAGTTAAAGGCTATAACTCAATCATGGCTTCAAATAATATTTGTGTACTCTCAGGCTTTCGTTATGATACCAGTTCCCTGCCAGCCAAGTTATACCGTATAAAATTATTCCGATGCTCTTCTGGCCAGCGTCCCATCTTCTACCCTCCGTAAACTTGAACTCATCCAAAACTCTGCTGCCCGTATCCTAACTCGCACCAAAACCCGTTCACCCATCACCGCTGTGCTCGCTGACCTACATTGGCTCCCAGTCTAGCAACACCTTGAATTCTCATCCTTGTGTTCAAATCCCTCCAAGGCCTCGCCCCTCCCTATTTCTGTAACCTCCTCCAGCCCTACAACCCTGAGAGATCTCTGCGCTCCTCCAATCCTGGCCTCTTGTGCATCCCTGATTTCATCCGCCCCCAGCATTGGCAGCTGTGCCTCCAGCTATCTGGGCCCTAAGTTCTGGAATTCCCTCCCTAAACCTCTCCACCTCTTTCTCCTCCTTTAAGACACTCTGTAAAACCTACCTATTTGACAAAGCTTTTGGTCACCTGTCCTAATATGTCTTCATATGGCTCGGTGTCAGATTTTATCTGATAATGCTCCTGTGAAGCGCCTCGGGAAATTTTACTACAGTAAAGGCACTATATAAATGCAAGTTGTTGTTGTTGTTACACGGTGTTAAAGTATACCTGACAAATGAAATAGCAAGGGATATGGGCCAAGTGCAGGCAATTGGGACTAGCTTAGTGGTATAAACTGGGCGACATGGACATGTTGGGCCGAAGGGCCTGTTTCCATGTTGTAACTTCTATGATTCTATGATTCTAATGCATTCCCATTTTCTGGACTGTCGTCTGCATATTGCGACAAGCAATGTTCATTGTTCACTTACATTTTACAGGAAACAATATGAAGTGTCTGACAGTAGGAAAGATGGTAGACAGAAGAATAACAAAACTGTGCTTTCATTCAGAACAACAGCAATAAAATATTTCCTGCGGTTTTATTCTTGTAGGAACAGCTGATCTTTTACTAGTTCCTACTTGACACAGATTAGTATCTACTCTTTAGCTAATTACACCCGCAGGGTTTGGCTGCCACCCCTTCACTGCATCCTGCGTTTAATACCACCCGAATGATTCTGCAAATGATTTGTGACCTCAAAGTCACAATAGATGGAAAGAAATGTATACACATACTGCAATAAATAATTATTTTAGCTTGAATTGCACTCCAAGATTCCTCAGAGATCACTCATCCACCAGAATTTCAGCCCCCTTTCCTGCCTTTAGATCTTAAATCAAAAGCAATTGAATTAAAAGCACTCCTTTCTCGCCTAACACCTGGGCAGTCAGCCAAACCTCTCATCAGCTGATCAGAAACACAAACTTAGCAAATACCACATCTGAGCCAGAGCCCAGGGACTGAGTCACCATTTATTAAACCCTGTTGGTGGTCATAAAAAGTGAAGGGAATCTGATGGAGGTATTTCTTTCTCTTTTTTTTTCCCAAACAGCTTTTATATTATAAATCCTTTTAAAGGGCAAGTAAACTCCAGTAGTGAGGTCATTCCTTTCATCACATCACCTACACACTTACTCGCTTTCCTTTACTTCTAATGACTGGGAACGTTTCTCAGCAGTTGCTGATCCCTCGGGTCAGCAGCAGCGAGCTCTGAACAAGCTTCTCAATTGGAAAATTATGAATTTTGGCCCAGTTTGGGAGAGTTTTGTCAGGACTTTCCTGTCCCTGTAATAAAATATAGCTAGCTCTGGAAGGCTTTGTTTTCCTGTCCCATTACAGAATACACTGGCCACACTAAGAGTAGCATTTGCAAACCGGTGAATTTTGAAAGCTTCTCATGTTGATGTTGGAAGGGATGGACTGACATTCCTTTTCCCCTCTTAAATATCTGTTTACTTGCTGCTATTTTGAGTATCCAAACCGTCCCAATGTCTATGTCGGTTTAGAAACCGTGAGCTCAATGGAACAGATTTTCCTGGAGACTTGCGCCATTGGGATGACATATCTACATTGTGTGGTCTGTTTTTCAGCGCAAAAGTATGAGGAAATTATGGTGTAAGTGAGTTACTATGCCACTATTCACCCTACTCCACCGTTTGACCCTATCCTGATTGCCCCCCCACAATCCCAGACTCCGCTAAGCACCTCAGCCAGCATCTGAGCCGAACAAATTTGCTCCCCCTCCTCACCCGGCGAGCTGCCACTGGGGCCGTGGTTGCCTCCCGTAACTCACCGGTAATAAACAAATGAGGCCAGAAGACCAATTTGCCGTGGTCTTGCCGCCAGCCTCATTTGGCGTGAGCAGTCTGCGGAGCACCTGGGTTGCACCACCCCGCCCACCAATTTGGGCATGATCCAATTTCTTGGCTGATGCTTTTGCCCTCTACTGATAGAATTACTATAGGCAACATATGGGTCAGAAAACTCTACAGCATTCTGCTTATTTTACTTTGATGATCTATTTAGTGCTGAGAGATAGTTCATGTGTAGCAGATATATTAATAGCCCCAGTAATAACTCGGGGTGGGAATCGGGGGTGGAGCACGAACTGTCCGGCTACCAGAATGTAAAATTTTAACTCCTAGGACTCATGTGCATGCCTCGAGATTGACTCCCACCCAAAGCCAGAGGGAATGATGATACCTCCAGTGAGCAGGAGTCAGAATTCCTGGGGTTGTGGGGTGGGGGTGGTCAGCCTGCTGCTGGGAACCCATTGTAATGGTTCCAAGCAAGGTATTGGGGGGGGGTGGGGGGAAGTGGAGATTCATAAAGTCCGCGACCAGAGGTGGGGTGGGTGGAACCCGGAACTGGGGAGACCCAAGGTATACTGCTCTTCCTGTCCCACAATGAATCTTTAAAAAAATATATTTAAATCTCACTTACCTGGGCTTGCTGTGGCCAGGATCCTGGGTTTCACTGGTGAACATAAGAACATAAGAAATATAAGCATACGGCCTAATAAATTGGAATAAAAGCTGATTTTCAGGGGATGAGAATGGACCTAGGGAAGGTAAACTGGAAAAATTTACCGATGAACAAAGAAATAGAACAGCAATGGGAAACATTTAAAACGGTGATCAGTAGAGTCCAGGAGAAATATATCCCACTAAAAAGCAAGAACAAACCAGCCTGTAATTATACACCATTGATGAATAAAGAAATGAGGGCAAAATTGAAACGAAAGAAAAAGGCATACAGTCAGTATATAGACAACAAAGGAGAGGATGAGAAAAGGGAATACAAAAAGGTTAGGAAAGAAGTAAAAAAAAACAATTAGGAAGACAAAGAGAAACTATGAAATTAAATTATCAAGTAACATAGAAAGAAATAAAAAAATATTTACAGACACATAAATAACAAAAGAAAAATCGGGATAGGGATAGGGCGGCTAAGGGATGCACATGATAAACTCACAGGTAATGACAGCGTATTGGCAGAAATACTAAATAATTACTTTGCCTCAGTATTTACCAGGGAGACTAACATGGCGGACATGACATTAGAAGAAGATATCAAAGAAGATATGAAGACGTTTAAAATAGAAAGGGGGGGGAGATAATTGATAAACTATTCAACTTTAGAGAGGATAAGACTCCTGGTCCGGATGGATTGCATCCGCGCATATTAAAAGAAGTTAGGGAGGAGATAGCAGTTGCACTATTACGTATATATAAAAATTCACTAGAAAAGGGAATAGTGCCAGAGGACTGGCAGACAACTAATGTGATTCCTATATTTAAAAAGGGAGATAGAACAAGTCCAGGGAACTATAGGCCAATTAGCTTAACGTCGGTGGTAGGAAAGATAATAGAATCCTTACTCAAAAATGTAGTGGAAAAACATTTAGAACTGAAAAAATAATAAAGAATAGTCAACACGGATTTCAAAAGGACAGGTCATGCTTGACCAACCTTATTGAATTTTTTGAAGCTGTAACAGAAAGGGTAGACAAGGGTAATGTAGTAGATGTAATATATTTGGATTTTCAAAAGGCTTTCGAAAGGTACTGCATAGTAGATTCATGATTAAAGTCAGAACATGTGGAGTCAACAGACAAGTAGCAGAATGGATAGCAAGCTGGCTACAAAACAGAAAACAGAGAGTAGGGGTCAAACTGGTAAAAAGTGGGAAGTGGTGTTCCACAAGGATCGGTGCTGGGCTAGGACCACTGTTGTTCACCAGATACATAAAAGATTTGGACTCAGGAATCAGAAGTACAATTTCAAAATTTGCAGACGACACCAAATTGGGTGGTACAGTTAATACTGAGGAGGATGTGACAAAATAGAGGAAGACATTAATAAACATGCAGAATGGACGTGTAATTGGCAAATGAATTTCAATATGGAAAAGTATGAGGTGGTACATTTTGGTAGGAAGAATAAGGAGGCTACAAAATCCTTGGAAAATAAGGGTCCAAACAGGATAGAGGAGCAGAGGGATCTGGGAGTAAGATACATAAATCACTAGAAGTAGCGACGCAGGTTAATAAGGCTATTAAAAAAAAGCAAACCACACACTGGGGTTCATTTTGAGAGCGATAGAATTGAAAAGCAGAGAAGTTATGTTAAACTTGTATAGAACCTCGGTTAGACCACACTTGGGGTACTGTGAGCAGTTCTGGTCTCCATATTTTAAAAGGGATATAGAGGCGCTGGAGAAGGTGCAATAAAGAGTAGGGGTTAAAGGTAGTTTAGGATGATATCAGAACTGAGAGATTTTACCTATCAGGAAAGATTGAACAGGCTGGGGCTCTTTTCTCTATAAAAGAGAAGTCCTGAGGAGTGACCTGATAGAGGTATTTAAGATTATGAAAGGGTTTGATAGGGTAGACATAGAGAAGATGTTTCCACTTGCAGGGGAGACCAGATCTAGGGGCCATAAATATAAGATAGTCACTAGTAAATCCAAAAGGGAATTCAAAAGAAACTTCTTTACCCAGAGTGTGGTTAGAATGTGGAACTCATTGCAACAGGGAATAGTTGAGGTGACTAGCATAGATGCATTTAATGGGAAGCTAGATAAACACATGAGGGAGAAGGGATTAGAAGGATATGCTGATAGGGTTTGATGAAGTAAGGAGGGAGGAGGATCATGTGGAGCATAAACACCGGCATGGACCTGTTGGGCCAAATGGCCTGTTTCTGTGCTCTATGTAATTCTATGTAACTTATTTTGCTAATGGAATAGTCACTTAAATCTAAGGAGTGAGTGGCACTATCTAACGATGTGTTGGATATCTTCATGGCCCTCAGGATTGGTGATTCACAAACACATGGAAATCAAACTAGATAATACCCACATGTTAAATATTAAGGGTCAGAAACAGTACACAATGGTCCACAGTTAGTTGAAGGTAAAGAGATCATTGGGAGCACAGCACTGAATTTGTTCATTATACAATGGATGCTTTAATCATGCAAACATTTTATAAAAGCACGGGTTTCTACAAAATAAAATCAGAATCACATGGCTTTAACATTACGCAGGACATCATTGGTCTGTTTACCATAACTCATTCTTTACAAACAAATTTAAGGATTTAATAGCTCCAGGAAAGGTTTTGTTCTCTTCCATACAATGAGAGTACTGAGACCCATTTTCACCCCCAAAGGCAACTTACAATTTTAGATTGAGTTTCAAGTATGTCGGAAACAAAGAAATACTTGTCTTGCTTTTAACTTTACTTTGTCAGAAGCAAATATTCTATTTACAGCCCATTCTTTTGCTTGTAAATAAGAGTAAATAAAATAATCCTAATGAATGAAAAGCAAAATACTGCGAATGCTGGAAATCTGAAAAAAACCCACAAAATGCTGGAAATACTCAGCAAGTCAGGCAGCATCTGTGAAGTGAGAAACAGAGTTAACATTTCAGGTCGATGATCTTTCGTCAGAACTAGAAGAAGGAAAGATTTATCAGATTTTAAGCAAGCACAGAGCCAGGGAAAGGAGGGAGAGAAAAGGAGAGGGGAGGAAAGAACAAAAGGGAAGGTCTATGATAGGGTGGAGGGCACGAGTGATTAAATGACAAAGGGGATGATGGTGCAAAGAAAGGAGGGTGGTAATGGGACAAGTAAAGAAACAAAAGATGGGTATAGAGGAGCTGGAAATAGTAACAGCGGAACTATTACCAGCACCTGCTGTCCAAAAAAATGGAAGCAGTGGTTATGATCTGAAGTTACTGAAATCAATATTGTGTCCGAAAGGTTATAAAGTGCCTAATCGAAAGATGAGGTGCTGTTCCTCGAGCTTCCGTTGAGCTTCATTGGAACAGTTTAGGAGGCCGAGGACAGAGAGGTCAGAGTGGGTGTGGGACAGAGAATTAAAATGGCAAGTGACAGGAAGTTCAGGGTCACGCTTGCAGACTGAACGGAGGTGTTCAGCAAAGTGATCACCCAATCTGCGTTTGGTGTCCCCACCGTAGAGGAGACTGTATCATGACCAGTGAATACAATATACTAAACTGAAAGAAGTTCAAATAAACTGACTCTCACCTACCTCCCTCTGAACTTGCAGCATTCCGTTCGCTCAGGTCCAACTCTGACATTGTCATTAAACCTGCTGACAAGGGTGGCATTGTTGTTGTTTGCCGAAAAGACCGCTACCTTGTGGAGGTTGAACGCCAACTCTCTGACACCTCCTCCTACCTGACCCTGGACCACAACCCCACCAGCGAACATCAAGCCATAGTTTCCCAGTCCGTCACTGACCTCATCTCCTCTGGAGATCTTTCCCCCACGTAGTCCCTTAACCCCGCACAGCCCGCTTCTACCTCCTTCCCAAGATCCACAAACAGGACTGCCCCGGGAGACCCATCGGTTCAGCCTGTTCTTGTCCCACGGAACTTATTTCTTCCTATCTCGGCTCTTTTTTCTCCCCTTGTTCTCTCTACAGCCTGACTCTTCCGACGCCCTCCACCACTTTAACAGTTTCTAGTTCCCCGGCCCGAACCATCTCCTTTTCACCATGGACGTCCAGTCCCTCTACACCTCCATCCACCCACCTGGACGGCCGGTGGCCCTCCACTTCTTCCTTGAACAGAGGCCTGACCAATCCCCATCCACCACCAACCCCCTCCACCTTGCTGAACTTATTCTTATGTTAAACAACATCCCTTTTGACTCCACTCACTTCCTCCAAATAAAAGGGAACCCATATGGGTCCTAGCTATACCTGCCTTTCGTGGGATACGTGAAACATTCTTTGTTCCAGTCCTACACAGGTCCCCTCCCTCATCTCTTTTTCTGGTACATTGATGACTGTTTCGGTGTTGTTTACTGCTCCCACGTTGAACTGGAAAATGTCATCAACTTTGCTTCCATTTTCCAACCTTCCCTCACCTTCACATGGTCCATCTCCGACTCTTCCCTTCCCTTCCTCGACTTCTCTATCTCCATTTCTGGGGATAGGCTGTCAACCAGTATCTATTAAAAGCCCACCGACTCCCACAGCTACCTTGATTACACTTCCACCAACCTCGCTTCCTGTAAGGACTCTGTTCCATTCTCCCAGTTTCGCTGACTCTGTCTCCATCACATCTGTTCCGACGATGCCACCTTCCACACCAGATGGAGAAATTGGGAGAATGGAATAGAGTCCTTCCGGAAAGCGGGGTGAGAGGAAGTGTAATTAAAGTAGCTGTCTTCCTTTCTCCTCAACCGAGGATTCCCCTCCACTGTAGTTGACAGGGCCCTCGACCGTGTCCGTCCCATTTCCCGCACTTCTGTCCTCACCCCTTCCCCTCCCTCCCAGAACCACAATAGGGTCTCCTTTGTCCTCACCTTCCACCCCACCAGCCTCCACATTCAACGGATCATCCTCTGTCATTTCCGCCATCTCCAGCGCAATGCCACCACCAAACATATCTTCCCCTCCCCTCCCCTTTCAGCATTCCAAAGGGACCGTTCCCTCCTCGACACCCTGGTCTACTCTTCCATCACCCCTGACACCCTTCCCCCGACACCTTCCTGTGCAAGCATAGGAGATGCAACACCTGTACTTTCACCTCCTCCCTTCCCACTGACCAGGGCCCCAAGCACTCCTTCCAAGTGAAACAGCAAACTACTTGTACTTCTTTCAATTTAGTATACTGTATTCGTTGCTCACAATGCGGTCTCCTCTACACAGGGGAGACCAAACGCGGATTGGGTGATCATTCTGCTGAACACCTCTGCTCAGTCCGCAAGCGTGACCCTGAGCTTTCGGTTGCTTGCCATTTTAATTCCCCGTCCCACTCCCACTCCCACTCTGACCTCTCTGTCCTCGACCTCCTACATTGTTCCAATGAAGCTCAATGGAAGCTCGAGGAACAGCACCTCATCTTTCCATTAGGCACTTTACAACCTTCAGGACTTAACATTGTTTTCAATAACTTCAGATCATAACCACTGCTCCCATTTTTCTGGACAGCAGGTGTTGGTAATAGTTCTGCTATTTCACTTTACAGCTCCTCTAGACCCATCTTTTGTATCTTTACTTGTCCCCATTACCTCCATCATCCCTTTTGTCATTTAATCACTCCTTCCCTCCATCCTATCACAGACCTTCCCTTTTGTTCTTTCCTCCCCTCCCCTTCCTCCCCCCTTTCCCCGGCTCTGTAGTTGCTTAAAAACTGTTAAATCTTTACTTCTTCCAGTTCTGACAAATGGTCATCGACCTGAAGCGTTAACTCTGTCTCTCTCCACAGATGCTGCCTGACCTGCTGAGTATTTCCAGCAATTTCTGTGTTATAATTCTAATGAATGAGATATGTTCTGATCATTAAACTGAATCAGAATTTAAAATGGGTGAATGTGAAGAGCATCTGTGCTTTTTTTTAACTTAAATGTGTAACCAAACACAAGAGGTCTTAAATATAAGATAGTCACTGATAGGGAGTTCAGGAGAAACTTCTTTATCCGAAGAGCGGTTAGAATGTGGAACTCGCTACCACAAGGAGTGGTTGAGACAAATAGCATAGATGTATTTCAGGG
The DNA here is from genome assembly GCF_035084215.1 of Heptranchias perlo. Taxonomy (NCBI): domain Eukaryota; kingdom Metazoa; phylum Chordata; class Chondrichthyes; order Hexanchiformes; family Hexanchidae; genus Heptranchias; species Heptranchias perlo. The sequence goes on along the minus strand of NC_090329.1, from coordinate 43,542,024 downwards.
GAAGCTGGATAAATACATGAGGGAGAAAGGAATAGAAGGTTATACTGATAGGGTTAGATGAAGTAGGGTAGGAGGAAGCTCATGTGGAGCATAAACACATGCAAAGACTAGTTGGGCCGAATGGCCTGTTTCTGTGCGGTCTGCGATTAACCCGCGCCTGGTGCTTTCCTCGCAGGCAGCATGAGGTATTCGTCCTGCCTGAATACTCACCTCAGCCAAGCGTTGAAATCCTGCGTCGACACGACGATTCCACAACATTCGCACTTTCCACCAGCATGGGGAACCCGAATCTCTTAAAGGCAGGCTGTATCACCGACAGGCAGCCTGCATCTCTTAAAGGTAGCCTGCACTTCTCATTTGCAAAAAAATAAGATAGGGGTCCGCATGGAGTCTGAACGGAAATCAGACATCGCACACGTAAAACACAGGTGCAGGTACTGTCCCTATGCTTTGACACGAGTGGTCAAGGTGAGTGAGGTCTACTGTCAAGTGGCGTCTCCTACCAACTGCACCACTAGCCGCATCCACTGCTCCACACACTACACCCCTCATCACCCACAAACCAACAAACTCTTTCAATCGGTACTCAACTCTTCCAATCAGATGCTTCCTCTCACCCTCACACATTACCACTGTTGCCAGCCGCCCACCAACAACCCACAGGCCACACACACTGGCTGCTATTCAACCATGACAGGCACATCACCCATACACACTTCTCGCTTTCTTGCAGGAGAAGGTGGCACATAACAGGAGGCAGCAAGTGGCAGTGGCAATTAGCCCCTCGAGCCTGTTCCGCCATTCAATGAGATCATGGTTGATGTGTGACCTAACTCCATATACCCGCCTTAGCCTCATATCCCTTAATACCCCTGGTTAATAGAAATCTGTCAATCTCAGATTTAAAATTCACAAGTGAGCTAGCATCAACTGCCGCTTGCAGAAGAGCGTTCCAAACTTCTCCCACCCTTTGCATGTAGAAGCATTTCCGAACTTCACTCCTGCACGTCCTGGCTCTAAATGTTAGGCCTGTCCCCTAGTCCTAGTATTCAAATATAGGAGACCTCTAAAAAACAGGTACAAATGCATCAACTGCCAGAAGCAATAATCCAGCAACCAACCCGTAAATCCTGCATGGTCCCTTTAAATAGTGCTGGTGGGGGTCCTCCAGGCACTCTAAGACACGTTTAGCTGGTCGAGGTTGAGACAGTGCATTGAATGGAGCATTAAGTGCCAGAATGATATCTATCATTTTAAATCAGCGTTGCACACTTTGGAACGCATATTCTCCCTACTTTACATGATGCCGGCATTCATTATCTGCGTATGCGCTAAATCCTTTACCAAGATGGCGTCCGGCGCACGTCACACTAGAAGCGTGTGTGCATATCCCAGACACCATCTTGGACATTTGGGAGGCTGCGTAGCACTGAAACAACAGGCGCTACATGACCCAATTTAGCACCCAAGAGCTTCAGGCTTAGTATATTCTGTAAACCTATCAGAGATCTTGTAAAGTTGTTGATATTCTTCTGAAGTTAGATACAGGGTTAATTTAAAGCTCCAATTGATTGCAAAGGCTGAAGATAAGGAGGACACAGCATGAGATTGGGTTCTGATGCAGTAACAGATGGAATCTTTATCTGAATATTGAATGCTCTTGCCCTCTACTGATTGAAAAGGGGTAGCCATCGTACACACATGTTGGAGGACACTGATCCAGCTAGGACCTGCTATCCATTTCCAGTTTAAACAGAGGATAAATTATTTGAGCTCGTTGAATACAAGATTTATTGAACATAAGTCAAAAGATGTTCTATCTAACTGTCCTGGTGAGGAAAGTGTTTGTTCTGCTTTGAATAGGAATAGATTTTAAAATAAGTGACTCACATGTTACAGATGAATGTTATTTCACACATGGGAATTTTTACCCTTCTGCTTGGCTAGACAGCATCATTTGCAGAATTTAGTACCAGATAATTAGCGGCATGTGACACAGGGGACCTAATGAGAAGAAAACTGAGATCAAGAAAATTGCTTTTCAAAACACCTTTCTGCTTTATTGCTGCAGGTAGTGTGTTCCAGATCTTAACAACCCTCTGGGCCTGATTTTACCAGGCCTGCGGGTTTCTGGCGGGTTGGGTTTCGGGAGCGTGGTCAACACGCTCGGTGAAATTAGTGGGTTGGCCGCGCGATCGTAGCGGGCAACACACTAATTGGATCCGGTTACCTGCTCTTCCGGGCTCCACGCTGCTGGTCTGCGCGTCGGGCGGGCTGCGCATTCGCAGTACGATCTGTCAGCTGGAGGCTCTCTAGTTAAAGGGGCAGTCCTCCACTGACAGATGCTGCAACCAATAGAACAAATTACAGCATGGAGCAGCCCAGGGGGAAGGCTGCTCCCAGTTTAATGATGCCTCACCCCAGGTATCATCAGATGGGGTGAGGAGGAGGGGGAGGACAGAGATCTTCCACCTGGCGGGCGGGAGGAAGCGGCCTGCCTCTGCCACCAAGAAGGCCTGGCTCGAGGTGGCAGAAGAGGTCACCTGCACCACCAACATATCGCCCACCTGCATACAGTGCAGGAGGTGCTCCAATGACCGCAGTAGGTCAGCCACAGTGAGAACACGTAGTCTTTCTCCTACACTCCGCCTGCCACAACACTGCCCCCACCCCACATCTCCTTCGGCACCGCCAACACCACTCTGTCACATCACCCCTCATACCCACTCAAACCCCATCCTCATCTTACCTGCACCTACTCACCTCGCGAGTACTCACCCTGCCACTAACACGCAACCCAATCCTCATATAATCTCATGGCTCTATCCCATACGCACCCTCTCGTGCATCTCCCTCACGGCCAGCCTCACTCAACTTGCCACCACCTGTGCTGCAGCCACAGGGCATGCATCACATGTGTGCAGTAGGAAGTGTAAGGCAAACGTGTCGTGAGCATGAAGGGGATGCACAAGGGTGTTTGAGGGTTTGTCATGGGTGTTACCTATATTGAATTTCAGAACAACTCACATCACACATTATATTGGCACCATCACTGCCATGTCTCCGCGAATCCTGTCTGTTTTGTCCAATAATACCTGCTCCTGGGTATCACTATGAGGACCCACCACTGATGCCACCCATTGTGTTACTGCAGAGTAGGTGCAGGTGTATTTGCAGGGCTCTTCCGCGCAGACGACTGAGAGACATCAGCGGTGTACCCGGCTGCACCCTGGAAGGATGCGGAGGAGAAGTTGTGGAGGGCAGTGGTGACTTTGGCAGTGACAGGTAAGCAGATGGTGCTGGGGCCAGCCAGGAGCAGCTCGGCATGAAAGAGGCTGCAGATGTCCATGACTACATGTCGAGTGAATCTGCGCCTCCGTGTGCACTGCTGCTCGGAGAGGTCCGGGGAGCTGCGCCTCGGTCTGTGGACCCTGTGGCGAGGGTAGTGCCCTCTGCGACGCGTCTCTCTCTGCGGTTGCCCTCCCTCCTGCTGTACAGGTGGATGTGTCACAGCACTCTGTTGTGGAGCTCCACGTGTCAGAGGTGGACGGCGTGGATGGCGAGGCTGGCGATGCTGTTCGCCCTCCGAGGGGGTCATGACTGCAGCTACGGTGGCCCCCATCCGCAATATGTACATCTGAGGGGGTCCGCAAGGTAGGCACATGTCTCCGGACCCCGGGGTGAGTGTGCAGGTTGGTGACTTTGACCGTCAGGAGGGGGGTGGTGGAGGCCACACTTTGTCCCAAGTGACAGAGCGGCCTCCTGCAATGGGAGAGTGTCTCCCCCCCACCACCTGTCAAATGGACCTTTGCAGCTGCCACAGGCTGACGGCTGCAACACGCCCAGTTCAACTAGGACTGTTTCCCCCAGTGTGTGAAACAGTCCCATGTTTCTCCAAAATCACACACAGTCCCGTAATCAGGTCAGTTAATGACCTGAACAAGCAAAATAAATACACTCAAGTGGCATCCCGCTGCCTTTAATTGCCTGCGGGATTCCCACCAGCGGGGGCTGCGCACGCACCCCCGCACATCATCGGGGAACCCGGAAGTGGGCGGGATCGTGGCGCGATCCAGTCACGTGCCAGGATATCGGGATTTTCGGGTCCCCCCCGCTGGAAACGCACACGAAACCCGCTGGTTAAATCGAGCCCTCTGTGTGAAAATATTTCTCCTCATTTCCCCTCAGGTTCTTTTGCCAATTATTTTAAGTCTATGACCTCTGTTTACCAACCCACTTGCCAGAGTAAACAATTTCTCCCTACTTGCTCTATCAAAACCCCTCATAATTTTGAATACCTCAATTAGGTCTCCCCTTAACGTTCTCTGTTCTAAGAAGAACAATCCCAGCTTCTCCAATCTCTCCACATAACTGAAGTCCCTCATCCCTGGTATCATTCTGGTAAACCTCCTCTGTGCCTTCTCCAAAGCCTTGACATCCTTCCTAACATGTAGTACCCAGAATTGTACACAATACTCCAGCAGAGGCCTAACCAGTGATTTGTAAAGGTTTAGCATGACTTCTTTGTTTTTGTATTCAATGCCCCTATTTACAAAGCCAATTATCCCATACACTTTCTTAACCGCCTTATCAACTTGCCCTGCCACCTTCAAAGATTTGTGAATGTGCGCCCCCAGAACAAGCTGGTTTAAGTCACACTAAGAGTGGTATATCACTGCAGTGGCCTCAGACACCCTTGGTGTGGCATGAACACAGAGGGTGCCACAGAACTTGATTTTATATTGATTGGTTGATTATGTATTTCATATTGACTTTACGTTCAATACTAGTGCCGGCTAATGGTCTGTGTTTGCGTTGTGCATTTTATTCACAGGATGAAAATAATAATCATCAATGACAGTGAAAGACTGTCATAACCAACTTGCACCTGTCTCTCACATTTGTGAATGAAGCGCCACAGCTCACCACCACTAAAGTGGATATAATCAATTTTATATAAGTGAATCTCATTGATCTGTGCTGGTGATGATTGGTGCATCTACAATATATGGTGAATGGGAAGCAAAGGTAACCACTTTCTACTATTTCAACCCAAAAGATGCTCTTGATCAGAGCTGTGACTAAAGCACTGATGAAACATATCGGCCTTGATTTTAACCCCCCCACCCCAGCACCGATGGGCGGGACAGAGTCCGGTAGGGGGGTGTTAAATTATCAGAATCGAGCAACCCGACCCCATTCCCGCCCCTTCAAATTTTGAAGTGCCGAAATCAGGCCATTGACGAGGCTCCCGCTAAAGGCAGATGGGGGCCTAATTGACATTCCAAAGTTATGGCCCAAAGACACCAACTTAAATTTAATTGGAAGTGATGCGGAGGCCCGAGCTGTCGGCTGCCCGGCAGCTGATCTGAGGCGGGAGCTGCTGACTCACGAAGGTAACTGCCAAAGATCTGTTCTTTTAGCACTCCTTGTGGGCCAGGAGAGGCAGGAGTGCTGCCCCCAGGCCTCACAGGGAAACTTTCGACCTCCTCCACCCCGATCACTGTCCATAGTCTCTCCTCACCCGCCCCCCCCCCGCCCCCAATCATTGCCCGGAGCCTCTCCCACCCTCCCCCACAACCTCAACCAGCCCTGATCTCCAGCCTCCTCCCCCCTCCTGATCGTGGCCCAGAGCTGATGCTCCCTTCCGAGTGCTGGGAACCGGCAACGGCCTCCTGCTGCTAGTTTTTACTCCCGCCCACCGGCCAGGCTATCAATTTGGCTGAAAAACCTGGCCTTGCCAGGTTCTTCACTCAATTACAGGCTCCCCCGCAACCTCCCCGGCTGCCCGTTAATATCAGTGTCATAATTGAATAGAAGTGACAGTGGTAGCATGGATTCAAAATTGGCTAAGTGACAGGAAATGGAGAGTAATGGCGAAGTTATTTTTTGGACTGGAGGAAGGTGTACAGTGGTGTTCCCCAGGGGTCGGTACCGGGACCACTGCTTTTTTGATATATATTAATGACTTGGACTTGTGTGTACAGGGCACAATTTCAAAATTTGCAGGTGACACAAAACTCGGAAGTGTAGTAAACAGTGAGGAGGATAGTAATAGACTTCAAGAGGATATAGACAGGCTGGTGGCATGGGTGGACACATGGCAGATGAAATTTAATGCAGAGAAGTGCGAAGTGATACATTTTAGCAGGAAGAATGAGGAGAGGCAATAGAAACTAAATGGTACAATTCTAAAGGGGATGCAGGAACAGAGAGACCTGGAGGTATATGTGCACAAATCTTTGAAGGTGGCAGGGCAGGTTGAGAAAGCGGTTAAAAAAGCAGACAGGATCCTGGGCTTTATAAATAGAGACATAGACTGCAAAAGCAAGGAAGTTATGTTGAACCTTTAGAAAACACTGGTTCGGCCACAGCTGGAGTATTGTGTCCAGTTCTGGGCACCGCACTTTAGGAAGGATGTGAAGGCCTTAGAGAGGGTGCAGAAAAGATTTACTAGAATGGTTCCAGGGATGAGGGACTTCAGTTATGTGGATAGATTGGAGAAGCTGGGGTTGTTCTCCTTAGAGCAGAGAAGGTTAAGAGGAGATTTGATAGAAGTGTTCAAAATCACGATGGGTTTAGATAAAGTAAATAAAGAGAAACTATTCCATTGGTAGAAGTGTTGAGAACCAGAGGACACGGATTCATGGTGATTGGCAAAAGAACCAAAGGCGACATGAGGAAAAACTTTTTTATGCAGCGAGTAGTTATGATCTGGAATGTGCTGCCTGAAAGGGTGGTGGAAGCAGATTCAATCGTGGCTTTCAAAACGGAATTGGATAAATACTTGAAGGGAAAAAATTTGCAGGCCTACGGGGAAAAAGCGGGGGAGTGGGACTAACTGGATTGCTCTTACAAAGAGCCGGCATGGGCTCGATGGTCTGAACAGCCTCTTTCCCTGCTGTAACCAGTCTATGATTCTATGATACTTTGGCTGCAAGTTCGAAGAAACAGAACCCATGAACACTGAATCTATTTTAAAATATATAATCCCTCCCATCTCTTCTGAACACTGATACCCCTTACTGGTGTCTATTCCATGGGCGCTGGTCACTTTCCCATACTTTGCCCAAGTGGCTATTATACATCCTTGAGCCTTGACAGTGAGTGCCAGCAGAAGGACATTACAATGAAGTCTGATCCTGTCCTCACTTCACATCCGCACTTTGCATTCACGCTTCTAGCGGGGCTTACAGGATAGCAATCTGGAGCTGCATTTCCTTTTCCTAAACCGGGGCATTGCGGCAAATTGTAGCACCAGTACCATTGCCCCAACTGACATCAGCAAATTCAACACAAACTGTGCGGTCTGTGTGGCTCAAAGAGGGTAAGTTTACCTCCTAGCTATTGGAAGTACCTATATATATATATATATATATATATATATGTGTGTATATATATATATATATACATATCTTTGACAGAAAACACCATTGCTAGCTTCACATCCTCAATTCTCCCATTTAGTAATTTGATGATCTAAGCCAAATGGGATGCTACCCATTCTCATGCATTACCTGACATTTTGGGAGTGGATGATTTGTCTTCCAGGGAATGATGCATGACATAGAGGGAACATAGAAACAAGCAAAATGAAGATGGGAAATGACCATAACAGTCCCATTAACCCCGCCCTATCCAGATACAGTGTAACCATGCACATCATTTATCCACCTCTTAACCATGCAATTTCCTGGTCAAGGCAAAAAAAAGAGGGAAAAAAAAAAACCTGTGGCCAATTTAGGAAAAACGGACCCCCTAAGGCAATCAAGCAAGGATGCAAGAGAACACGATAGCCTATTACTCATCATTCCAGCTAACTACCAACTTACTACCTTCTATAAATAGAAATGTCGTCTTTACTCAGGAACTAGTCAAGTTCCCTTTTAAAGGACTCCAGTGAATCCATACCCACCACATGTTTTGGTAATTTGTTCCAGAGGCCAATGTCTCTCTGTGAAAAGAAATACTTCCTGATATTTAACCTAACTCATTGCTTAAGGATTTTATATGCATGCCTATTAGTCCTACTCTCCCTATCCTTCTTAAATAATCTATCTAACGGGACTGAATCCAATCACTTTATCATTCTAAAGTAAATGGCCTTAACTCTTGAAGCCTATCCTGGTAATTAAGAGCCCTTAGACTAGGTATCAATATGGTTGCCCTCCTCTGCACCTTATTCAGAGCCTCAATTTCCTTTGCCATGTGCAGGGATCAAAACTAGACACAATACTCCAAGTGCACATACACGATTGTCCTCGCAATACACCCAAAACTCTATGTGCCTTCCCTACGGCCATGTCACGCTGCTTGTGCACTGTTAATGATTTGTCAACTATTTTCCCCCAGGCCTCTCTCTTGATCTTTAACCTTTCATGGGTACCCCTGCTTGGCATGACACTGGAATGTATTGTCAGCTGGTGCAGGGGGTGCTGTCTCTGTCCATGTCTTCAAGAAAAAGTTGAACTGGTTCTTGACTGGGGTAGAGATCATATTGAAGTTAAGTGTCTTTATAGATAACACTTGGTTCATGTAATCTCCTGGCCTGGTTTCGATTGGTGGAGCTGGTCAGAGAGGAATTTTCCAGACTATATTTTCCTCTTATAAGAACATAAGAACATAAGAAATAGGAGCAGGAGTAGGCCAATCGGCCCCTCGAGCCTGCTCCGCCATTCAATAAGATCATGGCTGATCTGATCCTAATCTCAAATCTAAATTCATGTCCAATTTCCTGCCCGCTCCCCGTAACCCCTAATTCCCTTTACTTCTAGGAAACTGTCGATTTCTGTTTTAAATTTATTTAATGATGTAGCTTCCACAGCTTCCTGGGGCAGCAAATTCCACAGACCTACTACCCTCTGAGTGAAGAAGTTTCTCCTCATCTCAGTTTTGAAAGAGCAGCCCCTTATTCTAAGATTATGCCCCCTAGTTCTAGTTTCACCCATCCTTGGGAACATCCTCACCGCATCCACCCGATCAAGCCCCTTCACAATCTTATATGTTTCAATAAGATCGCCTCTCATTCTTCTGAACTCCAATGAGTAGAGTCCCAATCTACTCAACCTCTCCTCATATGTCCGCCCCCTCATCCCCGGGATTAACCGAGTGAACCTTCTTTGTACTGCCTCGAGAGCAAGTATGTATTTTCTTAAGTATGGAGACCAAAACTGTATGCAGTATTCCAGGTACAGTCTCACCAATACCTTATATAACTGCAGCAATACCTCCCTGTTTTTATATTCTATCCCCCGAGCAATAAAAGCCAACATTCCGTTGGCCTTCTTGATCACCTGCTGCACCTGCATACTAACTTTTTGATTTTCTTGCACTAGGACCCCCAGATCCCTTTGTACTGCAGTACTTTCCAGTTTCTCGCCTTTAAGATAATAACTTGCTCTCTGATTTTTCCTGCCAAAGTGCATAACCTCACATTTTCCAATATTGTATTGCATCTGCCAAATTTCCTCTGTTTTTTGCCTCTCCCAGGAGATTACAAGGCTGCAGGGATGGGGGTATGGTGGGAGGTTAGGAAGTGTTTAGTCATGATGCTCAGCCATCAGGAGTGTGGAGCAATCTTGATGGACCAGCTGGTCTTTTCCTGCCCATCATTTTCGTATGTTTCATATAGGCCGAGTCCCCAGCTTATCTCAATCGGCCTGCACCCTATTAGTTTAATCTAAATTACTTACCCTTGTGTACATTTTCATGCCATGTGCAAATTTATAGAACTCCATTTGTGATCTGACCCCATTCAGATTTGTTCCCATAATGACAACTCTTAACATAAGAGATTTCAACCAGTTACCCGTCCAGCATACGATACCTGTCGCATAAGATCTCATCTTTTCCAATAACCTTCTATGCTACACGTTGTTAAAGGCTTTTTGGAAATCTAGGTGTACAGTACCAACAAGACAACTATCAACTGTTCTGGTCACTTCCTCAAAAAACCTGATCAAGTTAGTGAAGAGGACCACCATTTCCTGAAGCCAAGCTGGGAACCTCTAACAACTCCGAAACTCTCTAAGTGATCATTAGTGCCTTCCAGCAACCTCCCTACAACCGACATGCAAACTGTTGGGACCTAAAGAGAGGGACAATAATAACAAATAATAAAAAATATAATTTCTTTGTTTCTAACAAAGCCCTAGGAGCTTCTTAAAGCTGCAAATGACAAATGCCCTTTTTCTAATAAGATTAATTCTGTTCCTGGATGAAGCAAACCCTAATGGGTAGAGATTGTGGGCCTGAAATTCCACTTTTAATGAGAATGGGAAAATGTTAATTTTATCCATAACTACCAAGAAATGAAATCATTAACAAGTAATTTCAAAGAATGTGATTTTGTTATTGAGCTGTTGATTTTGGAGAAAAACACATTCTGCTGTCTTTTGTTAAAAAGAAATTTCATATTTTAGATCTCAGTTGGTTCAGTGGTATGACTCTCGCTTCTGAGACTGAAAGTCATGGGTTCAAGCCCCATTCCAGGCCCTGACCACATAATCCAGGCACTTCAGTGCAATCCTGAGGAAGTGCTGCATTGTTGGAGGTGCTGTCTTTTGGACCTTCTGCCCTCTCAGGTGGATTCCATGAAAGATTCCATGCCACTATCGAAGAAGAGCAGTGGAGTTCTCCCTGGTGTCCTGGCCAACATTTATCCCTAAACCAGATTATCTGGTCATTTATCTCATTGCTGCTTTGTTTCCCTTCATTACAACTGTGACTCAACCTCAAAAGTACTTCATTGGCTGTGAAACACTTTGAGACATCCTGATGTCACAAAAGGTTCTATATAAATGTAAGTTATTTCTTTCTTTCACCCTCCTTAACTTCTTTCAAATGTTGCCATGGCATCTACGTTAAGAAAGCATAAAAGATATACACACTGATTTAATTACAGACTGGAACATATTGAAACGCCCGTTAACATGTTACTATGGTTTTGTTCTTGTGCTTTGACTGTTTCATGTCTAATTACAACAATAATCATCTGTACTACAGCTGGAAATTAAACTGAAATGCAAGTAACCAAGGTAAAAATATAGTCCTGTGGAGCGACCGAATGATTAGGACATGTACCTTGGGATGGCATTGTGATTTTATTGACACTTGGCACTATACCAGCAGTTCCCTGTGAAGTGTGTTAAGCGATCTTTGTCATCCATGGAAATCTCTGTCCAGTACCAGCTGTCTGTGTGGCACTAGGTCTCTGTTTGGCACTAGCTCTCTGTCCAAAACTAGCTCTCTGTCGAACACTAGTTCTCTGACGGGCACTAGCTCTCTGTCGGGCACTAGCTCTCTGTCCGGCACTAGCTCTCTGTCTGGCACTTGTTCACTGTCCGAAAATAGCTCTCTGTCAGTCACCAGCTTTCTGTCTGACACTAGGGGCTCGATTTTACCGGCGGGTTTCTTGTGCGTTACCAGCGGGGGGGCCCCGAAAATCCCGATATCCAGGCACGTGACCGGATCGCGCCATGATCCCGCCCACTTCCGGGTTCCCCGATGACGTGCGGGGGTGCGTGCGTAGCCCCCGCTGGTGGGAATCCCGCAGGCAATTAAAGCAAGCGGGATGCCACTTGACAATATTTAGTTCGGTATTTCAGGTCATTAACTGACCTGATTAAGGGACTGTGTGTGATTTTGGAGAAACATGGGACTGTTTCACACACTGGGGGAAACAGTCCTAGTTGAACTGGACGTGTTGCAGCCGTCAGCCTGTGGCAGCTGCAAAGGTCCATTTGACAGGTGGGGCGGGGGGGAGACCCTCACCCATTGCAGGAGGCCACTCTGTCACTTGGGACAAAGTGTGGCCTCCACCACCCCCCTCCTGACGGTCAAAGTCACCAACCTGCACACTCACCCCGGGGTCCGGAGACATGTGCCTACCTTGCGGACCCCCTCAGATGTACATATTGCGGATGGGGGCCACCGTAGCTGCAGTCATGACCCCCTCGGAGGGCGAACAGCATCACCAGCCTCACCATCCACACCGTCCACCTCTGACACGTGGAGCTCCACAACAGAGTGCTGTGACACATCCACCTGTACAGCAGGAGGGAGGGCTACCGCAGAGAGAGACGCGTCGCAGAGGGCACGACCCTCGCCACAGGGTCCACAGACCGAGGCGCAGCTCCCCTGACCTCTCCGAGCAGCAGTGCACACGGAGGCGCAGATTCACTCGACATGTAGTCGTGGACATCTGCAGCCACTTTCATGCCGAGCTGTTCCTGGCTGGCCCCAGCACCATCTGCTTACCTGTCGCTGCCAAAGTCACCACTGCCCTCCACAACTTCTCCACCGCATCCTTCCAGGGTGCAGCCAGGTACACCGCCGATGTCTCTCAGTCGTCTGTGCGGAAGATCCCTGCAAATACACCTGCACCTACTCTGCAGTAACACAATGGGTGGCATCAGTGGTGGGTCCTCATAGTGATACCCAGGAGAGGGCATTATTGCACAAAACATAGAGGATTCGCGGAGACATGGCAGTGGTGGTGCCAATATAATGTGTGATGTGAGTTGTTCTGAAATTCGATATAGGTAACACCCATGACAAACCCTCAGACACCCTTGTGCATCCCCTTCATGCTCACGACACGTTTGCCTTACGCTGCCTACTGCACATGTGTGATGCATGCCCTGTGGCTGCAGCACAGCTGGTGGCAGGTTGAGTGAGGCTGGCCGTGAGGGAGATGCACGAGAGGGTGCGTATGGGATAGAGCCATGAGATTATATGAGGATTGGGTTGCATGTTAGTGGCGGGGTGAGTACTCGCGAGGTGAGTAGGTGCAGGTAAGATGAGGATGGGGTTTGAGTGGGTATGAGGGGTGATGTGACAGAGTAGTGTTGGCGGTGCCGAAGGAGATGTGGGGTGGGGGCAGTGTTGTGGCAGACGGAGTGTAGGGGAAAGACTACGTGTTCTCACTGTGGCTGACCTACCGCGGTCATTGGAGCGCCTCCTGCACTGTATGCAGGTGGGCGATATGTTGGTGGTGCAGGTGACCTCCTCTGCCAGCTCGAGCCAGGCCTTCTTGGTGGCAGAGGCAGGCCGCTTCCTCCTGCCCGCCGGGTGGAAGAGCTCTGTCCTCCCCCTCCTCCTCACCCCATCTGATGATACCTGGGGTGAGGCATCATTAAACTGGGAGCAGCCTTCCCCCTGGGCTGCTCCATGCTGTAATTTGTTCTATTGGTTGCAGCATCTGTCAGTGGAGGACTGCCCCTTTAACTAGAGAGCCTCCAGCTGACAGATCGTACTGCGCATGCGCAGCCCGCCCGACGCGCAGACCAGCAGCGCGGAGCCCGGAAGAGCGGGTAAGTGGCTCCAATTAGTTGTTTGCCTGCTACGATCGCGCGGGCAACCCACTAATTTCACCGAGCAGTGTTGACCACGCTCCCGAAACCCAACACGCCGGAAACCCGCAGGCCTGGTAAAATCGAGCCCGAGCTCTCTGTCCGGCACTACCTCTCTGTCTGACACTCGCTCTCTGTCCGACACTCGCTCTCTGTCCGACACTAGCTCTCTGTCTGACACTAGCTCACTGTGTGGAACTAGCTCTCTGTCCGACACTCGCTCTCTGTCCGGCACTCGCTCTCTGTCTGACACTCGCTCTCTGTCCGACACTAGCTCTCTGTCCGACACTCTCTCTCTGTCCGACACTCGCTCTCTGTCTGACACAAGCTCTCTGTCTGACACTCGCTCTCTGTCTGACACAAGCTCTCTGTCCGACACGAGCTCTCTGTCCGACACTAGCTCTCTGTCCGACACTCTCTCTCTGTCCGACACTAGCTCTCTGTCCAACACTAGCTCTCTGTCCGACACTAGCTCTCTGTCCGACACTCTCTCTGTCCGACACTCGCTCTCTGTCCGACACTAGCTCTCTGTCCGACACTCGCTCTCTGTCCGACACTCGCTCTCTGTCCGACACTCGCTCTCTGTCCGACACTAGCTCTCTGTCCGAAACTCGCTCTCTGTCCGACACTCGCTCTCTGTCCGACACTCGCTCTCTGTGTGGAACTCGCTCTCTGTCCGACACTCGCTCTCTGTCCGACACTCGCTCTCTGTCCGACACTCGCTCTCTGTCCGACACTAGCTCTCTGTCCGACACTCTCGCTCTCTGTCCGACACTCGCTCTCTGTCCGACACTAGCTCTCTGTCCGACACTAGCTCTCTGTCCAACACTAGCTCTCTGTCCGACACTAGCTCTCTGTCGGACACTAGCTCTCTGTCCGACACTCTCTCTCTGTCCGACACTAGCTCTCTGTCCGACACTCGCTCTCTGTCCGACACTCGCTCTCTGTCCGACACTCGCTCTCTGTCCGACACTCGCTCTCTGTCTGACACTCGCTCTCTGTCCGACACTCGCTCTCTGTCCGACACTCGCTCTCTGTCCGACACTCGCTCTCTGTCCGACACTAGCTCTCTGTCGGACACTCGCTCTCTGTCCGACACTCTCTCTCTGTCCGACACTAGCTCTCTGTCCGACACTAGCTCTCTGTCCGACACTCGCTCTCTGTCCGACACTCGCTCTCTGTCCGACACTCGCTCTCTGTCCGACACTCGCTCTCTGTCTGACACTCGCTCTCTGTCCGACACTCGCTCTCTGTCCGACACTAGCTCTCTGTCCGACACTAGCTCTCTGTCCGACACTCTCTCTCTGTCTGACACTCGCTCTCTGTCCGACACTCTCTCTCTGTCCGACACTAGCTCTCTGTCCGACACTCGCTCTCTGTCCGACACTAGCTCTCTGTCCGACACTCGCTCTCTGTCCGACACTAGCTCTCTGTCTGACACTCGCTCTCTGTCCGACACTAGCTCTCTGTCCGACACTCGCTCTCTGTCGGACACTAGCTCTCTGTCCGACACTCGCTCTCTGTCCGACACTAGCTCTCTGTCCGACACTCTCTCTCTGTCCGACACTCGCTCTCTGTCCGACACTAGCTCTCTGTCCGACACTCTCTCTCTGTCCGACACTAGCTCTCTGTCCGACACTAGCTCTCTGTCCGACACTCGCTCTCTGTCTGACACTAGCTCTCTGTCCGACACTAGCTCTCTGTCTGACACTCGCTCTCTGTCCGACACTCGCTCTCTGTCCGACACTCTCTCTCTGTCCGACACTCGCTCTCTGTCCGACACTCGCTCTCTGTCCGACACTCGCTCTCTGTCCGACACTAGCTCCCTGTCCGACACTCGCTCTCTGTCCGACACTAGCTCTCTGTCCGACACTCGCTCTCTGTCGGACACTAGCTCTCTATCCGACACTCGCTCTCTGTCCGACACTAGCTCTCTGTCCGACACTCTCTCTCTGTCCGACACTCGCTCTCTGTCCGACACTAGCTCTCTGTCCGACACTCGCTCTCTGTCCGACACTCGCTCTCTGTCCGACACTCGCTCTCTGTCTGACACTCGCTCTCTGTCCGACACTCGCTCTCTGTCCGACACTAGCTCTCTGTCCGACACTCGCTCTCTGTCTGACACTAGCTCTCTGTCCGACACTCGCTCTCTGTCCGACACTAGCTCTCTGTCCGACACTCGCTCTCTGTCCGACACTCGCTCTCTGTCCGACACTAGCTCTCTGTCCGACACTCGCTCTCTGTCTGACACTAGCTCTCTGTCTGACACTCGCTCTCTGTCCGACACTCTCTCTCTGTCCGACACTAGCTCTCTGTCTGACACTCTCTCTCTGTCTGACACTCGCTCTCTGTCCGACACTAGCTCTCTGTCCGACACTCTCTCTCTGTCCGACACTCGCTCTCTGTCCGACACTCGCTCTCTGTCCGACACTCTCTCTCTGTCTGACACTAGCTCTCTGTCTGACACTCTCTCTCTGTCCGACACTAGCTCTCTGTCCGACACTAGCTCTCTGTCCGACACTCTCTCTCTGTCCGACACTCGCTCTCTGTCTGACACTCGCTCTCTGTCTGACACTCTCTCTCTGTCTGACACTAGCTCTCTGTCCGACACTCGCTCTCTGTCCGACACTAGCTCTCTGTGTGGAACTAGCTCTCTGTCCGACACTCGCTCTCTGTCCGACACTCGCTCTCTGTCCGACACTCGCTCTCTGTCCAACACTATTTCTCTGTCCGACACTCTCTCTCTGTCCGACACTCACTCTCTGTCCGACACTAGCTCTCTGTCCGACACTAGCTCTCTGTCCGACACTAGCTCTCTGTCCGACACTAGCTCTGTCCGACAGTCTCTCTCTGTCTGACACTCGCTCTCTGTCTGACACTCGCTCTCTGTCCGACACCAGCTCGTTGTCTGACACTCGCTCTCTGTCCGACACTAGCTCTGTCCGACAGTCTCTCTCTGTCTGACACTCGCTCTCTGTCTGACACTCGCTCTCTGTCCGACACCAGCTCGTTGTCTGACACTAGCTCTCTGTCCGACACTCGCTCTCTGTCCGACACCAGCTCGTTGTCTGACACTCGCTCTCTGTCCGACACTCGCTCTCTGTCCGACACTCGCTCTCTGTCCAACACTATTTCTCTGTCCGACACTCTCTCTCTGTCCGACACTCACTCTCTGTCCGACACTAGCTCTCTGTCCGACACTAGCTCTCTGTCCGACACTAGCTCTCTGTCCGACACTAGCTCTGTCCGACAGTCTCTCTCTGTCTGACACTCGCTCTCTGTCTGACACTCGCTCTCTGTCCGACACCAGCTCGTTGTCTGACACTCGCTCTCTGTCCGACACTAGCTCTCTGTCCGACACTCTCTCTGTCCGACACTCGCTCTCTGTCCGACACTAGCTCTCTGTCCGACACTAGCTCTCTGTCTGACACTCTCTCTCTGTCCGACACTCGCTCTCTGTCCGACACTAGCTCTCTGTGTGGAACTCGCTCTCTGTCCGACACTCGCTCTCTGTCCGACACTAGCTCTCTGTCCGACACTAGCTCTCTGTCCAACACTCGCTCTCTGTCGGACACTCGCTCTCTGTCCGACACTCTCTCTCTGTCCGACACTAGCTCTCTGTCCGACACTCGCTCTCTGTCCGACACTAGCTCTCTGTCCGACACTCGCTCTCTGTCCGACACTAGCTCTCTGTCCGACACTAGCTCTCTGTCCGACACTCGCTCTCTGTCCGACACTCGCTCTCTGTCCGACACTCGCTCTCTGTCCGACACTCGCTCTCTGTCCGACACTAGCTCTCTGTCCGACACTCGCTCTCTGTCCGACACTCGCTCTCTGTCCGACACTCGCTCTCTGTCCGACACTAGCTCTCTGTCCGACACTCGCTCTCTGTCCGACACTCGCTCTCTGTCCGACACTCGCTCTCTGTGTGGAACTCGCTCTCTGTCCGACACTCGCTCTCTGTCCGACACTCGCTCTCTGTCCGACACTCGCTCTCTGTCCGACACTAGCTCTCTGTCCGACACTCTCGCTCTCTGTCCGACACTCGCTCTCTGTCCGACACTAGCTCTCTGTCCGACACTAGCTCTCTGTCCAACACTAGCTCTCTGTCCGACACTAGCTCTCTGTCGGACACTCGCTCTCTGTCCGACACTCTCTCTCTGTCCGACACTAGCTCTCTGTCCGACACTCGCTCTCTGTCCGACACTCGCTCTCTGTCCGACACTCGCTCTCTGTCCGACACTCGCTCTCTGTCCGACACTCGCTCTCTGTCCGACACTCGCTCTCTGTCCGACACTA
Source organism: Heptranchias perlo (assembly GCF_035084215.1). Lineage (NCBI taxonomy): Eukaryota > Metazoa > Chordata > Chondrichthyes > Hexanchiformes > Hexanchidae > Heptranchias > Heptranchias perlo. The sequence goes on along the minus strand of NC_090329.1, from coordinate 43,524,373 downwards.
GCTCTCTGTCGGACACTCGCTCTCTGTCCGACACTCTCTCTCTGTCCGACACTAGCTCTCTGTCCGACACTAGCTCTCTGTCCGACACTCGCTCTCTGTCCGACACTCGCTCTCTGTCCGACACTCGCTCTCTGTCCGACACTCGCTCTCTGTCCGACACTCGCTCTCTGTCCGACACTAGCTCTCTGTCCGACACTAGCTCTCTGTCCGACACTCTCTCTCTGTCTGACACTCGCTCTCTGTCCGACACTCTCTCTCTGTCCGACACTAGCTCTCTGTCCGACACTCGCTCTCTGTCCGACACTAGCTCTCTGTCCGACACTCGCTCTCTGTCCGACACTAGCTCTCTGTCTGACACTCGCTCTCTGTCCGACACTAGCTCTCTGTCCGACACTCGCTCTCTGTCGGACACTAGCTCTCTGTCCGACACTCGCTCTCTGTCCGACACTAGCTCTCTGTCCGACACTCTCTCTCTGTCCGACACTCGCTCTCTGTCCGACACTAGCTCTCTGTCCGACACTCTCTCTCTGTCCGACACTAGCTCTCTGTCCGACACTAGCTCTCTGTCCGACACTCGCTCTCTGTCTGACACTAGCTCTCTGTCCGACACTAGCTCTCTGTCTGACACTCGCTCTCTGTCCGACACTCGCTCTCTGTCCGACACTCGCTCTCTGTCCGACACTCGCTCTCTGTCCGACACTCGCTCTCTGTCCGACACTCGCTCTCTGTCCGACACTAGCTCCCTGTCCGACACTCGCTCTCTGTCCGACACTAGCTCTCTGTCCGACACTCGCTCTCTGTCGGACACTAGCTCTCTATCCGACACTCGCTCTCTGTCCGACACTAGCTCTCTGTCCGACACTCTCTCTCTGTCCGACACTCGCTCTCTGTCCGACACTAGCTCTCTGTCCGACACTCGCTCTCTGTCCGACACTCGCTCTCTGTCTGACACTCGCTCTCTGTCCGACACTCGCTCTCTGTCCGACACTAGCTCTCTGTCTGACACTAGCTCTCTGTCCGACACTCGCTCTCTGTCTGACACTAGCTCTCTGTCCGACACTCGCTCTCTGTCCGACACTAGCTCTCTGTCCGACACTCGCTCTCTGTCCGACACTCGCTCTCTGTCCGACACTAGCTCTCTGTCCGACACTCGCTCTCTGTCTGACACTAGCTCTCTGTCTGACACTCGCTCTCTGTCCGACACTCTCTCTCTGTCCGACACTAGCTCTCTGTCTGACACTCTCTCTCTGTCTGACACTCGCTCTCTGTCCGACACTAGCTCTCTGTCCGACACTCTCTCTCTGTCCGACACTCGCTCTCTGTCCGACACTCGCTCTCTGTCCGACACTCTCTCTCTGTCTGACACTAGCTCTCTGTCTGACACTCTCTCTCTGTCCGACACTAGCTCTCTGTCCGACACTAGCTCTCTGTCCGACACTCTCTCTCTGTCCGACACTCGCTCTCTGTCTGACACTCGCTCTCTGTCTGACACTCTCTCTCTGTCTGACACTAGCTCTCTGTCCGACACTCGCTCTCTGTCCGACACTAGCTCTCTGTGTGGAACTAGCTCTCTGTCCGACACTCGCTCTCTGTCCGACACTCGCTCTCTGTCCGACACTCGCTCTCTGTCCAACACTATTTCTCTGTCCGACACTCTCTCTCTGTCCGACACTCACTCTCTGTCCGACACTAGCTCTCTGTCCGACACTAGCTCTCTGTCCGACACTAGCTCTCTGTCCGACACTAGCTCTGTCCGACAGTCTCTCTCTGTCTGACACTCGCTCTCTGTCTGACACTCGCTCTCTGTCCGACACCAGCTCGTTGTCTGACACTCGCTCTCTGTCCGACACTAGCTCTGTCCGACAGTCTCTCTCTGTCTGACACTCGCTCTCTGTCTGACACTCGCTCTCTGTCCGACACCAGCTCGTTGTCTGACACTAGCTCTCTGTCCGACACTCGCTCTCTGTCCGACACCAGCTCGTTGTCTGACACTCGCTCTCTGTCCGACACTCGCTCTCTGTCCGACACTCGCTCTCTGTCCAACACTATTTCTCTGTCCGACACTCTCTCTCTGTCCGACACTCACTCTCTGTCCGACACTAGCTCTCTGTCCGACACTAGCTCTCTGTCCGACACTAGCTCTCTGTCCGACACTAGCTCTCTGTCCGACACTCGCTCTCTGTCCGACACTCGCTCTCTGTCCGACACTCGCTCTCTGTCCGACACTAGCTCTCTGTCCGACACTCGCTCTCTGTCCGACACTCGCTCTCTGTCCGACACTCGCTCTCTGTCCGACACTCGCTCTCTGTCCGACACTCGCTCTCTGTCCGACACTCGCTCTCTGTCCGACACTCGCTCTCTGTCCGACACTCGCTCTCTGTCCGACACTCGCTCTCTGTCCGACACTCGCTCTCTGTCCGACACTCGCTCTCTGTCCGACACTCGCTCTCTGTCCGACACTCGCTCTCTGTCCGACACTCGCTCTCTGTCTGACACTAGCTCTCTGTCCGACACTAGCTCTCTGTCCGACACTCGCTCTCTGTCCGACACTCGCTCTCTGTCCGACACTAGCTCTCTGTCTGACACTCGCTCTCTGTCCGACACTAGCTCTCTGTCCGACACTAGCTCTCTGTCCGACACTAGCTCTCTGTCCGACACTCGCTCTCTGTCCGACACTCGCTCTCTGTCCGACACTAGCTCTCTGTCCGACACTCGCTCTCTGTCCGACACTCGCTCTCTGTCCGACACTCGCTCTCTGTCCGACACTAGCTCTCTGTCAGGCACTAGCACTCTGTCTGACACTCGCTCTCTGTCAGGTACTAGCACTCTGTCTGACACTAGCTGTCTGTCAGGCACTAGCTCTCTGTCAGGCACTAGCTCTCTGTCAGGCACTAGCTCTCTGTCCATCACTAGGTCTCTGTCCATCACTAGCTCTCTGTCCGACACTAGCTCTCTGTCCATCACTAGCTCTCTGTCCGACACTCGCTCTCTGTCCGACACTAGCTCTCTGTCCGACACTCGCTCTCTGTCCGACACTCTCTCTCTGTCCGACACTCGCTCTCTGTCCGACACTCGCTCTCTGTCCGACACTCGCTCTCTGTCCGACACTCGCTCTCTGTCCGACACTAGCTCTCTGTCCGACACTCTCTCTCTGTCCGACACTAGCTCTCTGTCCGACACTCGCTCTCTGTCCGACACTAGCTCTCTGTCCGACACTAGCTCTCTGTCCGACACTCGCTCTCTGTCCGACACTAGCTCTCTGTCCGACACTCGCTCTCTGTCCGACACTCGCTCTCTGTCCGACACTCGCTCTCTGTCCGACACTAGCTCTCTGTCCGACACTCGCTCTCTGTCCGACACTCGCTCTCTGTCCGACACTCGCTCTCTGTCCGACACTAGCTCTCTGTCCGACACTAGCTCTCTGTCCGACACTCTCTCTCTGTCCGACACTCTCTCTCTGTCCGACACTAGCTCTCAGTCTAAACACAAGAACTCTCAGTCTCAACACAAGAACTCTCAGTCTCAACACAGGAACTCTCAGTCTCAACACAGGAACTCTCAGTCTCAACACAGGAACTCTCAGTCTCAACACAAGAACTCTCAGTCTAAACACAGGAACTCTCAGTCTCAACACAAGAACTCTCAGTCTCAACACAAGAACTCTTAGTCTCAACACAGGAACTCTCAGTCTCAACACAAGAACTTTCAGTCTCAACACAAGAACTCTCAGTCTAAACACAGGAACTCTCAGTCTAAACACAGGAACTCTCAGTCTCAACACAGGAACTCTCAGTCTCAACACAGGAACTCTCAGTCTCAACACAAGAACTCTCAGTCTCAACACAAGAACTCTCAGTCTCAACACAGGAACTCTCAGTCTCAACACAGGAACTCTCAGTCTGAACACAGGAACTCTCAGTCTCAACACAAGAACTCTCAGTCTCAACACAGGAACTCTCAGTCTCAACACAAGAACTCTCAGTCTCAACACAGGAACTCTCAGTCTAAACACAAGAACTCTCAGTCTAAACACAAGAACTCTCAGTCTAAACACAGGAACTCTCAGTCTAAACACAAGAACTCTCAGTCTAAACACAAGATCTCTCAGTCTCAACACAGGAACTCTCAGTCTCAACACAGGAACTCTCAGTCTCAACACATGAAGAGCTCTCAGCCAAATGTTTTCCTGAGAGAACTGAGAGACCAGTTGCAATACCTGAGCTTTTATTGAGATGGGTCAATCACAGCTTTAAAAGCCCAAATCAACTTCGGCTTAATCTCACCTCCACTTCACTGGTGAGATTCAGAGGTCCCAGGAAACCCACGCAAGAGGAGTTAAATTTGTTTATGTTTCAGAATCAATTAAAAAAACCTACCTCAACTACCTCAACGATCTTAATTGACATACTAAGTACCCGCCCGCCAGCAGTAATTGGGGACACGACTTCCGGGACTCGGCTGCGTCCACGTTAGACCCGGAAGTGGGCCCATTGGAGCCACGTTACAGTCGTGCTACAAAAATCAATGATTTTCACGACCCACCTGCCCCCAACCCACCCATTCTTGGGGTTAAAACTCCCCCCTACTTCTTTGTGTGGCACTAGCTCTCTGTGTGGCATAGCTCTCTGTCCGACACTCTCTCTCTGTCCGACACTCGCTCTCTGTCCGACACTCTCTCTCTGTCCGACACTAGCTCTCTGTCCGACACTCGCTCTCTGTCTGACACTCGCTCTCTGTCCGACACTCGCTCTCTGTCCGACACTCTCTCTCTGTCCGACACTCTCTCTCTGTCCGACACTCGCTCTCTGTCCGACACTAGCTCTCTGTCCGACACTCGCTCTCTGTCCGACACTCGCTCTCTGTCCGACACTAGCTCTCTGTCCGACACTCGCTCTCTGTCCGACACTAGCTCTCTGTCCGACACTCGCTCTCTGTCCGACACTCTCTCTCTGTCCGACACTAGCTCTCTGTCCGACACTCGCTCTCTGTCCGACACTCGCTCTCTCTCCGACACTCGCTCTCTGTCCGACACTAGCTCTCTGTCCGACACTCGCTCTCTGTCCGACACTCGCTCTCTGTCCGACACTAGCTCTCTGTCAGGCACTAGCTCTCTGTCCGACACTAGCTCTCTGTCCGACACTCGCTCTCTGTCCGACACTAGCTCTCTGTCCGACACTAGCTCTCTGTCCGACACTCGCTCTCTGTCCGACACTAGCTCTCTGTCCGACACTAGCTCTCTGTCCGACACTCGCTCTCTGTCCGACACTCGCTCTCTGTCCGACACTCGCTCTCAGTCCGACACTCGCTCTCTGTCCGACACTCGCTCTCTGTCCGACACTCGCTCTCTGTCCGACACTCGCTCTCTGTCTGACACTAGCTCTCTGTCTGACACTCGCTCTCTGTCCGACACTCGCTCTCTGTCCGACACTCGCTCTCTGTCCGACACTCGCTCTCTGTCTGACACTCGCTCTCTGTCCGACACTCGCTCTCTGTCTGACACTCGCTCTCTGTCTGACACTAGCTCTCTGTCTGACACTCGCTCTCTGTCCGACACTCGCTCTCTGTCTGACACTCGCTCTCTGTCCGACACTAGCTCTCTGTCCGACACTCTCTCTCTGTCCGACACTCGCTCTCTGTCTGACACTCGCTCTCTGTCTGACACTCGCTCTCTGTCCGACACTCGCTCTCTGTCTGACACTCGCTCTCTGTCCGACACTCGCTCTCTGTCTGACACTCGCTCTCTGTCCGACACTCGCTCTCTGTCTGACACTCGCTCTCTGTCTGACACTCGCTCTCTGTCCGACACTCGCTCTCTGTCTGACACTCGCTCTCTGTCCGACACTCGCTCTCTGTCTGACACTAGCTCTCTGTCCGACACTAGCTCTCTGTCCGACACTCTCTCTCTGTCCGACACTAGCTCTCTGTCCGACACTCGCTCTCTGTCTGACACTCGCTCTCTGTCCGACACTCTCTCTCTGTCCGACACTCGCTCTCCGTCCGACACTCGCTCTCTGTCCGACACTCGCTCTCTGTCCGACACTCTCTCTCTGTCCGACACTAGCTCTCTGTCTGACACTCGCTCTCTGTCTGACACTCGCTCTCTGTCCGACACTCGCTCTCTGTCCGACACTCGCTCTCTGTCCGACACTCGCTCTCTGTCCGACACTCTCTCTCTGTCCGACACTAGCTCTCTGTCCGACACTCGCTCTCTGTCCGACACGAGCTCTCTGTCCGACACTAGCTCTCTGTCCGACACTAGCTCTCTGTCCGACACCAGCTCTGTCCGACACTCGCTCTCTGTCCGACACTAGCTCTCTGTCCGACACTCTCTCTCTGTCCGACACTCTCTCTGTCCGACACTCGCTCTCTGTCCGACACTAGCTCTCTGTCCGACACTCTCTCTCTGTCCGACACTCGCTCTCTGTCCGACACTAGCTCTCTGTCCGACACTAGCTCTCTGTCCGACACTCTCTCTCTGTCCGACACTCGCTCTCTGTCCGAAACTAGCTCTCTGTCCGACACTAGCTCTCTGTCCGACACTAGCTCTCTGTCCGACACTAGCTCTCTGTCCGACACTCGCTCTCTGTCCGACACTCGCTCTCTGTCCGACACTAGCTCTCTGTCCGACACTCGCTCTCTGTCCGACACTCGCTCTCTGTCCGACACTAGCTCTCTGTCCGACACTAGCTCTCTGTCTGACACTCGCTCTCTGTCCGACACTCGCTCTCTGTCCGACACTCGCTCTCTGTCCGACACTAGCTCTCTGTCCGACACTAGCTCTCTGTCAGGCACTAGCTCTCTGTCAGGCACTAGCTCTCTGTCCGACACTCGCTCTCTGTCTGACACTCGCTCTCTGTCCGACACTCGCTCTCTGTCCGACACTCGCTCTCTGTCCAACACGAGCTCCCTGTCTGACACTCGCTCTCTGTCTGACACTCTCTCTCTGTCTGACACTCGCTCTCTGTCTGACACTCGCTCTCTGTCTGACACTAGCTCTCTGTCTGACACTCGCTCTCTGTCTGACACTCGCTCTCTGTCCGACATTCGCTCTCTGTCCGACACTAGCTCTCTGTCAGGCACTAGCTCTCTGTCTGACACTCGCTCTCTGTCTGACACTAGCTCTCTGTCTGACACTCTCTCTCTGTCAGGTACTAGCACTCTGTCCGACACTCGCTCTCTGTCCGACACTAGCTCTCTGTCTGACACTCGCTCTCTGTCCAACACTCTCTCTCTGTCAGGTACTAGCACTCTGTCCGACACTCGCTCTCTGTCAGGCACTAGCTCTCTGTCAGGCACTAGCTCTCTGTCCAACACTCGCTCTCTGTTTGACACTCGCTCTCTGTCAGGCACTAGCTCTCTGTCCATCACTAGGTCTCTGTCCATCACTAGCTCTCTGTCCATCACTAGCTCTCTGTCCGACACTAGC